>NC_092428.1:22909384-23228384 GCF_036169615.1 Heliangelus exortis | reverse complement strand
AATTGGATAGAACAGCTCTGATCCCAAGTTAGCACAGATGAGTGCTAAAGAAAAACATCTGCCTATTTTGAGTGTTTAGCTATCTATTGTCACTACTGAACTGAGTCATGTCTCTAATATATTCATTCATACACTGCAGGAGGGAATTCTTTTATTACCTTTTTACTTGATGTGAGGCATGCAAAAGCTAAGTAACCTGCCCAAGGTCACAGAGAAAAGTCCCTTTCACTTTCTCTTCCCTGTATCTTACAACACCTGAAATGAAACTCTGCTGATTTATACTGGAGACAGCAGCATCCCCTTTGGCTCCTCCTACTCTCTGTCAGTGGGACCATCACTTCTCTGGGGAGATTGAAACTTAGCTCAGAACTTGGCTCAATACAAGGACATGTGGGTGTTATCTGACTGTAATCTCTGAGTCAGATATATGAGCTAATCATGCCTTTTGCCCTTGCACTCTTTGAAACTACGAGCTCAAGATGCTAACAGCCTGGAAGGATCAAATTCTGATTACCCAGTCCTGGTCTTTGATTGCTGACAGTATCTGTACAGAAAAACAATTCTTCCACTACTACATGCATGACTTAAGTGACACACATTTGCCTTTGCCTCCCTACACAAATAAACCTGTTTTCCTATCTCTTGTACATTTATAAACAATCTTCTGAGACGACTGAGGTAAATGACATACAGTGTGAATCTCCCCACTGTTATCCATTCCAAGATCTGCAGCTGAATAAAATTCTGCTCAGTCAGACATAAAATCAAATTAGAGGAGCTCATTTTAAAAAGAACTAAATCTGAAACAAATAAAGCAGTGAATAACTCAGTTTTAAAGTGGTAAGTTCCTAAAACCACGAAAATCATAATCCTAACAAGGTAATACATTGCACTCTGAGTTTACCACATCACTGTTCAGTACCATTAGAGTAGCAGAGCTCCAGTCATGAGAGGGATTTGCCCTATATACAAAGTGAGCCAGGTTTTGGGGGGATTTTATTGCTTTTTTGCAGTCAGGATTTCTTCAGTAGAGTACTTCTGTTTCTTGACAACTATAATTTATGGCTATGCAACACATTTGGTTCATACTACATGTGTTCAAAAAACACCTCCATCCATCATTGAAATCCCTTTGTTAGCACACAATCTATTTCTTTTCAAAGTCCTGGAGCATTATTCAGTGTTTTAGAAAAGCAAAAAAGAATCCTGTATCTTTCAACTGCACAAATTCAAACATGAAAGCTGGCAATCCCTGAAGTAACATTTTCTATGTTGAGATCAATAAAAATCCAATGGCAAATATTGCCTAAGTATTCAAGACCTTAGTCTTGGATCTAATTTTTAAGATGGCATTTTTCACCAGCAAAGTATCTCAACTGTGAGAAGACCATTTCTCAAAGGAGAAATGACCACTTGTTTTTTGGTTCCTCTTCAGAGCCTCAGGATGCCCACATTTACTTAGTGCATGAGAGCTGATAGGTTACAACCCAAGAAACTGTGGCTACAGAGCACAGAAAAATCCAAGCCAATGAAAGAGTTTAACAATATCTGTAACACAGGACACGATTTTACACCTTTATGAAAGTGTTCAACACTGCAAAGTCATTCTAAAAAAACAACATTCATGTTGCATATTCAATACCTGTCAGTAAATGTCTAATACAAAAAATGTGCCCTGCTGATAGGTTAAGAAAGATATTTTTGTGTGAGATTTTAGTCAAGCTGGGTTCTTCCTCTACTGTCAGCAATCAAAAATTTTTTGACTGAAACATAGCAAATAGCAAATAGTTCTTTTAATCATGTAAAAGCATGAATTGTAGCATGCTTTTACAGCATCATCACTTCTAAAGAACTAACAAATGAGAAATAGTGAAGAAGCTAATAAAAAGGAATATGATCAAATATACATTAGGAGCAAGTGAAGTAAGCAGATGCTTTTCTGTATGGATCTATATAATGTGATCCTTACTTAGCAAAAATTTCCATTTATATATCCAGTTCATCCTGAAACATTGCTCCCTGTATAAACCAGCTTTTATTTAAAAGACCATTTCCAAAAAAATAATGAAAAAAAAAAAAAAAGTAACAGTCAGAAGACTACAGTGCAGACAATACAAATGGAATTATTTTTTTCCTTATTCCAATATTATGGCTCTGCATGAGGATGCAGCAAGGTGAAGAGCCTACAAATAAAACTGCAGGTTGATGAAACTGGGCTCAACCATTTCCAGGCATGGGTTATTTCTACATCTACTCCAAAGGTGGTTTTAATACTCAATATTCAACTGACATAGTTTTTTGCACCTAGTTTTAGCATAGGTTTAGCATAGTTTTTTTTACACTTTGATTTAAGGTACATAATACACACACACAGAAATCACAGACATTCACAAGCTTCACCATGAACAAAAATCCTATTTGCCAGCAAGATGTCACCACACACAAAAAAGCAAAATTATTTTAGAGCAGATATACACAATGGCTATGCCCTTGTCACAGAGCAAGGCTGAGGAAGACTGGGTGTGAAAATGTGTGACTTATGCAATCAAACACAATGTGGGGAAAAGTAATGTTAAAGTTTGCATTCCTCAGCTCCTGCAGTCTCTGACTCAGCATACAAGGGGTGTTATAGTAACTAAGCACAGGACAAGTGGTCAGCAATTCACCCCATCCTTCAAATTAGCAGAGACTGACTGAACTAAGTTGACTTCCAGGAGAAACCCATTAAAATAATACTAATACTAATTAACAACAATAATAATAACAATAGTAATAATAAATTAAATTAAAAATTCCAGGAATGACTGCTAAGTTACTGCTGTTTCTCACAATGGAAAATTCAGTCAGTATCAAACCCTACACACTGTTGAATAAGGATACACTGACCAGAAGGGGGCCTGGTGAAACAACACTCCTGATCTGTATAGTTCATCTCCCTTCAGAAAGTTGTTGCTTCTCTCAGTTAAATTCCTTCTGGTGAAGGTGTTCCTCAGGCTCATTTCTTCACCAGAGGAGTTTGGAATGTGGCAGCATCAGTTTTACAGGCTACTAGAAGGCATTTTGCTTTAGTGAGTATCAGAGCACTTCACAAAGCAGATATCATCATCCCATGTTACATGTACATAGGAAAAAGAAAATGACTCCTACGAGGTTACCCAGAAGCTCAGAGAGTTCACTTAGCTTGCCAGCTCTATGCCAATAACCAGTCCAGTAGAATATAAAGCCCTCTGGGGAAATGAGCTGGGGGATGTCCTCCACCTCTGGTTCTCTCTCCTTACCCACACCCTGCTATGAAAGAGCCCTATTTCAGTCATCATGGAGGACTCAAAAACACTGCAGCAAAAGAGAAAAGAGCTCAGAAATGTTGATGGTGAAGCCCTGAACAGAATGTGGAGTGTGGTATTTCTGGCCTTTTCTTTACCATCAATGTCACTGAGAGAAATCTTCATTTCAGCATTGTTGCAGGGGAAATAGGTGTCTGAATTAAGGATGCAAAGGATCGTACTAACAATTCTACATATAATAATCAAACTTTATCTAGTCAAACTCTGACTGAAATCTAGGAATATAAATTAAAGAAACGTAGAATTGCCTCAGAAGAACTGCCACATAGGCAGCAAGGTTGTGCCAACTGCTAGTATAGTAACATAAGCTCAAATACTTACTATTTCAAAGATTTTCTTAGTCAGGCAGCTTAGTACTTCTGTAACTCAGTTCATCACTTCTAAATAAGGATAGCAGCTAAATGGGAGCACATTAAGGCTAAGGCAAGATATACATTAGAGGCTATGTCAAAATCTAACAGAAATGGGTTTGTGCATGGGTAAAGCACAGCAAATATAAAGCTATTTTTTGCTACATCTTGTTTAAGCTAAGAAACTATTTCACTGACAGCATTTCAGTGCTATGCAACAAGGATTTTTTTTTTTGCCAGGCAAAGGCATAATACACCATACATTATCTTTATATGAAATTGCGAATCTTTTTTTTTCCTAAAAAATAAAGAGAAATGAACCCTGTCTTGATAACATATGCTGAGAACCTTCTCAAGACAGAAGGAGCTTCAGGCCACATTCTACTCTCCACTGAGTGATCAAGACAATTAGGTTATTTAAGACCAAGATGTTAAAATCATACCTAAAGCTGGCAAACTGTAGCTATCTCTACAGTTACCAGAGAGAAGGAGAGAAATTTCCCAGTTTTACTCCTCCAGCTGAAATCCAAAGACAGTCCCTTTTTGTTATATTTGATAGCAAGGTTTGCAGTAGAGGAATAGAGTCTCTTTTTGCTTCTACAGCACAAATTTTGTTGGTAACAATGGGGTTAAGAGACATCTGATGCAACTAAAAAAAGATAAGCTATCACAAAAATTGCTTTCTGGCAAAGTTCAGCACAAAGACCTTGAAGTCAAACATGGTCTAGACCACAGCATATCTAAATCACTCTGTAGGATTTCTCCTGCCAAAAGCCAAGCTAAGCACAAACTGAATCAAACAAGGGTTTTTCCTTCTTGTCTGGGTCATAATAGGCCTGTTTAAATGCACAAGAAAGCCAGTCTAAGACTGAGTTGAAGACTAATCTATGACATGAATAAATTAAAGGAAACCTTTAATTTTCTCTTCCATAGTTGTCCAGGTATCAGTAACCAGAATACAAAAATCAACTAATCAGAGGCCATTTGTTCTCTTTCAGTGAGTCAGTGCTGCCATCTAGAGCTATCTAAGGAACATGCAAAAGAAATTCAAAGTCATTCATCTGAGTAACATTTATGAAACACAGTGGAGTAGACAGAGAATGCAGGGTAAGTAAAACATGTTAATGAGATACAACGAAATAATGATGCTGCAGTACCTGAAGGAGCAATTCTTTCTCTATCACTTCACCTGTCTTGCTGATAAGCTGCTTCTGTAGTCTCTGTATTTTCTGAATCAGCTCATAGGTACTTGGGTCACTGGCCTAGATAAGAGCAAAGCAGCATCAACAAAAATATACTTCATAGCAAGTCAGTGGTTTTTGCTTGCAAATGAAACCATAACACTGAAGTGTTCAAACCTGACAAATATAAAATAGGGTGGGGGGAGCATTGTGGGTTTTTTAAAATGTCACATGTACAAGCAGTCCTGAAATTGGAATCTCTGCCTTGGAACGTGCTCATGCTTATTACCTTCATGAATCCCCTTAAAAATAACTAATATAAATAGGAGTCCTTCAGAGCTTAATCCCCAAACCATCAAAGTTTGAGAGATCCACATGGCAGGGAAGAAAAAGAAGGTTGGTATATAATTTTTAGCATAAGCTGAAACTGCCCATTGACATATGAATAGCAGTGCAAGTACACCCATGTTCTAAGAACTTCAAATAGTGCCAACTGAGTTTTAAGAGAGGAAGATTTTTCTCTCAAAAAAAGAAAGAGTAACTGCAATATAGTCTTCTGAAACAGGCTGAAGAAGAGGAACAAATTATGGGAATATACTGATGAATTATGAGGCTGTAAAACATCCATACATGTTGCATCTCATCCTTCAACAGAATTAAGTGCTTAAAAAAGTGAAAAAATTTAGGCACTATGCTGCTGCCCTTTATCTACATGGCCTGTAAAGACCGGGAGCTAGTAGATGTCTCTCCTTCTTCCCTTTTTATTCTTTGCCACAGATCGCATCAGGAGGAAGTTCTAAGGAGCAAAAAAAATCATTCTGAGAGGAGAAGCCAGCAAAGTTTACTTTCCCACCACTTTATGTCCTCTTGATGGATCCTTTAAGGAAGAACAAATTCTGAATGAAGCTTTTCCCCACCTGAATTCAAAACATGTCTCCCATATGGTTCCTTCTCTCTCATTTGATGTCTCATAAGGACTAAAATCACATTACAGTAAAAGCTCCAATAAAGTTCCATTCTCTGTATATTTGCTTGAGCTTATAAGCAACTTGGTATCCCCTGGCTCTTAATCTTTTGTTCAATTTTATCTAAATTGTCTAATTAATTCAAGTGGAACTGGGCCACTAACACAGATCCACCTGCAGCCCTCACCACACAACACAATTTCCTGAGAAACCAGGCTAAAAAGTAGTTCAGTCCCCATGACCCACTCAGTACTTTACTTTTTTACAGCACTGCTCAAACATTGTACCAATTTGTGGTAACTGTAGTGATGTGAAGGTGTTTGTTCATTAGGAATTGAACCAAAACCCCATCAGAATTATTTCATATGGATCTTGCCATCTGCTGGCCTTTCTGTGTTCCAAACACAAACCAGTAGCCTAGAATGGAAATATGTAATTTCCTCTTATCAGTCTATTCCTACATTCATTTTCCTAACACTGAATGGTTTTGCTGGCCTCATTTTCATTTGTTGCAAGATGCTGCTGGAAATTGTACCTAGATGACTTTAACCTAGTTCAGCATCCTGCATTTTAACTCTCTCCCATAAGAAAAGCTAAGCACATGGTTTAGCTTTAAGCTCAACATGAAAAGATCAGAAATCAACTATCATGCTAGTTAGCACAGCCAAAATATTCAGCTCTGCCTCAGTAGGGACAAGCATGTTAGCAGTCATTATCAGAGCAGCTGAGCAACCTAGGCTGGCATCAGATCAGAGATCCATGCAAAGAAATCTCAGCTGGCTCTGACTTACTTCAAAAATATCCAGTGATGTCAATTGATGTTCATATATTTGGTCTGTGCTTGACTGATTTTTTATTTTTCCCCTTCATTTCATGCATTCACATCATGTGCACATTTTTATTTGCTGTTTACATAACAGCTGAACTCATATTACCTAGGATGGCTGTCTTTGGGAGCCCAACACTGTTTATATGGAGGCTTCTTCCTCTCCCTACAGATGTAACTTACCTTCCAATTTCATGTCTGTCCATTTCCCAGTCTACCTGTTGCACAGCCCTCTCTAATTTGAGTTTTCTTCCTATATACATCTCCCTAATTGGTGAGAGTAGGATTGTATTTTTCCCCCCACCATCCTCTTTCTTGACATTCCTGTCAAGGAATCACCTCCTTCTAAATTCACCTTATGCATTCTTATTCCTTTTAACAGTTGATTGGCCCTTTACAATTCCCTCTGCAATTTTTCATGAAGAAAGTGACACAAAAATAACACTGATTGCATCGTGCAAGGAAATCATTGAGCAGTTAACCATCCCATTGGTATTAGGGAAATTTCAATCTGCCTGTCCTTTCACATAATTTGCATAACAGTAAACTAAATAGGGCTTTGTGCTGTGTCACTGATTTAGTGATATGGGTTTGGGGAACCTGAAATGCTGACACATCACCTCTAATTTTCTCCACCTGTGAACATTCAAGGGATTCTCCAGTTCTTCTTCCAAAACTTTGCACCGAGTCTGTTCCCTTAATAGCTCCTTCCGCATGTGATGAACCTCCTGTCTTAAGAGCAGCAGAAAACAAAAAGCAAAAAAACCACATCAAAACCACATCAATGGGACTGAAGCATTAACACACATTAACAAACCATCCTCCCTTCCACTACAGTGCTGGCAAAGTAACTCTTGTGATTAATATTTGGCACCAATACTGCTGTACAGTATGGGCCCCTAAGTTAGACCTCTTCATTCACTTTAGAGAACTGCCCCAAAAAAAAGAAAAAAGAAAAAAGGACTTTTAATCAGTTCCTGGGAAATCTGCTTCACAGCCTACTGGGTCTCACTGCCCACATCTTCCCATATATACGAAGGCCAGGAGTTAATTCATCGAGAGTAACCTACAAATCAGCTTTGGAGTCACACTCAGTTACCTCTGTATTGAATCAGAAAGCCTGTGTTTGAAAGAAGGTTGTAAATCTATATGGCTCACATAATCCAGTAAATAAAACACACTCCAGGAACCAAGAATGATGAGCATTGTTCTTTAGAAAACCCAAGTTTTATCTCTTTTAATACCCCTCCTTAAGGAATTCCAGGTTTGATTTGTTGCTGAATTTAAAATTAACTCATCACTCCCAAGAATAACTATGATAACTATTGACAACTATGATTTTATGGTGGGAATGGAAATATCAAGGGGCAGAAAAAAAAAAGGCACATTCTGCAGTGGTCCAACCCTTATCATTTTGGTGGGTGGATCCCATAAGTTCTCTAAGTGGAAAGGAAGTGGAGGATTGACATGTGCTTACTCTCCCACCAAGTCTTTTTCTGCTGAGCTCAGAGTTGCATTTAGCTTACTGAGAGGGAAAAAGGTCTTTTTTTAACTATGAGGTTGGAAAAGGTTATGGAAGAGGAAAAACCCCACATCTGCAGTTGGAAAATCAAGAGAGCTAATTATCAGCACAAGTAATAAATGGAGTCTTTCAACAGGCAATTTTCATGATGGTTTTGGACTTCATTAGAGTATGTGATTGCTGTAGCAGTTAGCAAGAATTGATCCCCCCATCATGGCATCCATCACACCATACTTCAATACCAGCACTCAGTTCCAATACAGTAACAGACTTTAGCTGAATGCATCTGGGCAGCAAGTTCAAATCCTATTCCTGTCTTCAGTCAGTCGATGAAAACAGCAACTGCTAATGTTTTGTGCCCCACTCTCTTTGCTATAACACTGAACAGCCATAATTCCACTGGATCCAATGGGTTTGAGCATGGCACTGAAGCTAATTTGCCATGGTGAAAGCCATGGAATTATACTGATACAGTTAAGCTAAAGATCTCACCCAAAGCTGTGTTAGCAGCTGGTTATCTGCTAAAACCTATCTACCTCTCCCTACAAACTAAGTCTGATTCTGTAGAAAATGACAATAGTTTTCCACCAGCTGAGAATACCCAGAAGAGTTAAAAAAATAAGGGATGCCAGAACCAGAGGAGAAAAATGAGTCTGGGGCTATTAAAGTTCTGTTTTAAAGAAACACAACCTTCAATGCAAACTTAACTAAATCTTTCTCAGAGAGCAAGTCTGCACACAAAATTGGAAGGAGAGAGCACTGAAAATATGCAACTGTTTGTGTTATAAATATGTCAAGTGTTTCCCATCCTCTGTGAATTGCCTAATAAAAAGCAGTTCCACTAATTTGGGCCTTGGGTGCCACTAAGTATTTCCCAGAACTATGAACACCTTTTCTACTCCTGTCTGTCACGTTTACTCTGTACAGTAACTCACAGTATAAAGGTGAAATGATAGAAAATATTTCAACTTTGGCCAAGATGTCTTTCTTCCTCCTGTCCTCCTTCTTACATTTTAATTCTCTGACAAATTGTTTTGTGAATTTAATCCAGTCTGTGTTTGAAGTCAAACCTAAGAATCCTCTAAGGTATTATTTTTGTCGATACAAAAATTTTACTATTCATAAGGCATTTTTTTTTTCTGAAACACAGAATCATGAATGCAGTCACTACAGAAATTTATTCAATCCATTTCTCTACCTGAGCTCCTCCACACTGGCCACGCTCTTGCCAAGTATTCCCTTCTCACGCCGAAGTTTTTTAATTTCCAGCTTGAGAAGTCGGATGTCTTCCATTCTTTGTCGGTACTGGGTTTCCCCCTTGTTCAAGATGGACTGCTGGATTTTGATCTTTTCATAGAGCAGAGCCACTTCATCATTGCGCCGAACGAGATGGAACCCTAGGATATCTCTCTCAGTCATAATCTGGAGGGCAAGCAATAATTTCAGTTACAGCTCTTCAGCACAGTCCCAAAGTATGACGACTGTATTTGCATCAACCAAAAACATGTGGATTAAGGGGGTTCAGTGTTATTAGTGGAAGTGTCAATGGGCCCAATAGTTTCCCCTAGAAGGATTCAGTCACCTGATTAGTATAAACTGATTATTTTTTTAGCTTTAGTATCTTGACATTTTTGTTTCAATGGCACTATAAAGCTTCAGTAATATCCCATGTCAGGAGCTGAGGATCTTGATCTTAAAAATACACTGGATAAATGAGGGAACAGAATGCTGTGTATTTGAAAAGCCAAATTAAGAGATTCCTACCCGCTCAATTTCCTTCTTCTGCTTCAGCCTCTCAGCATCAGCTTCAGCAATGATTTTTAGAAGTTTTCTCTCTTCTAGCTCCTGATTTTCTATAAAGTGTTTGGTTTCCAGAGCCTGTTCTTTCATCCTAAGCAGTTCCGCCTGATGGAGTCAAAGAACAGAGGTAAACTGTGCTTAGTAAATCTTCCTATTATGCAAACTTGGGATTGAGAGTTAGGATTTCATAAAATCTCATATATACTTTCAGTTTCCTGGGAGGTATATGTTTTGTTACTTCTTAAGAACAAATTACTAAGAGCAGCAAGCATGAAGACCCATGAAGAAATGTTGTAAAGAGTAGTTCAATATTTTGTTGTATTATATACAACAGAAATTTGGATGGATTTTTATCTATAACAGTGTTTCAAATTATAATTCAGAGGCACCTCATCTAGTAAAAAATTTTAACAAAAATTAAATAGGTCATATTTGGAAAGCTTTCACTAGAGTTGTTACATTATGCAAATCTAGCAGACATAAGTTCAAAGCCAGGCTGGATGGGATATGAGAAAGGAGAGCTCACCTTCCTGGAAAGGGCAACAATCTATGCTAAGTAATGCAAATTAGCATCAACTCAGGACAGACAATATTTGTGGAAAAGATGGTAACCAGGTTTGTAAGAGGAAAATTAAAGAGCTTTAGTACCTTTTAAGTGGATGGATAGACAATGAAGACTGGGAAGAGAGACTGTCCCTAAGTGCAGTAGTAATGCTTTGTTACAGGGATAGCACAATGCTAAGATAAACTAACACTGGAATCTGCCCAATAATTCTATCCTACTGGCATGATCTCTGTAATTCAAGGAATACATGTATATAAAAACTAATAGGGTCTTCCTGGACTATTAAGAATTTCTGTTACTGGTAGGCTAGTTAGAGACAAGATGGAACTAGCTGGATTACAGCCCACTTTAACAGATATGAAAACCTTAGAGCTTTGACTCAAAAAATTGGCCACAACTCTTCCCCTTACAAAGAATGATAAGCAAGCTGCCCTTTCAGAAAAGAGCATCACCCCATGCTGAAAGAATGAGGCTGTCATGAAGGCTGCACCTGCAAAAACATTGATTTCAGACAGAAAGAGTTTCATCATCATAATAAAATACCTTGTTCCATTCTTATTTTCTTTAATAAAATTCTCATTTGCCTATATTCTCAACACTCTTCTATCCTTCTTACCCAGTGTTGGATGTTCCTCAGAGTCCATCAGCCAAATAAAAATGCAAGCCACTTCATACTGCAATGCAATCAATGCTATGCAAAAGCTGCCTACAAATGTATAACTGCTCACGTGCTTGGCATTGCTGGATAACATTTTTTTTAATATATCAAAATTGTATGTTCTCCTTATGTCAGAAAAAATGAGTTGTAAACAAGAAGTGATAGTAGATGGTGGCAGCAAACATTTATATAAACTAATTTTCTCACTGAAATGCACTACATTCAAATAAATATGAACTGCCTTTTATAGCAAAGAACATAAATACTTTAAACCACACAAAGGCCCCACATTCTAACAGGACTTTGAATGAGATTAAATATGCTAAAAACTACAGTATGAGGGTCTGTGTACATTAGGTAAGAGAAAAAGAAATTAATACATAGTCACTGTGCAAGCAGAAAAATGGCCAGCTCTGAAACTGCTATAAATCAGTACAGCTCATTTGAAGTTAGTTCAAAGAGTTTGTAAGAATAGAATAACAGTCAGCAAGAAAGAAAAATTTATATAGAACCTATGCCAACATCTCAGACTAAATTAAAATCAAATTCCTGTGCAGATTCTGAAACATTAAGGTAAGTGAAGAGGTTTTTTTATTCATTCTAGCGATAGGAGGAAATGTCAATTTTGTAAAAGGTGTAACTGTGGCTGGACACAGAATGCTGAAATAAAAAGAAGTCAGACATTTTGCACCCAGACTTCTGGAGAATGCTTAAAAAAAAAAAAAAAAAAAAAAAAAAGACACGCATGAACATCTACAAAAATACTTGACAGCAGCTCAAGCCTGGAAGACAATAGTTCTTTACAGCTTTCAGATATATATTTTTCAACATTCAGAGCCTTTGTCAAACCAGTCTCATCACAAGCCTGTACGAAGGCCAACTGAAATGAAAAGATTGCATTGTACTGGCTTTCATGGAGCTTGGATCAGGCTTCCTCTGTTTCATTTATCATTATTATACTTTTAAGGCCTTTATGCCAGCTATAGCAAGCATAAATCCTATGACTGTTTAATCTCATTCCTATGAATCTGAGTCCTCCATGCCTTTGCACATTAATGAAACTGATTTCCCAGGAACAGCTTGCTTCCTTTACATCAGCACAAGCAGGACAAATTGAAGCCAGCTCGCTACACAAATAATTGGGCTCTTTTGTGCCTGTATCAATCAGCCCCTTCTTTGAATTCTCCTCTGTTTTAGTAGTCAGCAGAAACGCTTGGGTAGAAGACCAAAATGCCCTGAAGCTAGTCAGGAATATGATGTCAGTGCATGGACATACTGCTAGTGAATAATTGAGTGGGCAAACCATGTAGCAGTCATGTTTGTCAAAGGGATGGCAGACAGTTCTGAGGTGGCAAGACAGAATCTGTTACAGCAGAAAGCTGCAAGCAGGAAATAAGATGCTGTTTCACTTCACCACCACTGATAGAACAACTGAGACAGATCAGGTACACGAATACAAATTCATCACCTTTTTACAAAGCTCTATTGGCATCCTGTCATAACTGTAATGTGCTGAGAGGCACTCAAAACTCAGGGAGTTGCAGGATGGCAATCAACTGGCAAAAGAAAACACTGAGGCAAGTAGCAGGGGACTTCTGGTTTTGGGGGGGGGGTGTTGTTTGTTTTCTGGTCTTGGGTTTTTTCCAGTGCTAAGTAAAGAGAAAAAATAAGCTACTGTTGACACTAGCTCCTTGAATCTTTTCAATGCAGCAAATTGGGTTGAGATATCACCACAAATCTAATAGCTTATCTAAGCATGGGCTGTGGTCAGTGCTCAGAAGAATCAGATCTACAAGGTCAGATTTCCTTTTATTTAAAACAGATTCTTGCTGCTTTATACTACAAGATTAAAATAACTCTGTGCATGCACAGCTATTAAAAAGCACTTCCTAATTCCCAGAAGTCTAATGCATGCTGGTCACACAGAAGTACAAGATGATGAATTGTCATAGAATCATGGAATAATGCAGTTTGTGCTTAAAAATAGTAGAGAGAAAAAAGTTTTTAAAAAGGAAAACTTGAATTATTTGTAAGGGTCTATACTAAAAAGTTTGCTAGAATTAGGGTCTCCCCAATGTCCCCATTTCTGCAAGCAAAATGCGACTTACTTAAAAATGTTCAGTTACCAAGAGATTTAAAGCTTTCAACAGACAACCCTGAACCTTTCTGATTATAAATATAGGCAGAGATTAAATTTTTCAGATATGAAGATTTGTGTAATACCTCTACGGGTTACTGAGGTCTTGTGCCTCAATTACAGAATAACTTATTAAAATACAGCAAAGCAACTACCACATACCAGGAACATGATAAAATCTGTAAAACTACAGAATCCATCCTGTGTAAGAAAGTTACATGCAAAGGCCCTTACTTTCAACGAATCCTTCTCCTTCTCTGTCTGCTGATGCTGGAGATGTGCTTCCGCAAGGGCTGCTTCCTTCTCTGAGATCTCCTCTTTCAGCTGATCCACCTGATGTGTCACCATTTTCAGTCTCTTCTTAGTTTCTGCTATTTCATCCTAACAGAACAAGAATTGTGATCACAGAGGGATGAAAAATGAGTAAGTTTGTGCTTGGGTGTTCAGGCTCTTTCTATGTTGGAAAATGCAGCCACAGTGCTCAAGAGGACATATGTTGTATGTAACACAAGATACTGCTTTTTAATCAAACAAAACACAACTATTTCGTTACATGGCAATTTTTTGTTTATGCTAGCATGACATTGCAATAAAAAGCCTTTAAAAGACACATTGACAAAAATAATGATCTTCAATTATGAGTATAATAAGCCATTTAATGTCAAGTGCTGGACACACACAATAAGACCTAGCGCTCAATCCAAATTAATAAGATTCTATCCTATCCATCTGATTTCATGCTTCTAAAATGTGGGTTTTTTATAAGTTTGTATGCAGTTGTGCACAAATGTTTCAAGAGAAGCCAGTTTTGTGCAAATGAACCCACCCGAGTAAGACACCTATATGCCTGTAAGGGACTATAGGAAATGTTTATCTCCATTTTGCCCTTGTGCTAAGTGCAAGGGGGGAAAAAGTGTGCTCAGACTGGGAAATCCCTGGTATGGGAGTATTTAGAATCATAGAATCATAGAATTGGCTGGGTTGGAAGGGACCTCAGAGATCATCAAGTCCAACCCTTGATCCACTCCCGCTGCAGTTCCCAGCCCATGGCACTGAGTGCCACATCCAGTCTCTTTTTAAATATCTCCAGGGATGGAGAATCCACCACTTCCCAGGGCAGCCCATTCCAATGCTTAAATATAGCAGATATTTTGAGACATTTTTAGCAGATATTTTGAGCTCAACATAGAGAGCAAAAAGCCTGGCAGCACTGCAGAGAGATCAGGTCACTAGGACTACTACTCCAAGCACAGGGGTGCCTGCTTGTACAAAACTGTTTCAACCTGATGGCTGGGACAACACTTTGTGACATGAAACGGGAGCTGACACATTCAATGCTGAGATAGACACACTTTGAATCAAATTAAGGTATTTTTACATCATATGTAAAATACTGCCAGAGGCTGTCACCTCACAAAGAAGACCTTTCATGGGAATTCATTCTTTTTCAGTACAAAACCGGGGTAACTTAGAATTCCTTCAGCACTGACCACCATAAGTGTAGCTTTACTTGACAGATCAGTAATGTTTTCTTGCACAAAATGCCTAACATAGTTAAGCAAGATCTTGAGTCAGGGCAGACTTCACAAACAGTACTGAGGAAGTACTTATCAGTAGCTGGACATCCTTGAAAACAAAATTCAGATTCCACAATTAGTTGATCCCTATATAGCAAATTCAATGAAAGAGACATAAATGTAGCAATATGCCACTGGGCCTACCTGTCTGCATGTTCAGTCTCTCCCATGAATGCAAAAATTACATGACAAGTTGTCTTGGCTAACAGCCTATAAATCTCCTCAACAATGTTAAAGATGAGACTTAAAATCTGGTGCCCAGACATATAACCAAATACAGTCTTAATTCTGTATTTAGTGAAGAACAGTAAGAATACACAATTTTTGCAAACATGTTCTTAATCAATTTGCTTAAATAAATGAGCTCCTAACACCAAAAGAAGCCTCAAGGATGAAAGCATCAGATATTTATCTCATATTAACAGCCTGCCAACTATCTTTTCGAGAAGATTTTATTGAGCTGAAGATTATTGTATTCTGGAGACCACTAGCAAGGGAGGCAACAGGGGATGTTTCCATACCAAACAATCAAAAATACTTACATTTAGCTTTAGTTAGAACAAGCTTGTACAAATTTGCTTTGTTCTCCAAAGGGAAAAAGAATTTATCATAATTTTTAAAACAACTCTCTTATTTTTTCTCCCGAGAGATTGTTTGGGAGTGGCAGAATCCAAACACCACATCCACAGATAAGAGGCAGACTAAGGGCAAGTAAAGTACACCACTTAAGTGGCAAAATGGTTCACTTCTAATCAAGTTCTGCACACAGATGTTAAAGGAACTCTGCCTGTCTATCCACTCTGCCTGCTTCTTGAGCAAAACATCTATTCAAACCAGAGTATAATTTTGTAATCTACAATACATTTGATGTTAGATATAATACATAGATATAATGCATAAATGTAATACATGTTAGAAATCAGTATTCTGAAATAAGCCAAGGCTGTAAATCACAGCCATCCAAGGTCCTAATCTCTGCCAATTGCAAAATTATTTCTGTTGTATTTTAGATCATTACATCAGAATAACAGAATGTATTCTTATGTGATCTGTTCTCTTCCTCTAGTCTCATTAGTGAGATCCCCAAGGAAGAGATGTGAAGAGAGAGGAAAAATGACACTGCATGAAAGGAAAAAATGAGGTGGAAGCGTTGAGTTCTGTCAAAAAATTCCTCTTCAGCTGGGAAAGTTTGCCCTCTGCTTCTCTAATCATGATTTACAACAATGTTCACACGAATCTGGGGCCAAGCACTCGATCTTGTTCCCATTATAGCCTATTTCCCATATATGCAGATAACTTCTATGGGATAGAACGGAGTGGTGCCAGGTTGGAAAAGACAAAGTTTCTTCTCTGATAGGATTTTATATTTCCGTAGCTTTATGTGTAGTTTGAAGTAAGGATATTATCACATGATGACTGTGAACTCCTATTTCATGTCCAGATAAACTGTCAGGGACCTAAAATACGTATTTACTCAAAACATACAGGAATGAGAAACCACTCCTGCCATTTACCCAGTGAGTTTTTCTTTTAACAAATTAAAACTCTTTAAGAAAAATACCAGAGCAGAGAGAGAAGCACAAGGAAAAATATATCCTTCTACCTTAGCTTCGATCAAATTTTTACTGTACAGGTTCCTCTCTGCTCTCAGAACTTCACAGTAGTTTTGTTGCTGCTTTAATTTCATCAGAGACTCTTCTATTTTCTTCTCATAGTCACAGATCTGCAATTCCCGTATTTCAATATCTTTCAGGTGCTGGAGGACCTGGAGCAGAAAGAAGGAAGTTAAGATGATTAAAACATCCTCACAAGATTATAATGATTGGGAAGAGCTTGTGACTTTCTACTAAGGTGACAAGTTCAAATCCTTGTGATAAGGAGTTTTAGCTACAGTTAAAAAAATAACTTCCATACAGGTACAAGTTCAACCTTTATGGATTGCTTATGTGGAAGAAAATTTTATTTTAATCTGATACCTAGGTTTTGTTCAAGACTAAAACTTAAAAGATATACAGTTTTTTAATTTAAAAACAAGCTACTAAAAATATTGCCCCTGAGCAGATTCAATAAAACAAATTGAACAGCTTTCATCAAGATTAGCCTTAGGCTATTTATAGAGCTAAGCTAGACTTAGGACATTGTTCTGGATGTCAGAATATGATAAAAAATGTCAGATGTATGATAAAATTAATAAAACCACACGATTGCCCAAGAAGCCCTGCATGTATTCTTAAATTCTAACAACCCAACTTGTTTTTAATACACACATGAAGAAAAGTGTTGATGATAACAAATTGTTGATAAATAATTATAATAAGAAGAAATTCAGTTAATGTAGCTTACACTTGATCTAAATAAGCAGGTAATCACCATTAGTTGCTTCTGTGAAGGATTTAAAATAATGATGTGAAGATTTGGAAAAGAGGATAGAGTACCGTAAACTGCAGCAAGGTGATCACATGCAGTATCAATAAATGAAAGTATAAAATTTTATAGAGACCTTTATTAAATAGTTACATAAGAATTACGACAACAAAGAAGCAAAACTATAAATAGTTGCTCATCATTATAAAGGGTTTCCTATTTGATTTTTCTAAATGTAAGAACCTTCCTCTCGCTGTACAAAGTTGGAGACTGAATAAGCAGTATTCAAATGGAGCCTAACATTACAAAGAAAGAAGATCAAAAGAAATACAAAGTAAGGAGTGCACACATCAGAAATATAGTTTCACAGGTTCCCTCTATGGGGAAGAAGACAATGCCACCATTAAAGTTGGGAAAAAGATTAAGAATTGAAGAAATAGTTGAGGAATCTCATGGACAAAAAACAGAAGATAAATTAAGTTACAATTGTGTTTTATACCTAGTTCTCCTGACTCTTATTTTGGAAGGCAGGAGTTTGAGCCAAGATTTATGTTCATATGTCAAAGCAGAAGAATAATTTTTTTAAATTTACAGCAAATAGTCAATATCTGCAAAGTTTGCAGTTGACAAAGTTGTCCTTTGCTTAACAGTAAAGTCTTGTGAGGTTTAACTACAAGGCAGGAATTTAATTAACTGATCATCCTATCAGGTACCTCCAACCAGCTTTGAAGATAGGGGGATAGCTAAATTTAGAAAATTTTATTACAGCAGCAGGAATACAATTCCAGCACATTTGTAGCTGACTGCAGAGGATCCCAGAAACTGCTTACAATGCAATACAAAAACACAGTCCCAGTTTATAACCTACTCATGCCTTTTCCTCTTCTGTTAAAACAACATACCAATAGTAATAGAAAGGAGAAGTAGTCAAAAAGCATGATTTCAATCTGCACCATGGTGATCATAGGCCATTGCAAGTAGGCCAATGAATTTTAAGTCTTTTATTTGGTTTTGATATAAGTGCAATAAGCTTGCAGACTGTTTTCCAAGTTGTGATCATAGACTGGATGCTGACTCTGCTTTTCAGGAATGATTAAGACCAAATAATTCTTGGTCTTACATTTCTTATAAATACAGAAAAGATGCAATGTTTCCCAACAGAGCCCTGTGGCATGCAGGGCATCCTCCATTCTGATTCAGTTGATAGGATGCTGTATTTCCCAGATTTGTCAATGAAGGGCCAAAACTAAACAGAAAGTTGTAGATATTAATAATTTTTTTCTGTACTGCCAAGAGTTGGTTTATTTGTAGACTTAACTATTATCTGCTGTTGGTTACCTGTTTAGTTCAGTGAACCTACTGAAGAACAGTGATGGTACTTTCCTTATTTATCTTGATTTAGTCACTCTGCCAGACTTCTAATCATATGTCTGCTGAGCACTAGGATTTCCAAAACAATATGTGAATTTTAAAAAGGAAATATATATTTTAATTTTCCTGGATATGCTTTTGAACTGTACACTTAACATTGTAGATGGCTTTTTTTTTTTTTTTTTTTTTTTTTTTTTTTTTTTTTTTTAAGAAAAAAAAAATAAATATATAAACCACAGAGAACGCTAGGTGAGACTGATTAGTATACTTCACAGTTTCATTTCAGCAGCTTATACCTCCCACAGAAAAACTACATTTCCTAATCTTTCAGTTTAAAAAAGAAATATTCTACTAACATTTTTAGCTCAGTAATACAGGCTACACAACAAAGAGCAGAGAACCAGACTTTTTTCTTATTTGTGATGTCTAATCTAGAAGGAAGACTATTCAACAAGTGACACTGGCTTAAAAATGGTACAACTGAAGAGTTGGCCAGGCCTATCATTAGAAAATCAAGTCTAGCATGACTTCTCACCACTAAAATATTTTACTGTTGTGCATATAACTTTGCTGACTCTATTCACCAGATACTCAGGAGTAAATTATTGTTATTTTGAAAGAGGAATTCTGCAGCTCTAGAGATTTTTTCCTGCTCTAAACAACCAGACAGCTTTCCAGTGCCAGCATGGCTCTGTCTGCCTTGCAGGAGTTCCAAGAAATCTTTGGAGTTAGATGGATTTGGCTCTTTACCAGCTCTTATACAATCCAGAAGGTGTGCAGTAAGCTCCTTCAGAGCTGGCTTGATGGCAAAAGGTGACAGAAGAGCACTGACTGGCCATATGATTACTGCTCATTCCCCACCAGCTGTGAAATGGCTCCCATAGTTTTGCTGCAGTTTCTCCCATTACCCATCTGCACAGGTCAAACAGTGAACCTAAATACTTCCTAGTGTATATAATAATCCTAATCCTATGTCCTTCTTCTGCCCTGTTTTGCTCTGCCTTATCCTTCCAAATAATGAGTAATCTCATGTAGGCAAGACAATCTCTGCAGAGGCAAGACTATTATCTCCCATATTCCTGTGGTCAGGACTGCTCCTGCTCCTCTTCACCTGCAAGCTGAGTCAGGAATTGCCCCTTTAGTGAACCATGGAAGTGTGCAAGTCCTTTGGAAACTTGCAGTCACAATTCAGGCATCATTATACAAGCAGCCCAAGTGTCATAGCCCATTTACTGAGGCTCTCTGTCTTACAAGAAGTGAGAGAAAATTTGCACCCAAAATGGCAGAGGAAAAAAAAGAAAAAGCAATGAAGCGAGCATTTGTCATTTTCACCCTGAAAATATTGTGAGCAACACTAATCAGAACTGAAAGCAAGAGCCTTGTAGTTCTGACTGTTATGAATTACTCCCTGCCCCTACTTTACAATGTTTGTAACTCATATCTATACTGTTAGAATGCACTATGAGGGAAAGATGCAAAATATGACTTTGCAACAAAGACAAATCTCACTTTCATGGAACATTATTCCAAGGAAATGACAAAAGGTATTCCAGACAAAGGAGCATATACCTTTCAAAAATTATTTAAAAGCCCCTTGGTAATACAGAATTGAAAAGGATAACTTTAAATTTAAAAGATAGCACGTAACTTGTCGGTTCCAACAGCTTAAAGGTTAATATTAATAAATCAATGAGCTTCTTGGGGGGCCACTCAGTGTGATTTTTGGCAATTAATGAAACACGTTACAACCATGTTCCTGAGTATAGCTTCAGAAATACAGTGGTACAGAGTAATGGGCAGCAGGCAACACAAATTTTATGCATTGTTTCTCTGCAGCTGTTCTTGGAAAACTTCTGTTTTATGGATTAGCTTGAACATGTTCAGACATTTTCACATACTTGAAGTAATCCTTCAAAATGTTACATCTTACAAAGATGTCAAGCACTGCCAGCTCTCACTGACCTCAGTTTGAGGACACCAGTAGTATGCAAGATAAGGTCTTTTGCAGATAAGACAGACAATCAAACAGTAATTTTAAACTGCATACAAGAGTTTTTATTGTGGGACTTGGATATAAGAAGTCAGAGGTTTTAGTCTGAACTCTAGCCCTGGTTTAATTTCCCAAATGATCACTGCCTTACAGAAATATATGGCTGTACTTCAAGCCTCTCATAGAACACACACCCACTGATGAGGCTTCCCCTAGAAAGACTTGAAACAGTAGCAGGCAATAAGCACTGACAAGAAGAAATTTTTGTAAATTGTGTAAAGAACACTGATCTTTGCTTCCTTCCGTTGGCACATCAGGAAATTAATGTATAACCTTTACACTTTTGAGAGCAAGACTGGAAAGAGCCACTTGCAGAACAAGCTGTTCTTACCTTCTGTTTGAGCTCACTGGTTTCATTGATGAAACTATCTCTCTCCTTCTCCAACTGGTAAATAATCTTCCTTTGTTTCTGAGCTTCATTCTTATAATTTTGGATTTCTACTTCCAATTTCTTCTTCGACTGTTCATGAAGCTTCACCAAATTTATCTGCTTCTGAGTGGCACTGGTAGCTTTGTTCAAGTTCTACAGGGAGGACGAAAGAACAATTTTGGAGCTCAAAAGGCAACACTGCCACCACTATGACAAAAACATACCATTGTCTAAGTGGATTATAGACTTCCCAATGTTCTTGTTCCTTATCCAATTCATTCAGCTAAAATACTTGAACCTCAAATCCAATTAAAAAATAAAAATAAAAAATATAGGCCTGCTTGGTGGATCTAACTAATGACTGCAAAAACTTTTCCAGCTTAAAGGCATTTAGGTTGTAAAGCATGCCAGTAGCCAGTAAAATAAATAAGAAAGCCAAATATCCTTCCTTCCTATGTCCTAAATAGCAAGTTCAAACTGCAAATTAACCAAGCTTGGCATAAAGTTATGCATAAAGATTAAGCAGAAAACGCCAAGATATCCTCTCTACAAAGCCAGCCCTCTGGTCCCACTTTGGAATTTTTTTCCTTATACAAAACCAGGTGTTTGCTACGTGCCAAATCTGAGCCTCAGCTGAAGTCAAGATACAGGACAGTGAACCTGTAACAAGTAAGGCACATCAGAAATCATCTTTTAGCACTGAATTTGCTTGATTACATTTCAGGAAAGTCCATAAACACGAGATGCTTTCCTGCAATACAAGATCCTTGGGCTGATGGGAAATGATCAGTATGAGAAATGGATCTAAAAGTGAAGATTAGTATTAACACAGCCTGCCAGGCTGCTACATGAGGCATCAACATTATTGTTTGTTCTTCTGCTACCAAAGACTTAATTTGCCTAGATTAATATTAAACTTCATAGGCTACTGAGTGTAAAAGCTCAGATGTAATCAACTCTTCGGATATCAAATAACAGCTTTGCAATAAAGGTTAACACGTGTAGCATTTTTTAACTCCCTGGTGTGTTAAAACTTAGCATTAGTACCCATAAACACAAAAGATTTCTATCTCATGCTATCTTAATGCACAGAAAAGAAGCAATGTGAACTTCTTAAGGACACATGAATGCTTGACTTAACATTATTTATTCTACAACATTTCTCTGTTGATGTGTTTAAACTACAGACATTTCGTTCTTGAGGTGTGAGACTTAACAGCATTACCAATGCAATCTCACCTTGCTTAGCATATCCCTTTCCCTCACAAGCTCATCTATAGCTTTCTTGTCAATCTCTGCCTGCTTTTTGGCAGCTTCCAACTCTAGAAAAGAGGAGGAAAGATAATAAATCCTGGGTTCAAACTGTGCAGCTGTTACAAACACAGAAACAACTTAGTGAAGCTTCTGAAAAGCCTTACATGATCAGTTCAATTAGCTGAGCTTTTATAACCTCAGGTATCAACTGATGATATTAATACTTACCTGGGTACTTAGAAAAACTTGGGCACAGTAATTAAAGGCATAAGGACTTCTTATATTTGGGTGTTCAAACAAAGATACCACAAAGAAGTTGTCTTTTCAGAAATGTTGCAGCACTCTGAAAATCTGAGTCTCCTAAGAAGCTTCAATGTGAACATCTGAAAATCAAGGTATTTTAAAAAACAGGGACTTTCAGAATTATTCTCATTTCTCTGTGTGAAATCCAGTTCTCTTTTGAAGCAGTGAAATTCTGGTGGCTTCAGTAGAGTTAAAACTTAAAAACTGGAGACGTGCTTTCACTACATTTTAAAATTATTGTAAACCTGCTACACTAACACTGCAGCTCCAGAAATGCAGTACACTGGAGGGCTAAGAAGTGTCAAATATTAGGAAAAGGTACATTACCAGTAGCCATTACCAAGCACTCCAGCAGAGATTTGAATTTCCTAAGTACCTCTCTCCTTTTCAGTACTGAGCATGACCTTAAGCAGTAATAGCAAAACAGAAACTTGAAAGTTATTCCACCCTCACAGGGATGCATGAAAATTAAACACAGCTTTCCATAAAGGCAGGGAAGGACTCACATCTCATATATACAGTCTCTTCAGGACACAAGTTAGAAAAAAGTGAGACCAGAGAGGCATTTATGCCAGTATATATCAGTTTGAACTAATTACATTTATAGCAAAGGGGTTTTTTTAGCCTTCAAAAGTGAAGTCTCAGAAGGTCAACTATTTTGCCAACTTCATAATATTATTTTAGAAAAAAACCCACAACCATAAAAGTGTTTTTCCTGAAAAATCACTTTGAAAATGTGTCTATTTTTATTTCAAAGGCATCTCATTTAAAATTTATTTGCATTGGTTTAAATATTGTTTTAAAATGCTGACAAATACAAAAAAAAAGTTGTTTTTTTTTAAATAAAAAAATGTTTTATTAGACCCAAGGAATTTTCTTCCAAATTTTCCATTTGGCAAAAGCATTGAAAGTTCCATCTTAAAGTTTTCCAGATCTGGTAGCAAGTCAAAGTCAGTACTTAGGACAGCTTTAGAATCCACACTGAACAACTGAAGTCCTACATCTAAAATAGCTGTTTATCAGCTTTCTTGCACATATTTGTTCCCAGGCTGTACGTATTCAGAAGAATCAAAGCAGAAGAAAAAAGTGTGTCCTGACCATGTCTGACTTCAGTAAGCTCTGAGTTTGCTTCCACCTCCCAAGTCAGAGCAGGAGCAATGAAGGTGCAGTGGGGAGAACAATATGTGACATGGCACAAATTAGCATACCACAAAGTTCAGTTGTGTCAGTTGTATTTTCACTTCACAGATGCTACATTATGAAAATTCTGTAACTCTACAAGGTGTTTAAAATGTTGCTGTTTATACAATCTCATACTCCACACAAAAGGAGATTTTTCCTTATGGATCAGAAGACAAATCCATTTATCATTTAGGCACCTACCTCTCTCCATTCCAGATATTTCATTTTTTAGGGTGTTTCTCTCATGTTCTGCATCAACTTTTTGTTCCTCTGCAGCACGCAGCTTATTGTGGAGAACATCCCTTAATTTGCTCAGCTTTGACATCTCAAGGTGCAACTGAGTCAATTCATCATTTTTGACCTACAGAACAGCAACAAGGAAAAGAGGGGGGAAAGTATCAACAGAAAGAAAATATCTCTCACTTATTCCATGAAATATAAGTGCTGTGAGTAACCTGAGAGCAGATAATTAGCTAATTGAACAATATTAAAACTAATTTAAACAAAGCCAGCTAGGGCAAGGAAAATGATAGGCAAATCTTCTGCTTTAGGGTTGAAGATGATCAATAAAAAATCCCCAGCTGCAAACCTCACACAGCACTACCCAATTAGTCCTACAGATTAAACAGGCAGCCCTAATTGCCTTTGAAGTATTAGGGACACTGACTGTGATGAGGAAGTTAGCTTTAGTGTGGTCTGATTGAATGTTCCAAATAGCAAGAATCTGTTATCCCCATCTCTTTTATAGTTTATGGCTTTAAAGAAGAAGCAAAATGTAGTTTGTCTCATTTGCTATACAGTCAAAGGAGGAAATAATCAATCAAAACACTGCACCAAAATTAAGAAACTATTTACCTGGAAACACAATCAATAGCAACAGAAATTTCTCTGTCTCCTTTTAAGAAGTAAATATAACTCCTCCCATATAATTCAGTGCCACTGTTATGTTTTACAGACATCACAGACTGCAGTGTTTCACTTACAGCCTCAGATACTGGTTCTGTAAGATGGTGAATAGTGCCATGTGAGTATCCTCTGGAAGGATGTGAATCTCCTAAATTCTTACTGGCAATAATCTTGAAGAGATTTATGAATACTTTATTTATGATTACTCTCACAGTTTGAGTTGCCCAACACTACAGTGGAGGCACTCAACACACTGCAGGAAGAAGCTGCAAACACAATGCTACAAAGAGAGCATCTCAGATCTTGACTGGAGCTCTTAGAAGTTTTTGTAATTAGCTTAATTATTAACTGGGCAGTATCTTCTTTTTTGTTGTTATTCCCAGAAGCCCATGTGCATCTCTACCAATTCCATTAACTTTTCTTGAAATTCACTGAATTAAAATCCTTCTCTTGACATCCCAGACCCCCAAATGTAAGTCACATTTGAACATCTTGTTTGCAAAGTTTTAAACAGTTATGATATTGCAAGAAATAATGATAGAACTGGATAACTTGCAAGGGACTAATTTGTTTCTCAAATAACTAAGAAAAATGTCCTCCAGTCTGTCTACCAAAATAATAGGGAAAACAAGCTCCCACCATACAGCCCATTTAGGATCCAAATCAGAATCCTGTGCTGCATTAGTTAGGAACTGAGATTTTTATTCTGTAATGTTTTTTTATAATTTTCTTAGTTTTTATCATTCTAACAGTTCTCATTTAAAACAAAACAAAACAAAACAAACCACCATACACACAAAAAAAATCAAAAAAACTCGCCAGGAATTGTATTTCAATGCCAATGATAACAGAAAATGCAAGATATGGTAGGCAGAGTAAAAACATCTAATAATTATACATCACTGTTTACCACAAACGCTCTCACAGTACCCTAAAAAGCATATGTTGTCCTTTCCCAGCTGAAATTCACCTCCTTTTGAGTCATACCAAAAAACTGCTAAAACAATGAAAAGTCAGGCAAGAAAACCATTTATACCAGATACCGTGGTGGGGAAATTTCACTGTTGGAAGCAGCTCCCTTAAGTAAAAGCTATCCAGGACATTGTTACTATAATTTACCACAATTTTTCAATGAGTTTTGGCAACATTAAGAATATGTTAAATACTGTAAGAAAACAATTGCTCTTATCCAAAGGCCTCCTGACTGAAAAAAAATTTATGCTTGTCAGAAGTACCATGCACCCTTTATGAACAGAGTGTGCTTAACATTTCAGTTTATGTGTTTTATGAAACACAGCTCCTCCAGCAGGACAGGTGCTACTCTGTCAAGTAACAGTGCTGGGGACTGCACCATGTTACTGCCACAGAAAGAGTGGCATCCTGAGACAGACAGATCCATTCCTAAAAACTCCTCAGAATTCCTCCAAAACTATCCATAGGGAACTATCTATACAAGAACTGACTTCATCCCTGCCCCAAATGGTGAAACAGCTGATAAGATGCATGCACCTTCTGGTACTTACTTTTAGTTCTGCTGTCTTCTTCTGGATGTCCTGCATCACCTCTTCAAACATCACATTGTGCTGCTCACTCTCCTGCATGAGTTTATTACACCTCATCTGAAATTGCTCAAGTTCCTTACCAGTTCTTTCATTTGAGATCTGTTAGATTAAAGAACAATCCCATTAATTCTCTTTAATCTCTTTACAATATCTACATATGCATGAAGACAGAACCTTCTATCTCCACAGGAGATAATGGCTGCTAAAAAAGACCACTCTTCACTGCTGATGAAATTACTAATGTTAAATATGATACATGTTCATACCAAGTAGGGGAAATTATAAATTCTAATGAACAACACAGCCAGTGTCATTTTTTCTGAGAGCTTAACAGGTCTCTCTTGCAGGTGGCAGATAAATATTTTACTTCTTATTACTAATTTGGCAAGCATCACGTAAAACAATTTGCTACATACAATTATTGAAAATTAGTATGAGATTGAAATTACTTCAATCAGCAGAGGGCAGGGAAGCTCTGCTTCTCAGCAAGTAAGTCCAACATTCAAGAGCTATCTCCTCTTTCCCTGGGTACATGGTTTCATGAGACCAGAACACAACCATTTTTTCTCTCTAACTCATCTGCAGTCAAAAGCTCAGAGAACATATATTTCCATACTGGAGCTTCCAGTCTTTTCTTCTGAGCAATGGGACTTCCCTGAACAGACATTGCTCCCTAAGTGAGGAAAGAACAACCAGCATATTTTTCACTTCAAGCATTAAGGTGTGATAAACTGAAGTTTATCACTGAAAAAAAAAAGTTAATATCTACTATGCCCCTAATAAATTGAGAAGTGGAATTTCTTTTCTCTGAGTGCATGCAGAAGCAAAGACAATTAAAAAAACAAGGGACACTGTTTCTTGTGAGCAAATATCAGTGTAACACTGCCTTCTAGGCAATTCTGTATTGAGACTTGGACATGAGTGAGATGAAGCCTAGAAGAGCTGTATTAAATTATCTTCAATGTCATGGAAGCAAGGATGAACTATCAGAAATTTGAGTGGAATAAGAGCCCACCTCACCCAACTACAATTCATTTGAGAAACAACTGCCCGATGACATTGTAATAGCTGAGTCACATTCTCTTGCTGATCTCTACCCTGACTCTTGCACAGTTGAACAGCCTGTGTTTTGGACAGGCTATTTGCAAAATACAAGGCAGACACCTTCATGCCAGCACAGGCAACAACAGTGCAGTAGTCTGGTTAATTAGCCCAGGCACAGCACTTTATGTGAATTACTGGTTTCCAGGATAGTTTGGAACATTGAATGCCCCTAAAATCTGCACTTAGAAAGGTTGAAAATTACAACATAAAGAAGGAAGAATGGAAAAGAACCAGGAATTGTAGATATCCTATTTAAAAACAATGTGATTGTCTTGGTAGATATGGAACTGCCCTCAAAAGCTGTATCAAAATAGTACTATTCATAGAACACAGAATCACAGAGCAGTTTGGGTTGGAAAGGACCTTAAAAGGACCCTTCCAACCTCTAGGATTCTATGATTCTATGATTCTATGATTAAAGATCATCTGGTTCCAACCTCCCTGCCATGGATAGGAACACCTCCATTAGACCAGGCTGCTCCAAATCTCATCCAAAACCCAGACTTGAACACTTCCAGAGAGGGGGCATCCACAACTTTCCTGGGCAACCTGTTCCAGAATCTCACCATCCTCACAGTAACAAATTTCTTCCACAAATTTAATCTACATCTACCATGGAATCATAGAATCATAGATTTGGCTGGGTTGGAAGGGACCTCAGAGATCATCAAGTCCAACCCTTGATCCACTACTGCTGCAGTTCCCAGCCCATGGCACTGAGTGCCACATCCAGGCTCTTTTTAAATATCTCCAGGGATGGAAAATCCACCACTTCCCAGGGCAGCCCATTCCAATGCTTGATCACCCTCTCCATAAAGAAATTCTTTCTAATGTCCAACCTAAACCTCCCCTGGCACAACTTGAGACCGTGCCCTCTTGTCTTGCTGAGAGTTGCCTGGGAAAAGAGACCAACCCCCCCCTGGCTCCAACCTCCTTTCAGGGAGTTGTAGAGAGTGTTGAGGTCTCCCCCGAGCCTCCTCCAGGCTGAACAGCCCCAGCTCCCTCAGCCTCTCCTCATAGGATCTGTGCTCGAGTCCCTTCACCAGCCCAGTTGCCCTCCTTTGGATCTCCAGGACCTCGATATCCTTCCTGAACTGAGGGGCCCATCTTTCAGCTTAAAACCATTCTCCCTTGTCCTGTCACCACATAGCCTGGTAAAAAGTGCCTCTCCAGCTTTCCTGTAAGCGTCCTTCAGGTACTGGAAGAGAAATAATCCAGTCTTCTCTGTGTCTTTATGTTGACAGACTTTATGTTGACAAAAAAAAGTCACAAGCCTCTACCTTCACAAATTCAGGGATGTGAAGGTAATAAAAGGCCCCAAGAGTCATAAATTTACAAGATACACACAACTCCCAAAGACATTTCCCTTGAGGTAGGACTGTTTTACAATGATGAGATCTTCCCTGCCATTTACCAGAATTACTTCCCTGAGAGTTTCTTAAAGTCAAGGGAAATGAGACTGAAAACCTGAAAATCCACACACTTGCACAACACTGTGTTAGGATATGTCCAGGTAGTTTTTAGAAACAGAATAGGGAAAATCAATCAAAAAATTTTACAAAGACAGCTCTCTGGCCTTTCACAGAAACACTTCTACAAGCTTGAGGGATAGATTAAAGTTATTGTTGACAGAGAAGAAAAAAGGGGTCAGAGGTAAAATGACTTCATAATGCTGCTATACTCTATCAGTGCCAAGACTGGCAACACAATTCAGGTGTCCAACCTGGCAGTCTCCTGTTACTATCATTAGATCACCCACATTCTTCACAGGCTTTGTCTCATAATCTACAATATCATTTCAATTCACTTCTGTTCTCTGTGAGGCAATCTGTCTGAAATATGTCAGCAGGATTTACTTATTTATTCGTAAAGTAATATTTACATTACAATATATATTACTTTTTATTTATTTAAAATAATCTCCTTCCCTCTCCCTTCAGGAAAATTCAGTTTCTTATTTTTCCATCTGACTCTAATCTTAGACCTAATGCATGCAGTGCACCATGTACCCTACCTTCAGCTCTTTCAGATACTGTTCCATTTTCAGTTGTTCCTCTTTGTTTGTCTGAATCTGTTGCTGTAAATTCCTGATCTCAGCTTGTTTGTTTTCCATTTCATCTAGAAGATTTTTCAGGTCCTTTTCCATTTTTTCCTTCTTTCGAGCCTCTCGTGATGCCTCATTCTGATGCAGCTGGATTTTTTGCTGAAGCTATAATAATAGAGAAGACAAAAGTTTAAGTTCTGCTGCCTTTTATTCAGAAAAACAAAGCCTCTCACCTCTCCTTCAGCTATGCTTGACTTTGAAAGCATCAGCTTCTGTACTATTGTACCCACTACTACCTGGAATATGCCAGATCTTCTCAGAAGTAAATATGTTCTCTAGTGGCTAAAAAAACCCCATAATCCTGTGTGAGGGAACCTATTTATTGATTATAAGCATTTGTTAAGCAGCAGTCTTTTCACCCCTCCAGAAGGGTCTGATATAGTTCAGACATAGAAGTATTCCTCTGGATATGCAATGACACGAACATATTTTCAGTTGTAAGTTACTTGTAAAGTGGTACTTCCTGAATGCAGCATTAAAACTAATTTGGGATTGATGTTGTATTGTAAGAAGTCTTATTTTTATTCTTCTACCTCAGCAGCAGAAACACTTACTAAGCTGATAGTAAAGGAAAGAGATATTTCAGACTGTTGTTCACTTTCACAGCTGTTCTCAACCTTTTTGCTCTCAAAGTTCCTCTGCAGGAATTTTGAAAGAGGAGCTTTCCCTCCTATTTAATATGCTGTCTTGTGAATTCTGTTTTCTTCATCCTCAAAAATGTGATACAGAGTTAGCAGAGAGGAGACACAGGGGGTTGATCCACATGGAAATATTCAGTTCAGCCTGGGACCAGCAATTGAAAGATTTCTTTGCTTAAAATTCCTCTCCCTCTGAGTCCACAGATGCAGAGCTGCCAGAAGTGACAAGGTCTTCAACAGGCTCTTCAAAAAGATGGTGTCATTTAAGCAGTTTGAAGTGGAGAATAATTTCATACTGGGAGAATGGGAGGTGATTACAAATGCTGTAACAATCCCTTAAATTTAAGAGCTGATGAAGTGAATATCAGAAGATTAAGTCTGGCAAGATTCACTAAGTTTTGACATGAGTTTCAATCCTCTCGCTTTTCTCCCATGCCCACAGTGCTGCCAGAAATGCAATGATTTATACTTTCTCTTACTACATTCCCAACCACCTGCTTTAGAAGCAAAAATTAGTTCTCTGCATGACCTCTATGCTCACCTAGGATCATTATTTTCCTAATTGGGATTAATAAAAAAATGTAAGATAAGTGTTGCTTATCTGTTCATTGTTTTCTGCTTTTCCTTTCTCCTGTTGTTTTGCCCCAACCCCTGTTAATATCTTTCTTTTAATTCTTTTATTTCTCATTATTATGTTTTTCTATTTTGAAATATCAGAGTCCTTGTATACTTTCTCTCCATTCAGTAGGTATCCTACTGATCCTCAGTCTTCTGTATCTCTACCTGCTACACATAAAGGAAGCTGTGCATATTGATCAGTAAAGAACAGCTATCTACTCAGATGGTCAGAGAAACAGAGAACTTAAAGAGGAGACAAAAAAAATAGAGCCAAGATGGAATGTAACTGCTCTCTACAGGCATTGGTGAAGTGAGATATTTAAGCTGAAAAGCAGTAGGCAGTAATCAGTGCGAAGTAGGAGGTCTCCAAGCATTAGGAAAGCTTCTGGAAAAGCTTCCCATAAGAACACAAAACAGCTTAATTACCTCCTCAGTCTGTTTGATACATTCTTAAAAATGATGGTATGGAATCCTACAGCAACTGCTGCCAACAGCAAGAGACCTAGGTTTTTCAGTCCAGATCTATGCTCTAAGTGGTTCTATGAAGACATAAGGATTTACAATGCAGAAAAAAAAACCCATGTCACGTATGAAAGATAACTGTGATTCCAACAGTGGAACCTTGGCCTTATTTATGGTACTGGGAAGTTATGGAAGGAGCTGGTGCATCACAATAGATCTTGCAAAGGACATAGCCTAGAAGTAGATAAAAACATGAAAATTATTCACAATAGTCTCCTTTCTGAGCACTCCTGATGACATTTAGGATGTGAAAGAGAAGGTAGTAACATACTAGTCAGTGGAGTTTAGTTGCAAGAGTAAAGGATGGTTTAGGACAAAGCCTAAAATCACCACCCAGTCACATGTACAGACCTGCATAATAGACTGATCTGCCTCGTTCTTTGCCCTCTCTGCATCCTGCTGCTGCTCTGTGGCTTCTGTTAGACTCTGGCGCAACTCCACAACCTCTGACAACAGTTGGTCTCGCTCTTTTGTTACCTCTTCTTTAAGTTTTAGCAAGTCCTGGATACTGGAAGCAAGGAAATAAAGAGTCAGGCAGTGTCACGGGCCATTTCTGTACTTTCTCCTATTCTAGAGCAAGATCTTTTCTGAGAAAGAGGAGTTTTAAAGTAATTTGTTTCATTTAAAATTCATCTTGGATTAAGGCTCTGCTGCTTAATTGAATTATATGCTCTAGCTACTGTGATCACAGTCACATGTCAGCACAGGCAGCTTTAAAAGTTAACCTAGTACAGTAACTCACTCTTTCTTGCTACAATACATCCTCATGGGTCTGAAGAAAACTTCAGTTTCCCAGAAAGGTAACAGGTAACATTCCTTCTTATTCATCCACTGCAAAATTACTCAGGCACCAAAAATGTGACATTTTTGTAGTGAGTCTCTCTGCAGCTTACCTTACTGGCACCTAACTGGGTTATGTCTTACAGTCAGCTAGTGGAAGAATAAAGCAGACTCCCTGTTTCAACACATTTACAATCTGAAAGGAAATACCTTAAAAATCAGCCTAATAGTTCTAGAAGACTCCTCCTGAAACAGCCTTGTCACTGAACAGAGTATCTAAGCATGGAACTGAAGGGCAATACAGATGGAACTTAAGAGGAAACTGAAAGCTGACAGGACTCAGCAGTGAGGTCTTGGCAAAGTAATGACTCCTGGCTTTTGCTGGAATATGCAAAAAGCAGACACAGAAAGCTGCCTTTAGGGAGAGTTATACTAGGAATTAATGACCAAGCTGTTAGATCCAAGGAAAACTGTTACACAAGTTCAGAACATTTGAGGGACAAAAGGTGAAGGAGTGGATTTCTCAAGCATTCAGGTGGTTTATGTGCTGGCACGTTCCTTGGAGGGAAGATGTTTTAGCACAGTAAAGGCCTTGTGCAGAGACACAAGTTTTATTTGTGCAGCCTGGAGACACAGTGCATGAGGAGATCAGTGTGCCCCACACATATTCTGAATGTACAGATGCCTTCACAATGTGAGAAGCTCAAGCCAGAACCAGCTGGGCCAACCATCACTAATCCTGATAGAAAGTGCCACCATACCCTCAAGCTACTTAACCTCATCTTTGAGTTTACACTTAACCTTACAGCATAACCATAGTCTGAAGACCTGATCCTACAACCACTGGCTTTTGCAGGGGTCTTGAGCAGTTCCTGAGGATCATTATTATGATGGAAGCTCCACCTGAGACTAGGTCACTCAATGCATAAGTGTTAGTCTAGAAAATGTATACTAGAAAATGTATACATATAAAATACATACATGAATACAGCCAATGACAATGCCTTATAATAAAGCTGGGAACAGAAGAGAAACCAAGCATCCTGCTTCTTTGACTTATCTACTTGACCCTGCTATCATCCCTTGTAAAAACACTGACAGAATCCCATTCTCAAAGACAGAGTATGTTGAAATGCTTGTCAGATAAAACAATGACAGATACTGAGAAAGTGCATAATACTGACTTTTGTTTGATCTCTCAGCTTAATCCTATGCTGAATTAACTGCCTCAAAGCCTGATGCTGTACTTGCTCACTGCAAAAATACAGACCAATAATTAAGCACTCACAAGAAATGTAAAAGGCACAGAAGACCACTCTTTCTGATTTCCAGTATTTTTGTAGTGTCCAAAAGGCTAACAAAGGTGTAGAATGATAGCAAATCAGATTTGGCTTTCTCTTTTCTGGGGAAAACTTACTTGTACTCCTGTTCCAGAGACACTCCAGGCTCTTGCTTCACTAAACTGGTTAGGTGAGCTATTTCCCCTTGCAGTGATTTTACCATTTCTTTGGCTCTCTGTTCCTTTTCATAGACTGTATCGACTACTTTCCAGGCCTTTTCAATCTCCTAGCAACAGAATGGGAGACAATTACATGAATTAAATTGGGTTGAAAATGAAATATAAGATAATATAAATATAGATCAAATAAAAAAATAATTCCCTTATATTTTGGTCCTTAAAAAAAAAATATTCATGTCTTTTCATACTTAGATTCACAAAAGTTTTGTTCAACAGCTGTCTTTTCATTTGGAAAAGGGCAGAGTCATCCAGGTTATGCCAATTTACACCACAAAATTACTCTAATACATTTTCTTTAATATATAGACCTGAACATTACCAAATCTCATTCTACAAGGTTTTGGCCACGAAAAACATTGTTCCACATGAACACCTAAAAATTCACTGAAAATTCAGTGCCCCCAAAGGCACCATCTATTCAAAGAGCTCACTTATGTCTGTAAAAATCTTATTAGTTGTTATGATAATGAACATTCAACTTTATTTGGATGAGAAATAGATATTATTCTACGCTATTGCCCTTCTTGGTAGATTTTTGTCTGTGAGGACTTAGTACATTTTGACATATATATATATATTTATATATATATGTATGTATATACACATAGTTATATATATTTATATATATATATATATACACAGTTACATATTTAGACAAGCCACAACTCACATACCAAATAACAGCACATAGAATTACTTGACTGACAGATTCGTGTGCTTCTCACAAACCCAGGGACTGATAATTCATAAAGAGAAGAATTCACTTGATTTTTTAACTTCTGTATCTCTCCTCCTTGAATCAGTTCCTTAAGAATTACACAGCAGGCTTAACAGATTCAAATGAAGTTCCTACCAGTTCTGGAATCCTCTGCTAAAAATAATGTGTAAGCGGAGAAAGCAACCAGACTAGAAGAAAATTTCCAGAAGACTCAGTAAATAATTAAGACATTACTTTGGACACTACAGGTTCCTTTGCTGCAAATCACAGCATGACATCCCCTCACATGCTGGCTCCTGGTGGAGTTCTGGACTTGATGGACATGTACCTTTCTTATGGAGAAAGGCTGAGTGTAGAGAAGACCATAAGTCCTCAGGTGTCACTGATAATGAACTGGGAGCTTAAGCCCAGGTGTGCCCACTAATTAGGGCCTGCCCCAGCCGGAAGTGGGCGGGGCTGAAGGGCAAGGTAAAAGGCATGCTCCCAGAAGCAGAGTCAGTCAGAAGCAGATGAAGACGCCTGAGGAGAGGAACAGCAGGAAAGAGCTCCCGGAGAAGAACCGAGTCCCCGAAAGAAAGAAGGCTCGCCGCAACAGCTGAGAGAGCTGGGACTGTTCAGCCTGGAGAAAGGAAGACTCTGGGGGACATTTTACTGCAGCCTTCCCATAACTGAAAGAGACCTACAGGAAAACTGGGGGTGGACTTTTTATAAGAATGTGTAGAGACAGGACAAGAATGGTTTCAAACTAAAAGGGAGTGGTTCTCAGAAAGAGGCTCTATAATGTGAGGGCAACTGGAATGGGTTGTCCAAGGAAGTTGTGGATGCTCCCTCCCTGGAATTGTTCAAGGCCAGGCTGGATGGGGCTTTGAGCAACACAGTGTAGAGGAAGGTGTCCTGCCCATGGCAGGGAGGTAGGAACTAGATGATCTTTAAGTTGCCTCCCAGAACAAACTATTCTATGACTCTATGATCTAGTAAATAATAAAAATTTCTTTCATTATTATCTTATATAAAATTGTTCAATTATGAAATTTAAATAAATGCACACTAGGCTGAAATAATGGCATGAAGACACAGTATATCTTCTTGACTGAAAGAAAAGCAAAAAATATAGCTGTTAATAAATAGGTTTCAGATTTGCAATCAACCTTTCTCTAGAGAAACGCAAATGAAAAATAAGATTAAAGCTGATTATTTAAATCAAAGCTTCCTGATGGCTGATTAGACTGTGATTAAAATTGGTGAATTAAATCATTATGGTTGGAGTTTTGGGGGATAAAACTTGTGAATAAAATCAATATAACCTCTGAGAAGCTTCACTGGCTTCAGTGAGTACTTTGTTCTTGTAAGTATTTGCAGAAATAATCCCCTGAAGTCAATGAGACCATTCAGATAAGCAGTGATTTCATGCCCTAAGCTGTGCTTTTTGAACTTCATCTTGCTTCTGATATGTAAAAAAAAAACTGTGTTGAATTTATATTAATAAAATCAATTTTAATCAATAAAATTAGCAGGCACAGATGATGGCTCAATTAATAAGCAAAATGTAAACAAGAATTTGCTACAGATTTCAGCATCAGCAAAACTGAACTTCACTGTAGTTTTTCTTGGTTGTGTCTTTTACTTTGAATAGCAGATCAACAGATTGCTTTCTTTGACTCCCAAAAGCAAAGAAGAGAAAATATTTGATGGTGGAAGGCTTCACTGAAAAAATATTCACATTACTACTCAGTGGAGAGGGGAACTGGAAAAATGCAGCATCACTGGGTAACTGCAGTACAGGGTTAGACTGGTAACATTCATTGCAGTTTATTGCATAATTAAAGACTGAAGTGTGCTCAATATTGACAGAATAATTTTAAAAATTTTGGACAACTACTGGAACTCTGGAAATCGTGAAGCAGAATTTATGAAATCTGACTGCCTTACTTTATTTCCATTAAATACCCCAGAAGATCACATCCATTTCACTGCTCAGAAACTGAGAATTGCTGAAATACTTTCTTAGGATAGTGAATTGATACCTTTTGAAATTGAAAACCTAGTCATTCCAAGCAGGGCAGTACAAGCTCCTATAAATTCCCTATCCAGCTTTCTTCCAGTGCAGTCTTGTGGATCAGTATCCCCATCAATGAAAAAGAGAACTCCATTCCCTTGGTGTTCAGCTTGGCACTTTGCTCCTTTGGTATGACTGCAAACTGCAGACTATTAAATCCAGTTTATTAAAACTACAAAACAGAGCACTGAACAACCACCAGACACTTAGCAGCTATTGATTATTACTGACCTGGGTCCTACCAGCCACTAATCTGAGTAGTTAACCCCTGCCCTGTAACAAATGCTACTGATTACAACCAGGCTTCACATGGAGAAAAGTTTTGCTTCTGCATCTTTTATTTGTATATAAAGCAATGATCTAGAATACTAAGGCTGTACACCTGTTACCCTGATGACCCATCAAGTCACCAAGATTTAGGGCCTTAATTTAAAGCAACTATACAATTTTTACAGGAATAGCCCCACCAGGATTCTCCTATCATTTATAAATAATTAAACTGTGGATCAGACTGCTTGTTTAATTTAGAGGTGAACAATATCATTTCTGCTATTTTAGCACTTGAAATTACCTCAACACTTGCCTTGAGCACTTTTGAAATAAATTTTTGAATGTTAGTAAAACTGTAGTGAAGGACTATAGCTGTAATAGAACTTCCCTTCAGAAAGAGGAATAACATGAATCTTGAAGGGTATGCCAAATAATACCCAAAACCATGACATGAACATTTTAAACAGTATCCAAATAATTCCTGAACATTTAAGGGAAAGACTAATTCTCACAACCAAATTGAAAAAAAGCATCAGTGCTGTTTACTTAGCCCACAGCACACTAACAGAACTGAAATGTCATGTGTTCTTCGTTGCACAGCATTTTTAATAGGATCATATCATCAAGCAGTTTTTTCAGTATAAAATCTCTTAGCTGCTTCAATAGTAGGTGGTACTGTAAGGCTACATCTTGCCTGAGCTTCAAATTAGCTGCTGAAATTTGAAAGGCTCTTAAATTTTCTACTCTTCCCCTTGTAAGTTTTATGACTTTACTAAGAGAATGTCTTCTCAGCTTGGGAACATCTAGGATTGTCTCTGCTGCTGTTCACACTCAGAGCACTGACATGGAATAGAAAGAAAATGCTCAGGATCATTGCAGTTCCTGACACCCACCTACCAGGTTTTGATTAGCAGCAGTGAAAATGAACAAGATCTTTTATGCAGATTTCCTCCTCCTGGAGGATGCTTTGAGGAGTACCATGGGCTTTCATGCTTCAGCCATAGGATGAGAGTACTGCTATTCATATTTACTCTGAGTGTATTTTCTCCCTAATTATAAGAACAAGAAACTTCATTTCAAAGAACTGCTATTTCTGTACTGCTCCTAGATCACTCTGAATTGCTGCACTGAATTTATTCTACTGGAACAAAATGCTTTACTGTAAGGCATGGAGATTTCTCAATCAAATGCTATATTAAAACCTGCCTAGGTTCTACAGACTAAGCTTTTAAACCATCAGAAGAAGTTCAAAATAGTCTTCTGATTATTTGGCAGCTTTAAGTTTCTGGTAGTCAAACCTCATCATACATCTAAAAATATTGACTGTTTTTAGCAAGTGAAGCCCTTTGATTTGGCAAGAGTTCAAATCAATAATAACAAAGAACACATCAGAGAAAACTGGTAAAGCTACACTGAAATGCTATATAGGATTTCTTTTCAAAACCACTGTGAAACATTTATTTATATCAGTTAATAACACCTCCCTGCTCTACAATTGATATTTCAGCAAGAATGTGGATTTTTACATTCTGGCAATAGTTAACATGAAAGTAGCCCTCAAAAAATATTAATGATCCCAGTTTCCAAACCTGTATATTGTTGGAAATGTGCTATTTTACAGAGGGAAATCTTAAAAACTATTAGTGAGTACTTGAAAGCTGGCAGAGTTGATTTAGTGCAAATAAACACAGAATTTGACTGGAACTAGTGGCATAATAGGCTAAAGAAACAAAACAATTGGTAGCTAAGCAGAGGTTGAAGAACTGGAGATGCCAGTTCTATAGTTAGCCCTCCGTCTGGTTCTCTACATAAAATGAAATCAGTCTTGTAGGTGCTTTTCTTATTATCATGTCTTTAATTAACCATTTCAGACCATATTTAATTCTATTCAAAACCTTACCATCTTCAATGATGATATTGTCTCCTCATCATCTTTACAGAGCTTTGTCAGAGCAGCTATTTTAGATGAATTCACCACAAGCTCAGCATTCAGCTCCCTGCATTTCTCCATGAGACGCTTTTCATTTTCATGAGACTTTTTCATAACAGCATGAAGCTTCTCATATTCTATTTGGAATTTTTCCAGATTTTCATCTTCCTTAAGTTGATTGATGACTTCTTGGAAGTCTTCTTCCAGTGCTTCAAATTCATTCTCTTCCAGATATGGTTGGCCAGACGTTTCCTAAATGAAATGAGAAAGACAATCCACAAAGTGGATGAATTCAACATCTTACTTATGAGCCCAGTATATAAAAAAGCAATAAAATAAAATAAAATTTAAAAAAAGTGGGTAACATTTACTGAGAAATCATGACAAAATTTTCCGAAGTAATAGTTCCCTTGCTAGAGTATGATACTCACATGCACTGTTTTTCAAACAGATCTACTTTGATTTTATTGAAATAACTTGTGCTTTAATAGTCAGAGTTCCTGAAACTGAGTACCACAACTACTATCATCATTCCGACAATATTTAAATAATACACCAACTATTCAGGATACCCAGTGTTTTAGCCTCAACTCTTCTCACTCTTAAGTCTGATGAGTTTATGCTTTCTATGCAGGTAAGTGCCAGCAAATGCTTGCAGGTAAGTGTGTCTTAAGCTCCAAATGCCAATGCAAGCCAATCCTTCCTCAGCAGGAAATGTTACTGTTAAACCTTTCCCAGAGGACAGTTTGATCTAGCTTAGTTCTGACACCAAATTTTGCCAGCTTTGCCACTGGACACCAAATTCCATCAGAATTTTTTGAAACAGCTTAAAATAAGGCTCCATTATTGCCTTCAACAGAACACAATTACACCCTATGGAGGCAGTATGGCCACTTCTCAGGATTTAGCCTGATCTGCTAAGAAACTATAAATATAAAGCACCCCAGGAGATGTTTGTGCTGTCACACAGACATTGCTGCCACTACTCAAGCTTGCTCAAAACCCACCTGGTAGGTCTCTAAGCTGCAATCTGAGGTCTAGGTGTATTCCTAAAATCACACCTCAGAGGTGAACTCGTTGGATAGGAAAATAGTTCTCCTGTTAGCACCTGCCATGGATGTATGGCAAGCCCCCCCTCCCAGAGTACAGGCAATGAGATGCACAGCTCCCACAGCCTTAAAAATCTGCCCTCACATCACCCCTCAAACCAATGGATTGCTTTCAAATATGGCCCCTAGTCACCATTTGTACACAATTTAAAGTTCAAAGATGAGAATTTTCAAAACTCTAAAAAGAAATATAATTCTGAGGGCAAAACGACACATTTTGCTTGAGTTTTGGCTTGGTTTGGTTGGTTTGTTAGGGTTTTTTTCAGGTGGGGTGGGAAGAGTACACAAGTTCATGCTATGTGGAAAACCTGAAATTAAAAAGGTAGAAAGGGTAGAAACAGACCCTCACATAGACCCTTGGAAAAAAAAGTCAGGCATGGAGACAGAGGCACCAGCCCCAACCCCCCCCAGGGCTCTGACTTGAAGGAATATTTTTTCTATGTGTCTGAAAGTTCAATGGGAAAACAGCAAAACCAATTTGACTCCTTACACCCTCGCCATGGAAGGCTGAAGCACACTGTGTAGCCCCTCCAAAACCTGCTCTGGCGCTTTGGGTTTCTGCTTATTTCATCCTCCTCTCCAACACCAAACCTTAAGTTTTGATCTTGTTCAGGTGTTAAACAGAGTTAAGAGAAGAGGACATGGGGCTGGGGTGGGTTGGAAAGGCACCCGCGACCTCAAAAGTAGCAAATGTTCCTAAAACTTACGTGTTACTACTGCCTACAGACAAGTAGAATTACTCCCACTTTCAAAGCAGGATCTGAGATCTGCTCACAAAAGTAACTTGACCCTTAAACCCTCCTAAGTAACTCGGCCCATACAGAATCGAGACGATTTACAGATGATGTCGTTGAGTGCAGTGTTCGCCCGGTCCAAAAAAGCCACGCAGAGAATAGAGGGGATGGCTCACCTCAGCCATGTTGGCGGCGGGTTGGGGGCAGGAGGGGCCGGGGTGCAGGTTGGTTTCGGTGCCGGTGCCGGTTCCGGTGCCGGTGTCGGCGCCGTGTCGGCCCCAGGCCTGGCGGTGCAGCAGCCGCCGCGCTGTATCGTAGCAACAGCGGCGGGCGGGGCGGGCCCGGGCCCGGGGCAGTGCGGGCGGTTGGGGCCGCTGGAGGCGCTGCTATGGCGGCGGTGGAACCACGGGAGGGAAGGGGGTTCGCCCCGGGGCTGGAGGGGAAAAGGGGATTCTCCCCTGGGCTTTGCGGGCGCCGGCTGGGATCCACGACCCTGAGGTTTGTTGAGCGAAGCCCTTCGCAGCCCCTCACAAGACCCTGTTCATCCATCCCTGTCCCGTCGGTCTGGGGGCGTTTCTTCCAAAGTTTCCCGTCTTTACTCTTGAAGTTCAGCCGCCCGGGATTTTAATCAACGATTTAACCAGAGGAATTATTTCCCCCCTGTCCCCTCCAGCCAGGAGCTGCAGCGGGGTCAAACATCCCCTAAGAGCGCGGAGCGAGGCAGGGTTCCCGTGGGAGGGGATGAAAAGGGGATTTGTGTGAGTCTGGGGCACAAGTGACATTTGGAGCTCGCCTGTGGTTATTTCGTCGCACCTGAATATTCACACTACTTCGTGTGTGTGATGCTGCACAAAAAAAAAAAAAAAAAAAAATGTCGCAGAGCACGGGGAGACGGGACCATGGCTCTGTGCCTGGAGAGCTGCACTGAAGCATCAGCTGCTGCTCTGTGCTCCTCTCCCAGATAACCCTTGAAAGAGCTGATTTTATCCCCAAGGGATCACAAATTGTTCTGTCCGATAGCTTTTTAGGGTAAGGAACATACTGTACCATGAGTACACTCCCTAGCAAAACGGATGTTGGTTATGACCTTAAAGTACCACATAAAACTAACAATGACGATGGAAAACTTTTTTCTCTTCCTGGTCTAACTAAACCTGAATTATAGAGCTTCATTTTACTGATTACATGGCAAATTGGACAGTTTCACATGGATGCTTTCAAATGGTCTGATTTTACCATTAGAACTGGAGAATAATATACATTTTATAATGTATTGTCTGTACCCATGGCTTAATTTACAAAATATACTACATGCTGAAACAGTTTCAATCATTTTAAAGCACACCTCTAATAAAAATATAACGTTCCTTTTCTAAGTTTTGCACTCTTCATTTTCTTCTTTTTCTTTTGTACAGATGTTTCTTACATAATAAAATTACCAGGAAAATGATAGTGATCAATTCCCTGATTCTAGAAGTTCAGATTCTCAGAGAACTGAGATTTTAGACCTTTATAACAAAACAAATGCACTTGTAAACAAATATCAAATGGCATGATTTTAATTTTGCGAGCAAAACACTGCTGGGGGAAGGGGATAGGCTCAGAGTTTAAAAAATAAAAATCCTTCCCTTTTACGGCTCAACTATATAACCTTGATTTTTTTTACACTCTTTGTTATGTATGTAACAGAAAAACAGCAGTGGAAACTTATAAAGTGAGGTGGTTACCTTTGTGCTTTAGGTTCATGTTTGACCTTGTGCGTAGCAGCATAAATTTGTCCAAAAATTATTCCCATTTATTGAGGCATTCCCATGAGCTTCTGTTTTTCAAACTCCTGGTAGTTTGAGTCCTGTGAGACCCTCTACTGGTGTCTCTATAGGCTGATCTTCATGAGAAATGCTATTTTAGCTAAATTCATTCAGATTCTATGAGTTCACCGTCACAGTAGCTGCACCTCTAACTGCAGTGCAGACATAGGAGGGTGACAGTGCTGGGAGTCTGTGATAACTTATGCTCATGAGCATTTCTGCTAAGTCAGTCACCATGCCTTAAAACACTACAATCCTAGAGCAAAGTTTTAAGTGCAAACAGGACACAAATCTGTGGCACGACTCAAATAGTAACTTTGAATTAATTCTGCAACAAAACTATAAAATGCCCCAACACATTCATGACCAAGGAGCTGGACTGACACTCAAGAGAGCACCTGGGTTTCTGACCTTAGCAAAAATTTCCCATACCTTGGGACCAGACTTTTAAAATTCCTTGTGCTTTATATTCATCAGTAAAGTGGAAATTAGCACATCTACCATCCCACAATAGTGTTGTGACTGCCATGGCTATAAATGATGCACTCGTGTCACAGACAGAACCTCCATGGATCTCTTGATGTGTGATCACTTTTACTGCTCCCTTTTAAGCTGAGCTTCTATTCCCAGCTCTAGGGAAACCTTTCTTCTAGTAAGAGCAAAAAACTCCTACAGCTATGGAAAAAGAAATAAAAAAAATATCTCCATTAACAGCTGGGACAAGCCAGACCCAGAAAGTTTCAGTTCATTGAAAAGACTGATATTTATTTCCCTGAATATCTGACTGTGTTAAAGAGACACCCATACTTTGTGTAAAGAAGCAGAATCACCTGTTTCACCAGCATCATAAAAAAGGTGCAAAAAGAGGTTTGCACCAGTGAGGTGTGTTTGTGTGCATGCAGAAAGGGTTACTAGAGAAGAAATATTTGCTCCTGCATCTATTTGAGGTCTTAGTCCTCAGGCAGTTAATTTAATACATGTTTTAAACTGCAGTGGCATGAAAATGATAAGCCATCAGTTCCTAAGTGTAAGGATTTATGGTCTACTGCAGATATCAACAAATAGAACAAAATCTTATCATAACATCACCCAGGAGAATGTAAGAAATTTGGGGCAAGGACCATGACAGTACATGTCTTGTGGGAAGTGTAAAATGAACCTTGCTGGCACTGGAAAGTAACGATAAGAAGAATTGATAAAGGGAACCCTGAGAGTGGAGGGCTGAAAGGTTTCACACCAGGCTGCTTTAAGGAAGAACATCACTAGGTGGCCCCCCCCCACCACAGTGGTTTGATAAGCTGTCCCGTTCCACTCCCCCCGTGCCATCCCCCCAGAAGAATGGCTTTTTCAGTCCTGACAAGATTTTCTGGTTTAGAAACGTGTTACAAATATTAATGCATGGAGGCATAATGGCTGGGTGAACATGTGTTCATGGAGGAGGTCCTGTATTTGCATACAATTTTGCTCGACTTACTCAGATAATATCATCAATGGGAGATTACCACTAAGGAAAGCAAAATTTGTCTAACAATTTACTAATATTAAAATATTATTTTAATTATACTACAAATGTGTTACTCAACTATTACTTTTCTGACTGTCAGTCTTTTAATTTCTCCAGCATTATGGAAATCCATCACAACCCCCTGGCCTCAAACACCAGTGATGCTACATACTCTGTCAGTGAGCTGACCTCCTGAGATGTGCCCTGGCAGCCAGTTTGCCTTCTCAAAGTTACATCAGTTTTGCAATATTGAAAGCAACAAGAGTTTACTAAAATTTTTCTCCAGTGACAAGGAAACACTGTGTGGGCCTCAATTACTTAATCATCTAACTGTAATTTTTACTATAAAAGTTTTGGATGTCCTCTCCGATTATTTCCCAACTAAATAACAGTGTTATAATGTGAACAGTTGTTCAGTGTTAATTGGATTGTGGCTTTCTACTTTGTTCATAAAGATCATGAAACAGATCTAACAGCAGTAACCTTTGACCAGGTTTGGCATTAGAGCTGAGCCAATGATCTCAACAGGAAGAAACACTATTATTTGCATTAAAAGTTAAATAATGGAAATGCTCTGATTGACAGAAACACCCAAAGAAAGAGCTCAGTTAGCTCGAAGACTGAAGCTAAAGCTGACGAGTTCTCCATGTATAATATACAATTACATGCTCTACATTTCAAAAATAGATTACAGTAATGGAAAGCAACTAAAATTAAGTCAATAATCCTGAAAGTAAGATTTCCCCATTATGCCATTCTTCACACAATTTTCAACCACGGAACAATTTTCTATCCCAGTTTTTCCTCCAAGTTCTGCAACTAGGTTTATGATGACCTGCCATGCTTGTTAGAAAACTCCTCTACCCCACACTTCTCTGAGCCAAACCCAGGGACTCTCCAAGACAGCTGCAGGAAAGCAGTGCTCTGCCAGTCCCCATTACTAGCACTACCCACTGTGGGCTCTTACCACCACCAATATGATGGTTATGTTACCAGACTGACCTACAGCTTTGGAGAGTGACATGGGTGGGGACCCTTCTATAGATTTGGAGGAACACTCTGGTAGAAGTGACACCCTCTTACCCTGGCTTTCCAGCATCATTAATCCCTAGAGAGGCTACGAAGGAAAGTCTGCAAGAAAACATAAATACACTTGGCCCTGCACAGCACTCGGGTCTCTTCAACTGATGCTGCCCACTACCTGCTTACTGGTTCTGATCCATGGCTGTCTTCCCAGTCATAAACATTTGGGTGTATTTAAAATAAGTTTCAAATATGTCTGGAGTAATTGTGTGTTCATTAGCAGAAACACCTTCCCCTCAGGCTCTCTAACAGCTTTTCTGTTCCAGTAACAGAATCCAAGACCCAGTCTCTGCTTTCTGCTACTCAATCATTCATATTTTATTCTTTATCCTTTTAATTTTCAACCTCCAAATCTTTCCCTAGCTGAAAATTTCTCTGGCACCCTTCACTATTTGATACTTGAGTTTTCTGGGAGAAAGAGGCTATTAAAAAAAAAAATCCCCCTTCTCTAAATACCCATGGAATGTTATAGAAACCAGAGATTTAAGGTATTTATAACATCAGGTGAAGTGAGTGGATGAGGACGGCATATGGTGAGCTGTGAGAAGGTGACCCCATCTCCCTGCACATTTTTTCACATGGTAGCTCAGAGGTGTGAAATATTCATAGGTGAAATGAAGTGCCCCAGTCCCTTCTCCCCTTGGTCTGATTGTGCTCCTGTTCTGGGTCACAGTGAGCTGTGCCTATTAAAGCACCATCCTGCTGCAGTCTCCTTTAGACTTATTCAGATACTTGCAATGTAAAAGGAAGGACCCCAGCAAGGCCAGAATCAAGCAAGATTATCACTCCTGCTTTCTCTGTGTTAACGTGATCCCTCTGTGTGCTCCAGTTGGCAACCATCTCCTGCTGTTCCTCATGAAGGTGCCAGCTGGACACTTTACTAGAACCTGTTTAACTGCTGCATGGATACTCCATGGATAGACAGCTGAAAGCAGCAGAAAAGGATATCTAGAATTTAACTTTCAGCCCAAATCTTGCTTTTGTCCTGCTGTCCTTAGAGTCCCTTTTAGAAATAATATTGTTATATTTAACTTCTGCTGCAGTACCAGCCATGTGAAAAAGCCACAAGCTATATCCCAGAGTGCAAGGAACTGGGGTACTGTTACTCCACTGCTCACAGCTTCAGGTCCTGCCCAACATCTGAGTAAGGTTAGCGGAGCTTGGCTCATTATCAAACAAACTGCTACCTTTAGCAAGATAATGGTCTTAAGCCTTCTGCACTGCAGCAATACTCAGACAATGAATCATGTTCTGGAGTTGTCAGAATATGTGCTTCTAGCTTTCTCTTCTCATTCAAACTGCTGAACTGCATCAAAAAACCTAATATAAATCAAATTAATGTGTCTTGCTTTGACTTTTCCATTTACAAGTATGGTATTGTTTTCATGATTTTCTACCGCCTTATGTGGCACAGAAAGTGGATCCTGAATGGGATGGTAGATGTGTAATATAATCTGCTGGGATGTGAGCCTGCCTTTTAAAAATGTTCAGGTCTTTTTTCCTGTTCTTCATCTACCTGTATACCAGAGAGATTTTGCAGATGAATGTAAATCATAGTCACTGTAACCTACAGCAATTTGTATTTTCCTGTGTGTATACATACGTATGTATAAATATACACACATGATTAGAATCAGTAATTACTACCTTGTAAAGCTTTATGCAGGTGATGTCTAATAGAAGTTTTCCTTTGGCTCAGGTGATAAATATCTCTGAACTTGAAGAAGGATCTGTTTTCTCCCCTGCTACTGCTGTGAAGTTCCCAGCAGAAATAAATAATGCACCAAGACAGGTAGGTCCCACAGCACAGAAGCAGGGGGATCCCAGTACTGCTCTTGCTAGAGATGATTTTCATGGGTTATGGCGTAATGAGAAAGGAATGTACTAGCAGATTGTCAGTAAACCTGAAGAAACTTGATTCAGATGGTAAGGAAATAATACTCATACACATACATTTATGAACACAATCCCTTTGAATAACGCTAAAACTGCTACTTAATTGAATAAGCACTTCAGGAAAGTCAGATGGGCTGACTTAACAGTCCTGGTTATCCCCCATGAGCTCGACAGATTCAATGCAAAGCTGTGCCACCACATTTGCCTGCTGCCCTCTTGGTACTGCAAAATTTTAGTGCAACATGGCGTGCCTCTACTATGCCTTCCATGTCCCTCACTGCAGCACATGTCTACCACCTGAGATAAGAAAAAAAAATCAAAGCAGCAGTGGTGGAGAATGTCCAACATACCAGTGATAATGTACGACAGTTGTTGCAACTCTGTGGAAAGAGGAAGGGTGCCATAAAGGGATCTATAGCTCCCCTAAATCAGATGGGTGTTAGAATGCTGTTGCTCAGACCTGGTGCCTTTAAGCTTCTCTGTGGAAGTGATAGCAGTTGAGCAAATATTTCTCTGCTAGATCTTTAAGAAGACTCCCTGTAACTGTAGAATGAGGGCAGTGTTGGAAAACACTTTTTAAATCCTTTACAGTGGCCTTCATCATTGGTTGAGTTAACCCTGTTGTGCCTCAAGTTCCCCACCCCTAGGAAACTAGTACCACTTCTCCAGCTCGACAGGGTGTTGGGAAGATTCTCAGGTTTCTGCTTGTGCCAGCTCTGAGCAGGAAAATGGTGCCAACGTCCTTGGGATCTGCTCCTTCTCCTTGACAAAAACTACAGGCGAGGTTACGTGTTTCAGCTGCTTTCCTGACTCTCAGGCACGACCACCAGGAGGTCAGAATACATCCGAGAAGCAAAATGGGCGCATTTCCTCTCCATCCCCCGTGCCCTCAGTACGAAACCATCTGGGAAGCTGATGGGGGAGCCGGGGGAGAGCTCAGACAGCAAACTGCAGCCTGCCGAGGGATGGCTCGGCTCCTAGGGCTGGCGGGGGTGGTTTGAAGGAGGAGAGAAACAACAACCAAAAAACCAAAAACAACAAAGAGACAAGGAAACCCGCTCCGGCCAGGCTGGGCGGGCTTGCCTGCACCTCGCCGAGCGGAGCCGCCGCCCCGGCAGCCTGCGCGGAGTCTGCGGGAGCGGCGGCCCCGCAGCACCCTGGCCCGGCCCGGCCCGGTGAGTCTCGTTCGGGGCTCCGGGGACCCTGAGCACTGGCGGCGGGGCGGGGGAGGGAAATGTCTCGTTGCCCCGCGGGAAGGGCTCTGGCGGTGTTTGCTGAGGCGGGTTTAGGTGCAGGGCTGGGTGCGCCGGGCCGGTGTCTGCCTGCAACAGGTCGCGCCGGCGTGACTGTCCCTGTGTTGTCTTCACGGAGTAACTCGGGCGTTTTGTGCTCTCTCTCAATGTAAGTGGCTCGTCTCGGTGGGTATTAGACCTGGGGCCGGTTCAGGCGCCTGTGGCAGAGGGCTGCACCCACCGAAGTTTCTACAGATCTTTCCGCTTTCCTCTGCTGGCAGCCCAGGCGGGAGCCCAACACAGGGAGCAGCAGGCAGCCTGCTCTGGGGGTTCCCCTGGGATGCTGGAGGATCAGCTGCACTCCCCTTCGGTGGAGCCGTGGGGAACCTCTGCGGGACCGAGTCGTGCTGCACAGAGGCCCCGCAGCCACCTCATTTTGCTGACAGCACGGGGGGGGTCTCGGGCCGGTACCGTCCTGGCAAATCGCATCATTGAGCCCTGCCGTGTGTTCAGCGTTAGGCTGCTCGGGCTTAGCGTGTTACAAAGCTTTTCGGCTGTTCTTTGAGTACAGAAAGAAGGATCGATGTTCTTAGCAGAGTTGCTGTTCGTGTGTGGGGGCACCTTTTTGAAGATGGCCAGTAGGTATTTGTAACTCTAATCGGTATCAGTCAGGACCGAGATACTGGAGGTCACAGGCTGTAAAACTGAGGCAGAACCAGAGCCTTAGTGGCCTTAGCATCTTCAACTGGACAATCTCCCACTGAAGCAGTTCTCTTGGGAACTGCCGTATTAAAATTCTTCAGGAAAAACAGGACATATTCCTAGTGGTTAATTTATGTGGTCAGGCAAGGTGAGCACCAACAGTGTCTCTAAGGAATCATCGCTATTAATGTGTTTTTAATGAGTGCAATAGGTCTAAATCATACCCAGCACATCTCCTTCAGGCATGAGCGTCTGGCCTGAGCTGCCAGGCAAGCAGCACTGGGACAGGACAGCAGCTGTAGTGTAGCATGGTTTGTTTGGTGAGGATTTTGAGTTTGCTTTGGTGATGATGATAATGCTCTTCTACAGGTCCATCTTAAGTGACTTTGCCTGCCTTTCTAGACATCTGCTTTTAAAACCTACTGGTCCCAGTTTTCCATAGTATACTTCAAAGTGATCCTTCAGATGGAGAAATTTAGTCCAGCACTTAAATAATAAATAACCAGTTGTACAACAAATTATTCTAAGGCTTAGTCTTTGAGCACTGCACTCAGAGCATTTAGCCTGATGCTTGCTAAAGCAATTGAAAGGGGTGACCTGTGCATGCCAAAGATGCTGTATCTGTTTATGAAAAGCTCAGGTGGTAGCCCCTCCTTGCCTAAATGTCTTCCTTGCTTGGGGCATTACAGTACACTGAGAACAGCCTCTTTTTTTTGTTTTGTTTTGTTTTGTTTGCTTGTTTGTTTTGGGTTTTGTTTGTTTTTGTTTTGTCCCTCCAAAGTAAATAGCTCTAAGTGGAGACTGGAGGACTTCAATTTTTCTGACTGCTTCAGGTCATCTGGTAACTAGGGCCAACATAGCTGCATGTCCTAATCTCTTTTTGGTTTTTGTTGGTTCTCTCCATGGCAATAAGGGCTCCTGTGTACCTCTGCTCCGTGGTGATCTCAGAGGGATGCCAGTGCTTGTGATCTTTACGTGGCAATGAGGGAGTGGGAATCTGAGCCACAGAAACCTAACGCACATTCCATGAGCTGATCTAACTAATTTCTGAGTTTGTTTTTTAAGCAAGAAGTGTGTGGTTTTCATAAGGACAATTTTAGGCTAGCTTTTGCAATCTGCTAACTTTTGTTTTAGTGTCTTGGAGCTTGCCAGCAAATAATCAATGCAATTAGTGTGATACCAGAAAGCACGCTTAGTGGATTGTATTGTGGCGTACTTTTTTTTAAATTTATTTTTGCTGATACCTTAAAGTAGTTCCCTGAGTGCAACTGGTACACAACAGAAGGAGTGTTTTGGTTTTTCATTAGTTGTGTTGCTTTCTTCTGCCACACATGTATCCCCTCTAAAACAACTGTCCTGGCAAAATGTAACCTAAATTCAACCATTGTCAACAAGCTGAACATTAAGAAGCAGTTGTTCTGGGAAACATTTATAGAGGATATGAAAAAGTCAGATGAAAACTCTGCATCAGTCTCCCCACTGTCCATAGAAATGGTGCGATAGAGCTGAAAAAAAAAATAATCCTGGCCTGTCCCCTCAGACTCTGTTTAAAATGGGCTGTTGAGTGGGCCAGCTTTTTTTCTTCCAAGTGTTATTATAATCCATCTATGCCGGGGGAAAGGCAGGTTTGCTGCCAGGCAGCATACTTTCCATCAGCACACGTAATTGCTGGGTGGTAGAGGGAGGTAGAGACTCTGGTTTCCAGGCTGAAGGCAGGAAGCATAGCCAGGGTGTGTGCTGGTCAGCATTGCCCTGTGCCCAACCATGAATTCCAGGTTTTGCAGGGTTGTGGGCTCAGCTGTGTAAACAAAACCTTCTGCCCATTCACCCCTCAGCAGGCAGGGAGGCAGGTAGTCAAGCTTCAAGAAGCTCAAGGGATGGAGAGCTGGTCCAGGGGTGCAGCTGCAACAGGGGCTCTTTTTTTAGCCTGTTTCGTTCTGCACACACACACGTGGGCCATGTGAAGTTGGCTGAGCCAGCCTTGACTCTTGACACAAGCCTGCCTTGGAGCTGTGCTCTTTCAGCCAGTGGTTCAGCAAAACAAGCAGGTTTTACTGCCAGCACCTGAAGGCCAGACGAGCTGCTGAGGTTCACTGGAGCAGGGGTGGGTGTGGAGAGGAGGTTCTGGGATAAGGCTGACCCACAACAAACACTGAGCTGTGTTAGTCTGCTGGGTTACACAGAATGCCTCTGAGGGAGGCAGAGGAGCTTTGTTCCAGCATATGAGGGTGCAGCACAGATGCACCCACTGCTGAGAGGGACTTTCTTGTAGTCACCTTAGCTCATCCCCTAAGATTCAGCCAAGGCCTCTCGAACATCTATACACATGCAGTAGAAGGAGATCTTGACTTAAACTCCCTCTTTTGAGATTTAAAAAATATTTTAACAAGTGGGAGGCTGTAAGCCCTGTAGCAGCAGCTCCTTCAGGGCACTGCACACCTCCTTTCCTCCAAGCAGAAGTGCCCCGAGCCACCATGAGGGATATTACAGCATGGATCCAGTCCTTCTGGGACTGGTGTGTCTTGCTCCTGTACTGGCAGTCCATGCTGCTGCTGGTCATGTCCTGGCACTGGCTGAGCAGAAGCACAAGCAGCCCTGCAGGCTGCAAGGTGCTGGGAGGTCAGGGCAGAGCCTGCTTCCCCAATTTGGCCTCACAGTTGAAGGTGGAAATAGAGAAGTGAAACTGTGCACATGGTCTTGGGCAGAGCAGGTATGTGGGAGGAAGAGACTTGAGCCATCCTCTTCCCAACAGCTGCTTAAGTGAAGGGGTTCAGGAGGGCAAGGTCGTGCCAGCCTGCTAGCAAGCCCTGAAAGAACCCAACTCAGCCCACAGGACTGTTCATGATTTCATCACACTTTGGATCAAGACAGAGGGTTTGAAGTGGTGATAGTGGCTAATAAGGAGGGAGGTGGATTCCTGCTCCCCAGCCCACTTGTGTACATCTGGGTAAGGTCTTTGTTATCTGTCTTCAGCCACCTTATTGGGCCCATCCTCTCCTTCTGGTTGGAGGACTTTGCTTTGTTTCCTGTTTCATCTAAAATTTCTTAACTTCTCTCTCCTAAACTATGGCAGTTTATCTTTTGTGGTTCTCTGTTTCACATCTTCCTGTGTACTCTTAGACTTATTTCCTGCCTTGTCTCCTGCATTTTCTGTTTCTCACACTAACTCTAGCTCCCCGAGCAAGTATTTCTACATGCAAGCTGCTTACAGCAGCTAGATGCCTATTCTGAGACAAACCAATCCCAGACAAAACTGTCCCAGCCCTTGCATTTATGTAGCTGCTAATTTGACCCTAATCCATTTTAAAAGGAGAGGGCTGGTGGGTGAGGATGGTGTCAGAGGAGGGAGGTCCTTGCTTACCTCTATGTCTGCAACACTGCCTGTGATTCCCATGGGAGAAGCAGTGCTTTAGCTCTTCCCTGATCACTTCAAAGCTGATTATTTCTGGTCTCTTGAGCTTTTCTGACCACTATGTTAGGTAAGGGGGTGAGTTAAACTCTTTTATAAATAAATTCCTGGTTCCTGATTTAGATAACTGCATTATGTACCCATCTTCTGCCTGAACTTCTTCATTCATTGTCTTTGTGTTTTGCAGACTTCCTGGCTGTGCTTCAGTGGTGGGTGACTGAATAGTCTTCTCTGCATCACAGGAGTGGTAGTAATGTGAAGTTTAATGAGCACCTGCAAAATCGTGTAGCAGGTAAGTGCTCCAGGGGTCATTCTACCTTCCATATTTGATGTGATTTTAAAAAGCTTCTTGATGATCTCTCACTAGGAGATTTTGAGCCTTGCAGCAGAAATGTCAGAAGGAAAGTGGTGTGGATCATATTTTGGAAAACTTTCCCAGCAGCAAGGGTCAGACAGCGTTTGCAAAGCAAAAGTAGTAATATTGTGAAGGTTTAATTTGGAAATGGCTCCAGTTTAGAAGGTCAGTGTTAAAAGCCTCCCTCTTTCAGCATTCAGTATAAAATTGCTTCTATCTGACTGCTTGGTATAGTTGGGGTCACCTCAGAGAATGATGGCAGACGGGAACCAACAGGTCCAAGCTTTGCTGACAGCAGCTGTTGCTGCATTGTTGCCATGCAGGAGATCTTGCCAGAGATACCTTACCCAGAATGGGAAAGCACTGGATCTCCCATCTTTCAGGTGTCAGAAGAACAAAGCCACAAGAGGTGCCCAGGCAGCCTCTTGGTGACTACAGAGGCAGCTGCATGGAAGGTCTTTTACAAGCCACCAATGTACAGGGTTTTCCTGTTTGTACCAAACCCCTTGAAAAATCCACTGAAAGCAGAATTGCCAGGTGAAACCCAGACGTCCGTGGTGCTGCTCTGTCAACGTGTGACAGGAGGAGTGGTGGGTAGCAGTGGCGGGAAGAGAAAAACTGGAGCTGCTGGCAGAGGGAGCTGCCAGAGCATCAGTCCTGGCTGCCACAATGTCCTGATATAGCTCTGAGTACCTGTTACTCCATGTACACCATGTGTTTTTTTACTTTTTCATATTTATTCTGGACCTGCATCTGTGTTCGGTGGGGTCTGTCCCCTTCTTCCAATCCCAGTCAGTTCAAATGAGTGCTCAGCTCTAACAGAGCTCAGCTCACAGCATTCCCTGGCATGTTCCTCCAGCCAGCCCCGATCAAAGCTGTGAGAGCTGGCCCATTGCCACCCTCTTGTGTGTAAATGAAGCTCCTTTTGCTTTTACCTCACTGTCTTTCATTACTATCCCTCTGGAAGAGTCAGGTTTTTCTGGCTAATCTAGCGCATTATTTGTATCAGTGATGTTTGCCTCGAGGCAGAGATGCTTTTTTTTCAGCATTTACAGGGAAAGTATCTGATGCACCCCACTGCCATGCATGTGGCTTGGAAAAACCAAGCATGGTGTTGGCAAGGATGAGGACCCCTGAGTCCAACTGTTGCAGAACTCAAACCCTGTTAGGCACAGTCTCCAATTCATATGGTTATTTCAGTTGCCTGTCAAAGGAAAACACACTGTTCCTTTGCCTTAGAAACCAGAAGGGAGAGCACGTAGAAAGGTTCATGTGCCTGAGCAGAAAAATGACATTAGTTATAGGCATCAGCTGAGCCACCTGTGAAACCAACTGCATCTTTCCTTGTGTTGCCTCAGTTGTGCAGATAGTTTGTTGTCAAACCCAAATGAAGACAATAAAATTCACCTTCAGAGCACCTTGCTTTCAGTTCTTCTAATTTGCAGAGGGTTTGGTGATGCACCTGATGAGGAGTTGGAGCAAAGAGTTCCCACGCTGCCTGCAGGGAGGGAAGCAGTTCCCTAAGACAAGATGCTGCCTGTATCGTGTTTTGGGGAAAGCACATGCAGTGCTACAGATACTTTCCTTCAGGTAGAGGTAGTTGAGCAGTAGTCTAGACTGCCTTGGGAAACAGAGATGGAGATTTGTTGGAAGCTTTTCAGAACAAAGTAGACAAAGACTTGCCAGAAACTATCCAGGCACAGTGTAGGCCATGTGTGTATGCAGATGGGGGAGATTGTATTGATTTTTCAGACCTCTTTCTTTCTTATTTTTTAAGCTCTCACAGAATCTTAATACATAGCAGAAATGGAGCTAAGGAGAAATTGTCAAGTTTAAAATGTGGCACCTGATTTTCACAGTATAGTGCTTCCCAGAGGGTGCTGTACTTCTGTGTGGATCTTAACCAAAATGCTTAGATCCTCAGCTATTTCCCCCTCTGCCACTGCTTTCAGATGAGAGTTTGATTTTCTAGAGGCCTCTGGAGATTTAGCAACCAAATGCCTTGGGACTGTTGGAAATGTGTGAAAAAACACTTGGATTTTGGGCAGCACAGCCACTGCAGATTGAAACACGTTCATTATAGTTGGAGACAACCCTTATCTTTTTCTCTCAGAATCGTGGGGCCAAGGATGAGATGGGTGTCTGTACTTTTGGTAGCTGGAATCCATCAGGCCAGCCCCCCCCCCCCTTCTATAAACCACAATGGTATAAATTACCTGTCACACGAGGTGACTTAAGGACATAAAGCTTTACTGTGGTGCCACACAGTGAGCTGGCTGTGCTCAGTCTCACAGCCACCCTTCTGCAGCTGAAGTCCAAAGCCAGTCTGAAGGTGCTCAGCTGCCATCTGTCCCCCCTCCCTGTTGACCCTTAGCTGCTTCATGCTCTTGGGATGGGTGCAGGGTTATCATCTCAAGCTCTGAAGGAGTTACAGGAAGAAATGTCTGCGGAAAGGGACGTGTTTTTGTTGTAAGTCATCCACAACACGTGCTCTCAGCTAAGCCTTGTGTTTGCTGCCAGTCCTGGACACAGTCTCCCATGCAGAGCTGCCAGCTGTCTTTGCTCCTTGCTAAGCTGAGCTCCTTGCCTGGTGCATCAGAGGGGATTTTTGTGCCTGTGAGCAGGGGCCTCACAGCTATGACTCACAGTTCCCATTACGTTATAACTCAGCCTTTAAGTGTGCAGGGAGGCTGTCCCTGGGCTTTCAAACAAAGCCTGCCTTTGTTGTGCTTATGTTATAAAGAAAGCAAGTGTATGTGTTCACCCCACACATCCCAAATGAAAACCACGTGGCTTCATATCCATAACACGTGTGTTTGGTACTTGTGCTACAGCAGTGCATATCTTTCTTATCCCATCGAGTCTTTTCAGAGCTCTTTTTTTCCCAAGCATTCAATTTACAAACTCTTCAGGGACAGAAAGAGCTTGAAGATGTTTTCTTTTGTTGGCATGCAGAGGGGACTGAGCAAAGAGCACATGAAAATTATTAAATATGGGTGCATGTGGCAATAGGTTGGTCTCTGAGTCACTCCCCTGAGTGAAAATGGCTCCGAGTTGGTGGCCACATTCACTGAAAGGATGAGCTTCATGGAAATGTTGTACGGAAGTGGGGCAGTTTGTTTTCTTGTATGGCTTTGCTTTTTTCTTCTGACTTTTACTTACCCAAACTCACTTTGAGAAGCAGCATTAGCCAGCAGTACTCTGCAGCCAACATATTTGTGTGCATGCGTGTCTCTTGGCAGTTTTTAGGTTTATGACTACAGAGCCAACACTGGGCTTACTGCTTCCCATAACATTTGTGTCATTTCTCCTGTTCTTTTCGCAAGTCATCAGGTAATGAAGAGGGCCTGTTTCTTCCTGCAGATGCTGGTGTGCAGTGTGGAATGCTCTGCTTCCATCAGGGAGTCATCCTAGTGAGAATCAAGGAAAAGGGACACTGGAGTAAAAGTGCTCTTTATTGCTCTCTCCTCCTTCCATGCTCACTACCCATCCCTGCAGGGGGCTTTGTATAATTTTTTTTTTATTTTATTTAAAGAACTATATTGTGTTTTATAAAAAAGCTGGGATTTCAGGCAGTAAAATAAAGCATTGCTTTTCATTTCTGTGGTGGCATTTTGGCTACCATAGCTAGCTTTTAAACAGTGTTCCTCCCCAGATGTTTGAATACAAACAGCTGTAACTAATTAGCAAAACAATAGTACAATATCACACAAACTTCCAATCCCATCCAGTGTTTTTGAGTCTTGTTTAAGAAGATACTTGGGCCTGCAGGTCTCTTGACAGAGGACTTTGTGACTTTGTCAGTGAGTCAGGACTGTGATGGAGTAGATCTCAGATCAACCAAATTCTCAGCCTTCAATGACAACTTATTTTTTCTGTATTTTTATTCAGTGTGGAAGCATTTGGCAACTACCATGTTTTCTACTGTCTGTAATATGTAAGTACTCATTGTTACATGACTGAGACAAGACTCCATAGTTTCACATGTAAACCATTCTGTGAGTCATGTCTGAGATGTGCCAGCGTTCACATGTGGTCTTACATGTGTTGGAGTGGTATATCCCTGGTGGGAAATCAACTTTCTAATAGTCTTTCCACGAGCCCTTTCAATATTGAAGCTTTATATTCAATGGATGTACAATACATTGTTAAATTTGATGTGTAGGGGTGTAGGGCATATGCTTATCTTAGAACTGGGAGAGTCAGAGTAACCTCTGATTTAACAACACTGTGATTTTTTTTTTTAATCGAGAATTAAGTAGGGAAAAGGAAGGCAAATTTGAACAAACATCTTGGCAACTGAAGCTTTTTTCATATTCTTTTTTCATATTTTTCATATTCTCACCTTTCCCTGAGCCTGCATGTGCAAGGGGAAGTCGTGGAGCTGAGAGGCTGACAGCCAGGGTGGGCCCAAGGGTGGGAACCAGGTGGAGGCCAGAGAGCATCTGCATGGTGACATTGCTCCATACGTTGTGGTTGACATTATCAGGCTTCTGGTAAAGCAGCAGGGGGGTTGTGTCCATCTGTGCTGATGGAAGATTGTGCAAGGGAACGACCAGCTATTGCCTGGGCTCCCATCACGTTGGGCTTGAGGGGGAGGGTGCTGGAGAGGTTGGTAAGTTGGTAAGCCAGCCTTCTTTCTTTAGTTCATGGTGTGTGTTTTTTGTCAACCTTAAAAAAAAAAGAAAGGAATAAGTCCAAAACAAAACAAAAAAACCCCAAAACACCAACCACAAAAATTCAGTCTACTCCAATTGTTTTCCTCACAATTAACAGAAAAAAATTATTTGGCTTAAAAAACCAAAGCTGTTCCTGGCCAGGATCCTACTACAACAGCTCAGTACGTGGGTGGGGGCCACATGCACACTTCCTACCTTTCCCCTCCTGCCTCCCTCCCAGCCAGAACTTTGTTCCACTTTATTAAACCCCTTCTCTGCCATGCAGGGGAACCCAAGGCACTGCACAGACTGCCCATGTGCTGCTTGCTGACAAGAGCTGAGCTGGTTTGTGCAGTCAGGAAGCACGGTCAGGCAGTGGGCAGGATGCTGAGTAACAAACACACTCCTTCCACTCTTAGCTTTGTCTCCTGGTGCCCGTGGGCACCCCATCTTGTGTCCAGCCTTACAGTGAGTAAACAGTGCTGTGGGGCATCGTGTGGTTCTGAATTTACTTAGTGGTTATTACAGCTGTCTTTGATGGTGTCTGATGGCTTCTGGGACAAGAAGTGGGGGCCAGAATCATGTTCTGGCAGCTGGCAAGTTACCTGTATGCACTGAGAAACAGTGACTTAGAAATACCCGGGTAAGTCCCCCACTTGCTGACAAAAGTGAAAGTCTAACATGTGCCACATCTCTTTGGATGTTGTAAAAGAGCCCTAGAAGGCATATAAGTTATTTTGAGACAGAAAGAAAACTTTGTGCTGTCTGGGCTTTAGGGGAGAGGGAGCCATGCGATTTTATGGCAACATCTTCCAAATGCATCTGTGTGCAGCAAAAGCTGAGGCAGGAGGAGAGGGCCTTTGAAAATCTCAAGTGCTACTGCAAGAAGAAAAGAAACCATCTGCTAACTATCTGCCCTACTGTTACCCACAGTGGCCACCGGAAAGTTGGGGGTTCAAACTGAAGCAAGGGAGAGTTAATGAGGCATGAGAAAATTCCTCCAGATGGCAAAAGTAGTGAATGACTGAAAGAAATGAGAGATTGCCTGCCCTTCCCATGGCAAATCAAACACTCCTCTGCTTGGAGAGATGCTGGCAAAATCACTTTTTCCTTGGTCCTGAGGCTATATGGGAATGTCTGCCTCCAGAGCAACGTCAGATGCTCTCATGCTTATTCACACTGAATCAGCTTGTTTGTGGGAAGGGAGGGCTGCCTAGTCCTGTACACAGGATGAGCATCAGCATTTCCTTGGAAATTCCTGATCTGGTGACCCTGGGAGGAAAGCATTGCTTCCAAAACCCCCAGCAGACCTGTTGGGCAGGATGTCCGACTCAGGCTGTGCAGCTGACCCCATTGGCACTGCAGCAGGACAGGGACAGGATGTCCATAGATGTTACAAAAGGCTAATATGTTCTCAATCAGATGCCAAAACAATAATTATCAGTCAAGTGGCCGTGTTCAGCTGCTGTCCTGTGACCAAGCAGCTAATCTGGAGTGGGGCTTCCTATGTTTTGGAAGGCAGCTGCTCTGCCCTACCTATCTTTTGTGGTCCTGAGCAGGCCAGCTGTCTCTTTCTGGGTTTAACCAGTACCAGTCTCAACACCAAGTCTCTCTGCACCTCAGATGTTGGTGCACTTGGTCCTTTCCACTGGTGACTTTGGTAGAGAGCCAAAGACAAAGCCCAGTCCCACCAGTAAGTGCTAAACCAACTGCAATTGTGCTGCCAACTGGAATTCAGCACTTTGTCTGTAGCACTAAGTTAATATTCCAAAAGACAAGTCAAAACATGAGTTATAGCTTCTGCATCTGGCACTGTTCTTTCCCAGTCAGTAGCTCATCACACCAACATCCTGCATGCAAGATTAATTCGTAGAGGATGAAAGAACAGCAAAAGTTGGTACCACTCAGGCTCTGTATTGCATTTTTGTGGCTCCTAATTTTCCTGGCTGTGCTGTGTGTGCTGCAGCTGACTTGTGCTCAAGAGAAGGGAGAGAGGAGCCTCTCCTGGCTACCCCATCATCTCTGGGTGGGCTGTGCTGGGTGCTGTCACAGCTGATGGGGCAGGAAGTAAGGGATCTTTGTGGCTCCATATGGGTCTGGAGATGTTCTCAGTGCAGCAGTGGGGTCTTCATCCTGGAGGGTAGAAATTAACTGTAGATTTTAATTTGAGTGTCTGGTCTGCCAGGTGAAAGCTAGGCAGGGTCACCTGTGCTAAGGGGTATGCAGTGGGGTCAGGAGGGTTAGACTGGTGCCATAAACCCTTTGTCACTCTGGGATGTTTTTCCATATGTTGGCTCTGAGCCTTTTCCTAGGCCATGAAGGATCCAGTGCCTCGCCAGCCCCACCTGATGCCACAGCCTCACCCTGCTGACTCAGGGGAACATGGAAACTCCTGTTTTGAGATGCAGTGCTTCTGCTTGATGCCTCCTAGCAGCTGATGTACCCGGCAGCATCCAACACACCAGGGTGCTGGGTGACCCACAGGCCCCCAAAAATGTGGTGCTTACATGGGAGAAAACCTCACTTGCTTCTGGTCTGAAATTCTTCACAAAAACAGTACTTTTCCCCCAGTCACTCAAGAAAATACTTCTTCAGTAAAAATGGTCTCAAGAACATGATAGGTTTGAGTAAAGTCTGGCCAGATCAAATTCCTCAAGTCCTGTGAAAGCCCAGGTGAAACCTGGAGAGCAGAGCATTGACCTGAAAGCAGTCAAGCAATGAGGGCAGTAACTTCAGGAGGTGGGAAGGAGACCAAAGCTTAGATCACTATTACTCCCTCCTGAATTTGGAGGAAAGCGTTCAACAGAAGTTTCTGTCATCCTGAGTAAATGATCAGACTATAAAGGCATAGACTTGTGCTCTGCTTTTAAAATATGTGCCTATAAAATTAAAACCTGAAAACAATCTCAGTGCAAAAGAGGCAAAATTTGAATAAACTCCAAGCAACTAATGGCAGAGACCCCTGTGGTATCTCCACCAGGGTATTGCTCTCTTTGGTGGTACCTATGTCTTTTTCCATGAACAACCATCTAGCATGTGTCTGTTTGTGAGCCCATACATGGGGCAGCTGGAAGGAAAACTGCCCTCACCATCTGTCCTCAGCCATGGGGAGGTGATGGAAAAACAGCAGCATGGGATGGGGTTGACTAAATAAAATGCATCATTCCAAGTTTTTGGTGGGACCAGTAATATTGAGATGTACCTCTGCAATTCCCATTTCTCTTTCGTGGTGCATGTTTCTTACAATTCAGAGTTTGTAATCCCTCAGTAAGAGGAAACAGCTCTTGTTCTCTGGAGAAGGCTGGAAAGGGTCCAGAGAAGAGCTACAAGGATAAACAGAGGACTAAAGCACCTGCCATATGAGGAGGGGCTGAGAAAACTGGGTTTGTTCAGCTCTGAGAAGAGAAGGCTTAGGGGAGACATTATTATGATGTTCCAGTACTCAAAAGGCAGCTACAAAGAAAAAAGCAGCTCCTATTTGCAAGGAGTCACATGGGTAAGACAAGGGGCAATGGGCACAAGTTGCTCCTAGGGAAATTCCAATTGAATACAGTAGGAAATTTTTTCACCATGAGGACAATCAGACACTGGAATGGTCTCCCAGGGGAAGTGGAGGATTCCCCCACTTTGCTAAGTTTTCAATCTCAGCTCAACAGGGTGCTGAGACATATCATATAAACAATAATATTAGAAGGGTTGGACCAGATGATCCTTGAGGTCCCTTCCAACCTGATGTTCTGTGATTCTATGGTTATTTCTTTCTGCTGCAGCCGGGCATATGTCTCAACACCTGAAGAGCTGGTACAGGTATTTGCAAATTGGAGAAGGACATAGTGCATTACAAATGGCTTTCAGTAAACGTTTGACAAAGTAAATGTTTGTCTTGACCAAGTCTTCATAAATGCAGCATTTTCAGGCTATACGCTCAGAGGCCAAAAGTCACTTTGTTTTCTGTTACAGCAAGTGGAGGAATCATGGAACTCCCAGAAACTCAGCCATGAGGGAGTATGGCTGGGTTGGACCTGAAACCCTTGGGCTTGTTTCACATCCTTCCAGTAAGAAAGTCCCAAGTGCAGGATAGTGCCTGTTTGGGGCTATAAATTCTCCAGTCAAAACAAACAGCAAAGTCTTTCCCAGACCTCAAGGACCTTCTCAAAAAGAGTCTCAGAAATCCTATTTGTTCCCATGAACGTTCTGGGTTTAAAAACTTGGCAGCTTTCAATGAAAAAAGCTCCCAACCAGCTGTAGTTTCTATCATCTCTTCGAACTGCCTCTTTACTTGCAGCCTACCAAAGCAAAACACAATGTGGCAGCCACCTATTCACTGCCTTTTGTGTCAGCCAAATTGCAGGAAGCAATTGAATGTGTCATAAATGATGTCTTGGCGTATTCCAGTGCATTACTGAACCACATGCAGTGGCTCGACTTAGATTTTTCTAATTTAAGAATCAAAGCTTCATCTTACTCCTATCTGGCTTATTGCTGAACACCAGCTGCTGTGGGTTTTGCTTCCCATGATTCAAAATATAAGGGAGTAAAAAGGTGGAAAAAATAGAGCCATATGAAGAACTTTTGAGGAAAGAGAGGGACTGTTAAAAGGAAATACCTCCAGTGTCTGCAGAGAAAATAGAGAGTAATCTGGGCTCAGAGCACATGAGCAGTCTACAGAGGCAGGTTGCAAGCTGCCATTTAAATCTGTTTCCTTTCCTTTGCCAGATTAAGCATGAAGTAAAATAGTTTGAGGCCACTGTGGAAAAGTGTGAGGAAGGCTTGGGAACTTCAGAAATTGAGTACATTTTAGCAGGAAGGGAGAAGACATTGTTGCAGCTCTGAGCATCATCATTTCTATTACAAACTTTGCGGCTCCTGCAGGGAAATCTCCTATGGTGGAGTGGCTGGTGGGAAGGGGGAGAGCACACACTGCCACAGGGCAGTGATGTCCCAAGTCAGCCCACACAAACACCAGATGAGCTCTGTGATGCTCCCAGGTGAGGAGGAGGTCTTGAAGGCTGAAACTGAGGGTAGAACCCCCACTAAGCAGATCTGCTTGCCCTGACATGCACTGCAAGCATCCTTCATCTTTAGGGCTGACTGCACTCAGGGACAGTGTGATGGGTAATTTTTTTCTTGTCTTGCAATAGTCTCTGCAGATGATATTCCTTCAAGACCACTTATACAAGTACCCAGGTAGTGCAGGTAATGCAGAGACAGTCACTGCAAAGATGATTGATATAGCAGTGTCACCTTTCCTTTGCCAACCTGATCTAGCAGAGTCATCTTTCCCCTTCCCTTTCCTGGGGCTCTCTGCACCATCCAGGACCTGCCATGGAGCTGATTGGGATCCTCTAGCCAGGAAGGCTGCTTCAGACCTGAAAGGATAAGGCCTAACTTGCCTGGGAGCTGAGGGTGTAGGGCTGCAGGTGCTCTTGGTGAAGCCTTTGAACATACCAAGTGCTGCAGGATGCAGCTGATTGTTGTTTCTTATTGTGCAGTGAGTGATCAGCTGCTTTTATCTCTCTGAGCCCTTTCTCCTCAGTTGGAGAGTGGGATGGTGCCTGCCCCCTCACTTCCCAGGGTTGTTCAGAGCTGCCATTAGTTTTACAATCAGTAAAGAACCCAGTCACTGAGGTAGTGAGTGCCACAGAAAAGCCCAGAAGGAAACTGATTCTGGTGCCAGAGGCGGGTTTGAACAAGCATCATCATGTGCTGGGCAGTGAGCAGAGATGGAACTTTGCATGGAGACAATGGGGCTCCATGTACCTGCTTGTTCCTGGCCCTCCTCCTTTCCCTGAGCAGCTTTCCTTGGCCTCACCTCTCCTTTCCCTGCTTTGTGCCTCTGGGAGTACAAGAGGTGGGGGCTGTGCTCTCTCTCCCTGGGAACACCCCATTCCCCAGGCTTGGTGGCTCATGCCATGCTGTGAGGACCACAGCACCCTGCCTCAGAGGAGTCATTGCAGCCCTGGGACTGCTGCAAGAGGGTCAGCAGAAGGTAGGTAGATGTAAGCCTGTTACCAAGCCTGGATACTGGGAAACTGAATGGGAAAATTTGGCAGGAACAGACATTTGGAAAAGGTTGAAGATCACTTTGGGAACTTGCTGTTTAAAGACACATGAATACTTTTTTTCTTTCTTTTTTTTTTCTTTTTTTTTTTTTTCTCATGCTTGAAATTATGTTTCTCTTTTATAGTCTCCAGCTTGGAAACATTTGGACTCTCTCCCTCTTCCCCACACAAAAGGTCTCTCAGCCAGAGAAGGCATAAATATTTTTATCATACTTAAATTTCCTGGGCAGAACTTAAAAGCCAGGGAAAAGAGATGCTTTTGTTATGGGCAAGGCTGGACCGCCCTAGCAGGCAGTGCTACTGGTTTCACCTGCACTATTTAATCTTTCCATATTAGCCAGGAAAAGCTGTGTCTGATGAGATGTGGGAATGCTCTGCCCTGGCTGCTGTCAAGGCCAGGCTCCACAGATCTTTGTCAGTGAGCCCTTTAAGCCTTAACTGGGGTTAATGTTCTTGCTTCCTTTTCTCATGTGAATAGCTACAGTAGCAAAAGAGCAGTTTTGAGCAGGAAAACTTCCTCTGTTCAGGCTGAAAGCAGACATGCCTCTTGCAAATTCATGTGACCTGAAGATATCACTTCCAGTTTTCATCCTGAAACTTCCAGTTTTCATCTTCTCTTCCAGAGGGTGATACTTGAAGAGTTTGCTGGGGAAAAAGGTTGTGGGCATGCTTCCTAACCTGCTCCTGCAAAATCAGCCGGGCATCCTAAGCTGTCAGTGTGACTCAGAATTAATCCAGCTGAGCCATCCAGTGATGGATGTTGGGATCTCTGCCCTTACCCCTTCTGCTAGCAGAGCTTCAGGAGATGTAGCCTCTGGAAGCAGTGTGCCCCTGGGCAGCTGGGCATGGGAGAGTATTGAAGGATACAAGGAGACCCTAAGGAAGCTGATTTATTCAGCCTTACGCATCTAAGAAGCAATTTGGTGATAGTGAAACATCTCATCTGCAAGGACAAAGGTCTAACAGGGCAGGGCAGCAATGTCATCCTGGTCAAGACTGCAAGAGGAGGCACCTGGCCCTTGGCCATTTTATTTTTAAGCTTGGAAAGTACACACGTCGGCAAGAGCGTAACACTAAGGAAAGGAACTCACCAGCACTTCCTGCCCTGCCCCAGCAAACTGATAAAGTCCTTTGCAACGTAGGGCGACCCCAGTTTATTTTTAAAATGTGACCAGGCACGGAGCTTGCAGAATAACTGGAACACTCAGCTTTGGGTATTAATTCAGCTTTCATTCGTTGCCCGATGAATTAAACAGTTGATGTAAATGTTAAAAGGACAAGAAGGGCCTACAAACCATCTCCAGGGCAATGTCTGCGTGAGGACATACATCTATGCATGTACATGGGATCTAAGAAAAGGTCAATTAGTAAATGTTACACAGGGAGGAGCACTTAGTGTTATCCTGACCCCATGAGAATTTTCTTGCTGCTTGGACAATGCATCTCAATTCCCTTGTTATTCCAGTCCCAGCCCTCTTGTAAGCAAAGATAATTGCATGCCAAAGGATACAGTAAGTGCTGACATGGAGAAGATCTCAGGTCCTGCCATGGAAAGCCCACTGTTTGTTGTGCAGTAATGGTAGCAAGGCCCACGGGGATGGATCTATCTTTATTGCACGCCCTGTGGAGGCATAAATGAGATTGCCAGAGGTGTTTGCCTTCTTGCCCAGACACTGGGGCAGCAGAGATGTTGTGATAACAAAACATGCTGGGTTCAGGCTGGGAAGGAGCTATTGCAAGGGGAGAAAACTACAGCCCTTGCCTCCTGGTGCAGTCATGGTGCCTCACCATCTCTTGGCTCTGTGAAGCAACCTCATTCCCCCAGCAAGATGAATTGTTTTTTTAGAAATGAGATTTCTGGTTGGATTGATTAGGTATTTTATGGATAGACTTTATTTCTGTAACAAAAAGCCTTTTCTCTGAAACATACTTTTGAGGCATTATAGAGGCTGTGTTAAAATGGCCCGGCTGGAAGAAATACCCCTGCATGTCTGTCTCGTCCTTGTGATCTCCCTGTGCTAGGAATGAGGAGTAATGTTGCTAGGGACTGTTGAGCTTGCCACATCTCAGTAGTTGGTGACAACCTCAGATCATTCTGCCCTGAGCAGGCACTTACAATCTTGGTAGCAATGTTAGCTCTCCAGAAAAAAGAAATGCCACCCAGAGGAAACTGCTCAGGCTTTGCCCTGAGCACCCTCTGGCTCAGACCTCTGGGAAGCCTCAGAAGGGCCAAGCAGATGCCCCAGCAATGGCACCACATCCCAAAAATCTGGGAATTAAATTATTTCATCATGAACCTATGGCATAGAAGTCTTTATTTAAAGTGTGTGGTCCAAGCAGCAGAGCCAGTAACCACACAGAGCAATTCCTCAACGCCACAGCAGTCTTGTTCATGTGAGGGGCCTGTGCAAGGGGTGACATGTGGGACTGTTGCTGGCACAGAGCTGTCTACAGCAAGCACAGTGACACCAAGACCCGAAGTGTGTACTCACAGCCACTCTGAGGTCATTTCAAATAGGAGTGAGCTGGCTGCCAACACAGCTGTTAAAGGGGTGTGTGGGGAAGATGGCTAAGATCAAAGCCATGGTGTTTATCAGTGTCTTCCACAGATCAACAGTGAAATGAACACTGAAAATAAACAACCTTATGCTTTTGAAACCACTGGGTTAAAGGAAACAATTTCAAGTTTAGTAAACTCTGTCTCTGTCCTTTTTCTGAGGACCACAGTCATAAGGCATCCTGCTTTTACTCAAGTGGGAAGTTTCTTTCATTTTTCTTCTTGAGGGAATATACTCTGAATTGTGGGTCATTCTGCCTTTCTTTCTTTTCCAGGGAAGGAACTGCCATGCCCGTGGGAATCTTTCGGGTGTGCCTAGTGGTGATTACAGCTATTGTCAACCACCCACTCCTCTTCCCCAAAGAGAATGGCACTGTCCCCGAGAACTCGAAAGAAATCATCCAGAAGATGAAGGAGCGGGAGGAGAGCCTTCGACTGGAGCAGCTGCGCTTGGAGCGGGAAATTGCAGAGCAGGAAACCACACAGAAGGCTCTGGAAAAGGCTGCAGAGGTAGTGGAGGAAAGCAAAGAGGAAAAAGGCCGTTGGGATATGTGGACTGCCCTTTCCATGGTCATCTTCCTGCTGATCGAGCTCTGGAGGCAAGATTTCCAGGAAGGGAACTGGCAGGACACAGGAGGGGAAGAGGATGATATGGCTGTGCTGGGGAAAGCATTTAAAGGTGTGGTGTTCCCTGACAAGGCTGTCTTGGCCACCTTCTACGAGAAGCGCATCCTGGGTACCACGGGAGACATGGCCAGGATGAGGGAGATGGTGGAAGGCTTTGCAGATGATCTGCTGGAGGCCTTGAGGAGTGTTTGTAACCGGGATGCTGACATGGAAGTGGAGGACTGCATGGGCGTGGGGAGCATGTATGAGAATTGGAGAGTCCGTAAGCCTTTTGTCTGTGATCTGATAGTGCCTTTTGCCCCCCCTGAGCCATACTGTTTTCGGTCCCAGACCTGGTGCTCTGGTGACTCTTTTCCCCCAGATAAACAAGGTTATGGCACTATTGAGGTATGTAGGGCAGATGAGAATGTGACAGGGTGCATCTGTGACAAGACTAAACTGGGAGAAGATATGCTGTGCCTCCTGCATAGCCAAACCAATACTACAAAGCCCACCAACGAAATGGAAGACCTCCTGTGCTTCAAAAATAGTCAATATCTGGATGCTGACCAAGTTATGAAGTGGTTCCAGATTGCAGTCACCAAGGCCTGGAACAGAATTTCCCACAAGTATGAATTTGACCTTTCCTTTAGCCTCTTGGACTCACCAGGAGCCCTGAAGATAAAATTCAGGTCAGGGAAATCGATTTCCTTCAACCTCACCCCTGTGGTGCAGTACGAGAATTCTGACGTTTACTTCATCTCTCATTTCCCTCGGAGCAGCCTGGGAGGAGATGTCCCCTCCAGCACTCACTGGTTTGTCACTTTTGCAGTGTATGAGAGGAGGTTCATCCAGCTGGTGTCCAAAATGCTGCCTGCTAATGCCTGCCATGTGAGCTGCCTTCAGATCCTCTCCTTCCTCCATGGGAAGCAGTGCAGCCTCACAGGTCCAAGCGGGCTCACCAACTACCACCTGAAGACAGTGCTGCTGCATCTCCTGCAGGCACGTGCCAGTCAGGACTGGGCCCCAGAGAACTTGGAAGCCCGTCTACAGGACATGCTGAAATACCTGGAGAAATGTTTGCATGAGAAGAAACTCTACCACTTCTTCATTGGCAACGGGAAGGTACCAGCAGAGCTGGGCTTCCCCATCATATTCCAGAGGGCTGAGCCTCTCAACCTGTTCCGTCCCTTTGTGCTACGCAGAGAGGTTTACAGGAAGACAGTGGACACTTTCCACGAGATGCTCAGGAACATGTCTGCACTGATAAACGAGTACATGGTGCACATTCCCCTTGCACACACAAATGGGATTCGTAAGGAATCCCTTTAACCAAAGTCAGCAGGAAAAGACTTGTTCCTCTAAGCACAAGCCCAGAGGGAAGCTATCTGAAGCATCCTGGAGACAACTGACTTTGCCAGTACAGCTTCTTGTCTGCAGCTGAACAGGTTTCTGGGTCGTGGTTTCTGCAGTAAGGGAAAGGGATAGCAGGATAGAGGGAGGATAGGGAGAAACTGGAAGATGTGGTAAAAAAATAAGTTTCTGTTCCACTAGTGTGATGGCTGGGTTTTTGCAGCTAAGAATATATTTTTCTATTGTGCCTCGGTCATGCTACAGTGGTGGTGAGCAATAAATATGACTAATTTATTCAAATGCCTGCAATGCAAATGGTGGTGGCAGCCAAATAGTTCATTTCCTTTGGAAGGGGGAGATAAGAAAAGGGTGGTGGAGTCAAAGGCCAGATCTTGGGATCTCGGGAGCCTGTCTGCTTGCAGACAGCAGGAGCTCTGAAACCAATGGGGAGCACAACTTAAGATTCAGTGCTGATGTGTTTGAGGAGGGTCATGCACAAGATCTGAACTCAGTGGAGATTCTTCAAACAACCACACCTCTTTAATCGAAAGGTAACTGTGGTTATTAAAAAAATCTCCATGCTAGGACTTGCAGCAGTAGTTTAAGTGGTTTGTCTTTCAAAAACACCCTGGCACCCTGCACATTTCTCCTCCCAGGGGAGGATGTAGCAGAGCAGACAGAAAGGTCTGTGTCTCCAGACCATTTCATTCAAGTCTTCCATTTTCTTCATGGTAATATGTCTAATGGGGTATATTCCTCACCATTTTCCATATTCCCAGCCACAGATAAAAGAGGGAAACACCATTATTAGGTTCTGGCATTTTTGTTTGTTTTCCTTGCATTGGGTTACCAAGACTGAGAGCAGCCAATGAAGAAAGGACTGCTACAGGTTTTGCTTTTATAGAAGACATAGTTCTCCAAAACTATCTCAACAGCCTGATAGCAGGAGGGAACAGTCCCTCCAAGTGAGAGTGTGACTCTCCCAGCATGGTTTTAATGAGGCCAAGGATGGCTGTGAGTTAGGAGGAGGGGATGAAAGAGGTGCACGTGTAGCAGGGCTTGGCAGTGCTGTCTCTGAAGCTTCCTTCCTTGTGCTCTGTGTCAAATCCCTTCTGCTCCCAGGTACCCAAAAGCTCCCCGTTTGCCTCCTACAGGGTCTCCTCAGTCCTGCTGCTCTGAGTCTCTGAGGAGCTGCTGCTAGCAGAACAAAATTTGCTGAGCTGGGAGTGCAATGGGCAAATGACAGCTTCTGCAGGCTTTCAAAGCAGGGGAGAATCTTGAGTGGGCTTCCCAGCCCTGGCAAGGTGGCTTTGCTGGAGGAGGTGGCTCAGTTGCCCTCCTTCCTGTTTTCCATGCTGGATCCAAACCAGGGCTTCAGTGAAGATCTTCTCTGTGGTTCTGGATGCCTGGCCTCCAGTGGCAAGGAGCCTTCCCTACTATTTTCTTACACTGGGATTTCCTGCAGTGTTTTGTACCAGGGCTTCTCTAAATCCCATTTACAAGAGAGTAGTTGTTCTGGGTGATGACACACATCAGGGATGATAGTTTCATTACTCCACTTTCATCAGTCTTCTCTATCACATGAATCAGAAGGTTTAATCCTGTATCACTGCTAGGGACAGCACACAGCATGAGGCTTATTATCTATCCTGTTGATAAGCAATGGTAAAAACTATTTCATCACTGCCTTGAAGTCTGCTCTTGTCTGTCCCCTCACCACTGAGGGACTTTTCATGCACAAAGACAGAGAAAGTTTCCACATCCTGTTTATTAGAAACCACAGGTGGGGACAGGGAACTCTGCTCAAATTGCTGCAACCCTGGCTTTTATTATCACAGCTATAGGGTGGCTAAATAATATTTCCAAGCCAAAAGTAAGGGCTAGGAAGCCAAATGGGAGAGAAGAGGCTGATGAGTAATGCCAGTAGGGAAAAGTCTTGGTTCATCAGTGCTTGCTTCACACCCTTGGTGATAAGTGCCTGGGAGATTGCCAGGGCTGGCAGAGCAACAGGGCAGGATTAATTGCTAACGCTAATGAGTGCTGTAGGCCCCTGGATTTCATTAGCAAAACCAAGCAAGCCTTCCCAAGTAGGAAAGAGGGCAGTAGCAATCTCAGGGGACATGGCAAGCAGGTACTGACAGGCAGAGGTGCAAGGAGGATGAATGAGTACTGGAGCCTGGAGGCTACATTGGAAGCTGGGTAAGTAGTTTGCAAACCCAAGCAATTTGCCATTTTTACCTGCCTAGATTTACTGCAGAGTGCCTGTAGCAGATCCAGCTTTGCATAGGCTGCTGGCAGGCAGGTCACGCTGAAGCAGTTGTGGTCAGGGTTGCTTCTAAATGTATTCCTAGACCAGCCAGAGAGAAATAAAAACTCCTCTGACGTTTCCTGTCAGGAGTCTAAATTTAGCCTGTCCAAAGAACAGCAAAAAATTTGCGTCCCAAGTCTATCAGGAAATTACATTCAGGGTTGAAAAATAACTTTTATGTAAGGCTGAGCAGGGGGAGAATGAGCAGAAAAGGCTGCTGAGCAGAGTAAGGTAGCTCCCCTGTTAAAAAGTAAGAACACCAGTAACAATTACAATCCTACAGGCTTCTAAGCATGTCTAAACTCATCTTTACACAGCTCCAAGAACTACTGCTCAGACTCAAAGGAAAACAAAACTGATAAGTTGATTGAATCTTTTAATTTTTTCCATTGGTGTGCCTGTTCTCAGATCAAACTGACCTGAAGTGTTCCCATGGGGTTTTGTTGAACCAAAGGTGGAGCTGAACCAAGGAATTTATAGATTTGACTTCCCTGAAAGCAAATTGCATGGCTTAATTTTCCTACATACAGTATGCTCATTTTGCCCTGAGCACCTTTTGAGAGATCTGTTCTGTGCATTTAGGCTTTTAGGGAACCCAGTCGTCCCTGTCCAGGGGAAGTGCTCTGTGATTATAAGCTGTGTTCCAATAAGCCTCAGGGCAAAGATATTCTTTGCAAGCCATGTACCAGTATAGATACCAGAGGTACCTATATGTCTCATCAGAGGAAGTGCAAGTACAATGTTTCTCTGAATCATGCCTCTGCACTGCTACAAGGAGGCCACAATGTGTAGTACATCATTCCCTGAACTACCTTGTCTCTCCTGTATTAAATCTCTGTCCACCAAGTATTAGCCCTATCAGTGAAAGGCCACACTTAAATTTTGTAAACAGGTTTGTATGATAGTTCAGTTCCATCAGCTGCCAGCCCACAAAAATGTCCGAAGACATTTTAGTGCTGCTCATGTTTAGTTCTGCCTTGACTGAATCTGGCTGGGTGTTTTTAGGAAGTATCTTTAAAGGGTGGGAGTAGAGATGGGTTTTTGTCATTTATAGTGAGTAATGTTCTTTTAAAATCAAACAGTGCATGACACATGAGTAGCAAACACACACCACGTGTCTTTGATAGTGCCTGGATCTCTGCCTGTCTCAGACCCCTTCCTTTTGTCTTAGTGCTGCTCTTGCTATTTGCTAATGAGATGAATTTAACAAATGAACCCCTATTGCCTTCTCCTAGTTTCCAGCCACTCCCTCCACCCTTGGCTTGTGGTTTTAATATTTTATTACAGGCTCTGTCAAAGCCATGGAATTAGTGGTGGTTTGATAGCAGCCACTGATCCACAACATAGCCTTAGGACCCATTTGCCTTTAGGAAATGTCTTGGTCTGAAGTTAGTGCTGTTCGGGAGGCGAGTGCCTTCTAAGAGGAGCTGGTGGGAGCTCATTCTTCAGTACGTGGCAACCACAGAGTGTGTGGCTTATCTCTCTCCAAGCTGCTCTGTAGATAGGTCTTAGGAGGGTATAAAGATATATTTCAGCTAAGGGATCCAAAACTTTATGCAGTATTCAAGCAGCAGGATTTGGTGTTTGTTTGTTCACTGGAAGTTTTTAATGCAAAGCCTTTGCAACATTTGCTCTGTGGTGAAGTCATTAGACTTCTACTGACCTGTGACAGCTTAGCTGCTGGTCATTGAGAGGTTAATTCTTATAGGATCCTACATAGCAAAGTTCTTTATTTATTTGTGGCTGAGATGGGCGATAAGATCAAAACTCTCCTAACTAAGGTCTTCCTTGTTTGACAATGCTGTACTCAAACCGCTGCTTTTATAGCAGGACACTGTTGAATTTGTATAGATCTTCTCATGCAGTTTTATTTATAATAAAGGAATCTTGTACAAAATCTGAAGAGGCATGATGTCTGGTTTGTTTCCACTTCCCTCAAAAATGTTTCTGAGAGAGAAGAAGGATGAAGTAGGGGTATGCCCAGTGCCAAATAGCAAGAACCCCTCTGATTTCTGACCACCTGTAGAATTTTTTCCAGAATATGATGCAATGTGAACATGAAGTGGAAGAGCTGTTGCAGAATAATGCCAGGGACATCAGACTTCCTGAGAATACAAATCTGCAGGAATAAAATTAAGTATTCTAGATACCTGCTCAGAAAGTCCCTTTTGTGGCAAGCCCCATATAGTGCTTGTAGATGTTGCCTTTATTGGTTGAACCAGGAATCTCCAGCATTTCCAGTTCAGCAAGAGGAATCATCTTTACCTACTTGTTTTACAGGTATGCACAGCCAAGTTCCAGCAGCCACCTACCACCACTTAGGTTCCTGCTTAACCCATTTCATCCCCTTATTAATAATCCAATGTGCTCTGGAAGGAAATCCAAAGCTAATTATGAATTAATAGAATAAAACCGCCACTGTTTCCTTGACAATACTTCTACCAGGCCCACAGAAAGCTCTTCTTACCTTTAACTAATAACTCTGCCTTCCAGTGACCTCTGGGGCTGAATCAGCATTGAACAGCTCTGGGGAGCAGCTGGCTTAAGAGTTGCAGCAGGAGTCTACCCAGCCAGGAGTAACAACTTCCCAGGGTCAAGCAGATAAATGTAGTAAATGCAGCTTTTGAGTGCTGTGGCCCAGGATCATCAGCAATCCTGGTTGTTCTAGTGCAACGTTGCTAGTAAAAAGAAAAAAAAAAAAAAAACAAAAATAAACCCATCATGATTTAACTCTCAGTCTAAGCTCAGGGACATTTGCAGGTCCAGTCTGCATCTCTGCTCTTCTAGCATAGTGACAGACTTCACTGGACAGGTGACTTGCAAATATAAGCAGTCTTCCCAGCAAGCACAAGAAAAAAGATTTCCTTTTATGCACTGCCTTGGTATGTGACTGCTACATTGGGCAGTTCTGAAGGATTTGACATGAAACACCCCTCACACCCTTCTTGGTAATGAGATACACAATGAGTTCCCCATTCTGATGTGTTGCTAACATTAAAGATCTGAAGAACTTAGAAAAAAACTTGTTATTCTATACAGGAATGCATTTCTATTTCCCATCTCTGCACAATGTTGTTTTGCTATTCTGCAAATCAAGTTGATGTTTGTGTTGATACAAATAAGCACATTTCAACTGCTAAGACATCCAGAGAGCCAGGCAGGACAGTAAAACCAGGAGAATAATTTGCAACTAATAATAGATTTAATTACTTTTTACCACTCGTGGAATATCCAAAACCAAGGACAGACTCTTCTTTATTTCAAGTAGTTAGAAAAGCCTGTGGTATAAAAAACCCAAGAGCATCCTCAGAGGATATGAGGGCCCACAGGCATGCTAACATTAATTTGGTCAGGTACCACAAGAAATAAAGGTGGGACCACTGGTCTCAGGATTTACCCACCTCTTGAGGAGATTTCATCTTCTCTGCTCAGCTCTGTGTAATGGTTCTTTGCTTGCAGATTAAAAAATCTGTCCCCAGCTGCCACTGGCACAGTATCTTGCACAGATACGTGTCTTGTATCTGTCTGGACTGTGTTTGGAAAGAGGTGTTAGTTCGGTGGCTCCAACAAACATTTGAGCTGTTGTACTCCTTCCAATAAAATTCCAGGTGCTCCTGCCTTTTTCTAAAATGATGAATCCATTATGGCACCATAAACTAGAATATTTTTAGCCAGTTTCCAGCCAGAAGATACAAAAGCATCCTTTGGGGAAAGAATGTATGCAGCTGTATGCAGGGAGCTGTGGGAAGGACAGTATTAAGCCATAATGTCTTACAGTTGGTCTTCATTGATTCTTTGGGTGATCAGAAGTGGACATCTTTCCTTTTTCCTCAGCCTCCCTATGGCCCTGCTGTGCAGCCACATAGGTGACTCATGCAAATGGTTTGCGGCTTACAGGAAAAAAACCTATCTGCTCCCTACTCAGCTTGTGGATGTTCAGTGCCCCTTCTCTTGGCTCCATTTCCCCTTGAGAGTTGACTTTTTCCATCAGCCAAGAGTAGTGGTTTTAAGATGCAAACCTGCAGCACACACTGTTACTATCAGAGCCTGCCCCCAGCTCATCAGCAGATGGCCATGGAGGGCTCAGAACAGGCCCAGCACATTGGTTCCTTAACACAAGCTGCAGAAACAGCCAGTACCCAAACCTTGACAACACAAGGGAACACTGAGGTACCCTGACACTGTAAAACTGGGGAGAGCAGGTGCAGGAGATAGAACTTTGTACCAACACCACATGTCTACCACATGCACTCCTACACAGCCAGGCACCTCTGATGAGCCAGCACAGCCAGAAGATGAGAATTAAGTGAAACAATAAGCTTTCATTACCCTTTCTTTGTAATCGACTAGAAAAAGCAACAAAGCCACAGGTATGTCTCTAGAATTCACACAAGTGTTTCAGGTGTTCCTACGATGTGACATTTGAGACTTTTCAAACCAGTATCACCCAGGGGTGACATACCTTTCCAACACCTCCCTGGACAAACTCTTCTCAACAATTTCCCCAATTACCTTATATCAAAACAACAGTCCCATTCACCCAACTTCCCACCCAACATACCCAAAACTAAGCAAGCCTCCCCAGATCTGATAGCCTGGGCTTATAAAATGGTTTGAGTAGGAAAGGACCTTTAAGATGACCTAGTTCCAATCCCATTGCCATGGCCAGGGACACCTCCCACTAGACCAAGTTGCTCAAGGCCCCATCCAACCTGGCCTTGAACACTTCCAGTACATAATGCTCTGACAGAATTCCTACTTCAGTTTTCTGATTTCACCTACATTTTGACCTGTATAGCAACGCTTTGAGTTCTGAAACAAAACATAAGTGTCCTTCTGCTCAGGATATGGTTTCTGTTAGCTTTACTACCTAGTCCAGCCTTTAGGATAATTCAGGTTGGGAACTAGGCTAAACACAACCCTAATTCAGGACAGAGGAAGGATTCAAACCACACACTCCTCTAGCAAATAAATACAGCCCAAATTGGAAGCCATTATCCCTGCAAGCAGGCCTTCTGCAGGGATAAGTGGGTAGGATTGCAAGTTCAGTGGTTTGGCAGTTGTGCTGTCTGAAGAGGAGGACATTTTGCTCTAGGTAACTGCATCCTTAACTTCAGAGACCACACTATCTGTTTTAGCCTTTACAGTGCCTCCTCCCTGCAAAGCCAGTCCAGTGACAAATAGCTGCCTGGAAGAATGAAGGAAAACCCACGTTTAAAGACAGGATTATTTGGCTTTTTATTTTTTAATTTTCAAGAAATCAGTAATACAACTTGCAAACCAAGTAACTGGGTCAGTTCAGGGACTCACCACCAGAAATGCCTGCAAAGAGGCCAGGGATAACAGAACACCACCTCTGAGTAAAGAAAAAGCATTTTCCTTCACATGCTGTACACAGCCAGCAATGACTTTCCATCTCCTGCCTGAAGCCAGCACATCTTCTTCCTGACAGGCAGGAGTGGAGTTCACAGAAGACTTCTCAGCCTTTTCAGCACAGATTTGTTCCCCATTATGAAATGCAAAAGCCCACACCTAATTACAGTAGATACTCACAGCTGACACTGAAAAGAAGCACTGACACTTCAGCAGCCATGTGCCTACTGGCACCTCATAGCCCATAATCACACGCCTCAGGGCTGTTCTTCAAATAGAGCTGAAGGTAATCTTTGTATATCTGTGGGTCAGTCATTGTAGCCTTGACAGCAGGGTCCTCCTTCATGGCCTCCATCCAGCGCTGGAGCTTTGGGGTGTGACTCAAAGAGCTGTGGGAAAAGGAAAGAGACCAAGCAACACAAATGGGATATTTGGAGGGCATCAAGGAAGCAAAACAGCTTGAGTGGATCCATTTCACTGCTTGTTTCACTTTCTCCCTCCCAGTATAATGCTCAGCTCGGAGCAGGCAACAAAAATACATATCAGATCATAAAAGACAGAAGAGCATTTGGAAAGCATTCTTAGGGGGCTTGTCCACTCTGCAAAGCTGAGCAAACATGTAAATGAGCACTTACTGTGCAAGACATCAGCATGCTTTTGCTTATGTTATTCCTGCTGCTAGACAGTTCTTATTTATCATCATCTGATACGAGTTGAGGGCAGAGGCTTGTGCACCACTGCCTCCCTCTGGCATGTTTTAAGTGATTCTTCAAGCACTTGCTGCGTTGCAGTAGTTGAGTCCTCCACAACACACAAACCCCTTTTCTCCTCTCTCTCACACACCAAGGCAAGGTGTGCAGTTTGTATTACCCTGCAGCCCAGTAGCTCAAAACACAGACACAGTCTATTGAGGATGCTGAGGATTTGACTAACAGACTAAATCCATAAACCCATTCAGGCACACTGAACAAACCCACCATGAGCCACATTGAAAGCTTAGCAGTGTAAATTGTTATTTTCACTCCCTTCTGACAGATTGATCCAAGTACTTTACATTACAATTTTCAAATCCCAAGTTTAGTTAATGCCTAACTCCACATAACTCCTAAACCTTACCCAGAAAGCACCTTTACTTAACATACAATTGTTCAGATCTTCAGTCATTCAAATACCTCCATTACTCCAGACCTATGCCCCTATATTGCTTGGAATATTTCCCCTCCCAGTCAAGGACCACAAAAGAGACAAAGCAGGTCAGCAATCACCATTAAAGCCCTCATTTTACAGTGCCAGAAGCTTCAAGGCTAAGGATTCCCTGTGTCTTTCTTGTTCTTCAAGAATGGTTCAGACAGCAAGGTGGCACTAACTCTTCTATACTCATCTTCCATTTTTATTACCCACTTCCTCATATAAGTTGACTCTTTAGTCCTGTTTCAAGCCAGCTATGAAATAGTTTTTCTTTGATACTATTTCCCTACGTATTAATGCAATACCATGGTAACTGGAGCTGTTTAAGGATTTAAGAGACCAAGACATTTATTTACATTTTAAAAAAACTGGTATTACAAAAGTGACAGCTCTATTAGTTACAGCAAAATAGGATACTCCTTACTCGTATCAAAACAGATTCAGTCTACTTTGTTAACCTAGGAATTCCAAAGAGGAACAGAAGACTGAATGTCAAGTCTGCTGTTATGGACTAAGAAAGTTGAGCCTAGGGATCCATACCTCCATCCCCTTCAAATAAAGATAATTTTCATCTGTGATGTTAGGGATGTAGAGAAAGTCTGGCATTCTGAGCACCTCTTCAAGATTTTACTTTCATTGTTTCTACTGCAAGATGGTGAAATAAAGCTTGTTTACAGAAGATCCCTAAACAACTCACATCTCTCTCGAGAAGGTGCTTTCCCCAAACTGTAACACAATACAAACTTCCTTCAGCAGTCCCCAAGAGTGGGTCATTGCTGCAGAGTGTATGCAAAGAATATTCACACCAGAAGCTAGGCCAGGTACTCACTCCTTCAGCTGAAATGGTTCCAGACGTTCAAACCACGGCCAGATCATGTAGTCAAGCATGGAAATTGAGTCCCCCCCATAAAACACAGTGTTGCGTTTGGAGAGAATCTGTGGGGGGCAAGAGATGGCAATTACCCTCAGAAGGAAAATTACCACAACAGAACAATGCAGTAACAAAAAAACCACTTTGTAGTGGGATGCAGGCATTCTGAAGGGATCAGACAGTAAATAATGGAGATACAGCACATTTCTTCTGAGCATGCAGTATCTGTGGAAGCAGAGCCAGACAATAAAGCAGATGTAGTATCCAGCTTAACTATTTCATACACTGCCAGTCCAGCTTTTCTCCAGAGTTTCAAAAACTGTCAAAAATATGAATTGCCGAGACCTGCTGCTTGTGCACAAACAAAAAGGAATTTAGCTTTCAAAATCTATCAGTTCATGTTCTTACTTGTCAAAAAGCATTCATGACTAATTAAACATAACAATGCCCAAGCATTTCTTGGTCAATAAATCCAGCTAGATTTATCATCCAGGTAAACTAAAACACCTTTTCAGCAGACTCCTTTCCCATGGCACTTAAAGCCAAGTGGTGTCAGGAATGCATTTTTAACATTACATCTAGAATTTTATTCTGGCTGCAAAGGGAAAATGAAGCAAGTACTGCATCCACACACAGCAGAAAGAGATTCCCACAGGTCAGCACAGAAACAGGATCACAGGGAATGTAGCAAGTTCTGCTATTACACATCTGCTTCTGGTATGTTTCAAGTGACACGGGCATGCAAGTTTAACAGGCTTTTAAGGAACCTCCAGAGCTTGGCTGCTTCTTTCATAAGACTAGACCCTCTGTTTTCAGGCACTTTGGCATTTTAAACATGGAACTCCAGAAACGTTATGAATATTTCTTTTTTTCAGACACACAACACTATACTCCTATAGTATTTACTCCCTGTACCCATGATCCAGTAGAAATTTTAAAGCAGTACTTGAGGAAGCATCAAGCTGTTTGAATTACCAGTGTCTGGCAGAACATAACCCCGCAGCTGCAGGCACAGAGATGGGAACACAGCTCCCTCTGTCGGGCAGCAGCAAATTAAATACAGAAGTGTTTCAGAACACTTCCCGTTCCTGAATCTCTTTCAACTGGCTGAGTCAGGTTTGAATGGCTGTGTTCCTTTCTCCCATCCTCAGCTGACCTTCAGCTGCTGCTGCAAAATCCTTCAGAGTACAGTGGAGACACTGAAGGAGCAACAAGTATTTCACAGCATTAATAAAGCAGGAAGGTAATTTCTTTCTTAATGTTTAACACATCTGTGTTTCAGTGAAGTGAGACACGTGGCTTCCACAAAAATCTCATTTGTCCTCTGTACCACTTCAGCATTAGCCTGATCAGGCAGAAAAGACTTCTCTGAAAACAACTTTACTCTGGCAACTCCAGGGGTTGCAGAAGCAGAATGCACATGACTGTCAGGAGAATTAGGAAAGTACTAGAAAGCTATTGGTAGCTTTGCCCCAGAGGAGAAGCACTCTGGAGGAACAAATCTTGATTGTGCCAGACAAGCATTAGCCATAGCTTGCTGCTAAAGACACAATTTGTGTGATAAAGACACAATTTGTTTGTGGTAAAGGCTGTGGTAAAGTCCATCAGCTGTTCAGACTAGCCAAGAACTGCCACTGATGCAGACTGTGAAGTTGCTAAATCAGTGTGAAAGCCACCTGAAACTTCTGGAGCTCTGCATAGGCTGCCTTATGCTCCCATAGCAGAACATGGCCTGGGACAAGATTCCTGCAAGGGACAGTTCACATCCTGCTTTCCAACACCCCCAAAAATAACCTCTCAAACAACAACAAAAAAAGTTGCATCATCACCAGGGTACCTGCACTGATTTCAGCAGAGCTACTGCTCTCCAGTAGCTCAGATTCTTTAGCCCTTGCTCTTAAAAAATGCTGCAGGGTGTCCTTACATTCAAAGCAGAATAAAGATATCCAAGACAACAGCAGCCAGCTAGAATTCAGAAAAACTCCACAAGTGCACAGTCTTCACCACACAGATGAAGTTTAGCTTAGCCACCCAGAATTTAACAGTGGTGTTGTGCCTCCTGGGTTGAGGGGACTATATTGAATGACTGTTCACTGCTGCATTTTCTGAATAAACAGTAAGAGACATAGCTCCAAAAGCCAAAGCATGAAGAAAAGGCATTGTACAATGACAGGCAACCTGCTTGTTATCATGAAATACTCTTACCTCTTCAAATTTGCCAAACTTTTCAACAATCTCTGCTTTCAGTGCTGCAGTGTCCTGTCCATCTTTGACTGCCACATAATACTTGAAAACTAAAGGTGTTATCTATACAAAGAAAAGTAAAAAGATTTTTACATTCCTCTTGCAACAATACAAACAAGTCACTCAGAGCTTAAAATGTTAAGTTGGATGTTAAGATATTAGACATATGTTCAATCTTTACCTCTCAAAAGTTAAAGTCCATTAATTAAAAAAATATCCTTCAGAAAAGATAAGCAAAGGCATAGAAGAACCATGAATTCAAATACTAATGAACTGTAGCCTTTTAATAGGAAGGGAGTAATTAAAAGAAGGGCATGTTTCCCATATGTGCACATTACCAAAAATGCAGCAAAAAAGGTAGCAAAGTGCAGAATGGTACTCTTTTCCTAGTTATACATTTCTACAATCCAAATACATTTTAATTATCAACATATAAGTTACTTAAGAAAGAGATATGCAGCCCAAGATATGCAGGCTTCTACACAGCTGTGCATTTTATAACTTGGTAATTATCAGAGAAAATAGCACATAGTACCAGAAAGCTTCCCAGTGGCCAACCTTAACTGAATTTTAATCTTAAACATTCACAGGCAAACACTTTTTCTATGATCTTGTTATTCATACACCCAACATTCAGTGCACATTTCATTTCTTGCAGTATGCTTCCCTGTAACTTCTTCCCATCATCTCTACTCAGAAAGGCCTGCTGTAAACACCTCTTCCCTTCTATCCCCCTTCTTTGTTCACATCTCTTTGCATCTTCCATTGCTTCCTCTCCTCTGCTGCCTCATATCCAGGCTGTCTTGTTTCCCTTCCTAGGCCCTTTAAAGCACATTCTTATACAGAGGCTACTTCCAGCTAGCCACAATGCCTACCTCCAAACCCCACTGAGCCAAAAACCAGTTCTTTCTATATGTTCCACAGCTACAGCCACCTGCCATCTCTCATGCATGGTTGTAGGCTCTCTTGTCAGGCACACTCACTATTTGCCATTCATACAATGCTTCCTACAGAATGATCCAGATTAAAATGCAGCCATTGCACTGCCAAGGTCTCAAGCATTCAGATGGTTTGGTCTATTAACCTTTGTTCTATTGCAGAATGTTCAAAATCCTGCCTCAGTCATAAACCCTATCACTCCCTTGGCTGTCTTCCTGCACCCATCCCCACACAGAAATGCTGGGAGCAATTCAGATGCAGAGTGGTTTGTACATGCTCACAGCAAGGGACCCCAAATAACCCCTCTGGTTATTTAAACGCTTTTAGACACAAGACTTGCCCTAAAGGAAGAAAGCAGCATTGGCAACAGAGCTGCAGTTTTTGGTGATATGGTAAAGAACACATTACCACTCTGATCAGGCAGTACCTTTGAAAACTGTTCCAGGAGCATTTTCTGTAAGGCTCGCTCATACGGGTCTGAAGGCATCAACTTCTTCCCTGGAAATGCTTCATCCAAATACTCACAAGTGATTGGGGACTCATAGATCAGCTGGCCCTTGCTGGTCTCCAGAACAGGAACCAACCCAAAGGGGCTCTTCTCAAAAAACCAGTCAGGTTTATTCTTCAGGTTGATGTTGATTACTTCATGGCTAAAGCAGCAAAAGAAACAAAGACCCAAACAGGCTCAGTTCTTCTACAGTCCACTACGTGCCATGGTGAAATACAGTCATTACACTGTAACAAGCTACAGAACTTGAGAGGCTGAATCCTTGCTCCCCTGCTCCCCAGTCTTCTATGAAGCCCTTTGCAGGGCTCCATTCAACACATGGAAATGCTCCCAGGGGCACTTGCTTTTGCTGAAGAAAATCAGCACTGACTTCCTATGAGTTGTTTGTTAAACTAATAAAAGACACATGAACAGTCTACAAGCACACAACAGAGGCAGCCCTTATAGTCATGCTAAGAAAAAATACAATCCAATTCATTCTCTGATTTTTAAGGGACCTTAAAGATTATTTAGTTCCAGCTCTCCTGCCATAGGGCACTTTCCACTAGACCAGGCTGCTCAAAGCCCAATGCAAACTGGCACTGAACATTTCCAGGGAGAGGACATCCACAACTTCTCTGGGCTGTCCCTGTGTTTCACCACCCTCACAGAGTATCTTCCTAACATTCAATCTAAATCTACCCTCCTTCAGTTTAAAAACAATAGCCCTCATCCTATCACTATGCCTTTGTAAGAAGTCCCTCTCCAGCTTCTTGTAGGATCCCTTCAGGTAGTTGAAGGCTGCTGTAAGATCTCTGGTCAAAAAGGAGACTTTAAGTCAAGCTCAGAAAGTAGCACACTTCTTACATGCAGCATCAGGGGCATTCTAAGAAAGAAGCACTTGATTACAGATAAGTTACACTCTAATTAAGAAATGCAGCTGAACTTCAATCTGACCTTATGTGAAAGAGCAAATCAGAAGCACATCCTACCTACTTCCCCACCTATGGCCTCATTTAGGACAGGTGTTTAAATTAAAGGTAAACAGCTACTGATTTTAAAAGACACAAGGGAAATATGTTACATTAACAAATCTTATGCGCTGTGTTATACAAGTGACTCCCAAAATTTCAAGTAAGTCTGAAGGTCTGCTAGACACAGCTGAACCTTGAAAACAACTGAAGGTTTACCAGAAGATGACTACCACATTCAGGTAGCCATAAAACCCCCTCCAAAATTGCTATACTAAAACCCACAAAGCTCCAAGACCAGTCCAAAACACTAAATAAAGACAAAATTAAACTTTCATGTACATACCAGTTAAAAAAGCAAGCAAACAAAACCAAATTCACTCAACTCTCATCATGCTATAACAAGAACCTGCTGACTCCCAGCCCAGTGCTGATTACAAATCATTAGCAGGTGTGAGGCTTAGTGGAAATCAGAAAAAGGTAGAAAAAGCTCTTACTTCAAAGATCAATCCCCACTTAAAAACACTGAAATGCCATGGTTTTCTTGAAAAAGAAACACAAGTACTGAATTCCATAAATTTACTGCAGCACAGTCATGGAAAGACATGATAAAAACACAGTACATTTCCTCTTATTAAAAGGCCCCTCACTCACTCTTGTGTTTTTCTAAGTGGCAATACAACAGAAACACTGAATATTCGTATCTCCCAGAATTTTCACTGCAGCTTACATCAAAACCAAACAACACAATTTAAGGCTCTACCCACATTCACCCAGGAGAAGCAGCTCAAATATTACATAGCAAGCAATCGGGATGACAGCCGAGAAAAAAAATCAGCTTGGGATTTTTCCCTGCCAATTTACTTTGGGCCTTTACATTTGTGATTTCATACTCGGCCTACTTGTTTCCTAGTACACTTAAGACGCTCCTCCCCAAAAACAGCCTTAAGAAACTCAAGCTTTGTAACAAAATCACCCCTCACAAAATCACAGAAACCTCTTTTCACTCAGTTCTTTGAGGGAGGATTAATCAAATGCCATTTAGGATGCCCAGATAAGGGCACCTTGAGCCCGTTCCCTGCTCACCGCGACTCCCCAGACAGAGCGCGGGGCGCAGCGGCGCCGGAGAGGGGGACACAGGAAGGCGGGGCAGGAATCTGCGTACCGCACTGTACCGAACCGAACCGAACCCGCCGGGCAGGCCTCACCTGATGCCCTTGGCGCGGAGGACGAGGCGCGTCCTCTGGGCGAAGGGGCAGAACCGCATGCTGTACAGCCGGATCAGCCCCTCGGGCACTGGCCCCGGGGCCGTGCTGCCTGAGGAGAGAGAACAGAACCATCCCGGCTGTTACAGCCTTTACTCGCTTCACGCACACTTCCGCACTCCCTCCGCAGCCGCCCAGCCCCAGCCGAGGCGATACGGCAACCCGGTCGCTTCCCTGCCCGCCAGGGCCGGCGTTTACCTTTGCCGAAGCTCCGAGACTGATCTCCGGCCATGTCACTGCTCTGTGCCGTGCTCTGCAGCGCTTTGCCGAGGCCCCGCCACCGGCCCCGCCCGCCGTGGGCAGGCCGGGAGCCACCGCCCCTCAGAAGGCCGCGGGCCGCTGTCCCGGCCCGCAGTCGGCGTGTTAGGGCCGGAGTGCTGCGCTGCCTCTCTCCCGCCCTGCCCCGGGGGTTGTGGGGACTCTGCCTCGGGTGGCTGGCACCCACGGAAGGAGGAATGTTTGGGTTTGGGGAAGCATCACGCACCCCAATGACCTCTTGCGCTCTCCCCACCCAGAATGCTGACCCACCCGCGTGTACAGGCAGTGTTGAGCTGCTCTTAATGCTGTCGTCTATAACCTCAGCATAACCCATCCCAGCTAGCACTGTTAAATGGTAAACCTATGGCAAAAATCCACTCCATTCACCTGTTAGTTTTTTTCAAATGGTGCCTCCAGCAGCTTGTGAGGCACCAGATCTTCCTCTGCTTCCCTTACTGCCTCCTTCCTGCACAGCGTCTCTGGGGCCAGGCCTTCAAAATCATCCCATCCCACCTTGAGGATGATAAGGTTTCTCTGTTGCAGCTGTTCTGCTTCATGATGAAAACCCAAAAGGAGACAACTGATAACCCAACAGATCAGGGAGTGCAGCAAATGTTATATCTACTTTAATTACTGTCTTCCAACCATGGAGGGATATATGCTTGCCTCAGCAAACAGGACCTGTGGGGCATCAGTATGTGCATAGCACAAAAGAGAACCAAAGCACGGACTGAAGTCCTCTCTATCCCTTTTGCTCCCTCTTCAGTTGAGGTGAGGGCACCAGGGCATTCCTTGTAACAGCTTTTCCTGGGGTGAAATGGAGATGAAATTTCCTGAGGTTAAAGTTTCCTAGTGGAAATGGATTATTCCTCCTAATGCATTGCATAAAAATTGATCTATGGTCCCAGAAGTAAAATGCTTCCTTCCTGGGGCTCCACACACTTCCACCCAACCTTTGGGTCAGAGCTGTACATTATTAGGAAAAGTCATCTCTTTAGGCACCAGAGAGCTTACTTCTCCAGTCTCCTCAGTGGGGAAGTTTTGCCTGTTCATGACTTGTTGCTTTTGTCACTGAAGTTGGGCATGAGGCATCATGTCACAAAGACCAGTATTTTGTGGTGATCTCTCCTGCAGGCAAACATGGAGAAGGCCCCTAGTAAATAGACCATGAACCTGACACCATTACTCATTTGAATAGAAGAATATGATTTTTTGTTAAGTCATTGCTGATTGGTTATGTAATTAATAAGCAGCTCTAGGTGAAAGGGAGTGGCAGTTCATTGCACAAGACTGCCATGCCCTATGCAAACAGAAGCTGTACAAAAGATGTCCTTTGCCAACAAAATGGTTTTCCCTACTGCTAAAATAACTGCATTAGAGGACATATTTCTCATTCCTCTGAGTACCTGCCATTAGGAAAGATTCATCAACGTTTTAGATCATGACAAAAAAAATTAATCTGAAGTTTCTCTTAGTGGTGAAGAACACAAGCAGCCTGCTGATTCATGGCTAAATTGCAGGCACATAGGAGCCCAGAGCAGCATCACAAAATCCACATCCTACAACAGCTCCTCAAAGGCACCATGGAAAAATAAATCTCTTTCCTCGTTCTGTCTTGGGTTTGCATGGCATACAAAGCACCAGTGGAAGCAAGAGGTGAGGTACAGACTTGTCCTGCTAGCTCTGGACAGGGGCACTGCTCTCTGTCCTTGCTCCATAGTGCTGTGGATTTGCAGTACTGCAGCAGCACACGCTGCCACTGTACAGATAAATAACAACGAACTCAAGCAAGCGAGGCACTATAAATAACACTTGCCCTTTACAGAATGGAAAAGGAGATGTTATTGCTAACTCTGCTTTGTAATACTTGGAGGTTCTTGACGTGGCACCAAGCTAAAAGCCATAAACGCACAAACACATCCAACCTGTTCTGTCTCCGTCTCAGGGCTGAGGGTCCTTTAAATGGCTCCGGCGGACGGGCGCAGGCCAACCAGCTGTCGGTTTCAATGCTGGCGGGAGGCGTTCTCTCAGCTAATCGCAGGAGCTGTTCTTGTTCCTAAGAGACGGGTGTCAACAGGCCGGAGGTGGCCTGGGGCGGATGGAGGAGGCCGGTAAAGTCCGGGCCCCTGAGGAGCTTCGCGCCGAGGCCCCGGGGGGCCGCTCCTCAGCAGCGGAGGACGCGCTGGAAGTGAGGTGGGGGCCGGCAGGGACAGCCCGAGCCCTTTGGGCCTCCGCACGCATCACACACACACACACACACACACACACACACACACACCGCACACACCACAGACACCGCACACACACACACCGCACACACCACAGACCCCGCACACACACACACACACACACACACACACACCGCACACACCTCGCGCACACACACACACACACACACACACACACACACACCACTGACACCGCACACACACACACCACAGACACCGCACACACACACACACACCGCACACACCTCGCGCGCGCGCACGCACACACACACACACACACGCACACACACACACACACACCAGACACACACACTGCTGAGACACCCCCCCGGCCCAAGCGGGGTTCAGGTCAGGGAACCGGTCAGGTTTAGCAGGGAAAGTTTGGGAGGCCGCTGTGCTGTGTCCGGTGGCTGTGAGGAGAGGCAAAGGAGCACTTGGATGGCAGCGTGTAGCGGGAACAGAGCCTTTGGTAGGTTTGGGTGAAACTCAGGTGCTCCTCCCATTTCCCAGGGAGGCTCTGAAACGGGGAGTAAATTTTTAAGTGTACCTTGTGACAAGTGTGGCATGAGTTGTTGCCTTTCCCAGTGCAGTAGTTCTGGCAGCACACAGTCCTGATTAACTCTTGGGGTGTGCATTTCTTCTCAGAACCTGGCTTTGAGAAACCATGCAATGCATCATCACATCTCTATTTTGTTACATCCAGACTACTTCAACCTCTATAATTTCCCTGGCTGTTCTGTACCTCCTGAACCCCACTGTCATCCTCTCCTGCCATGACTCCTAATTTTTGTGGTATTCTGAGTCCTCACTCCTGCCTTTCTGTCTCAGCATTTAAACTTGCATGTCAGAGACTTTCAGCTTTCCACTTCCCACAAACATAACACACGCTGTATATAAAATACACTTCTCTTTCAGAGCTCTTGGCAATCCAACAACTTGCTTTTTGGTCAGAACAAACAGGAGCTGTAGATGAATTGAGCCCTTCCTGCATCCCTTGGTTGAGACTTTCACAGCAATCTGGATATTTAGACATTTTTTTCTATGTAATATGACATGTTTAAGGTTCTTTGCCCACTGTATTTCAGCTATTTCATCAATGTTTATGAGACGTAGATCCACAACTCAAGGTGCAGCATTTTTTAGTGGAAAGAAAGTAATTTATTTTAGTAATAGGAGAAACAGGCTTCAGGCTTGACCATTCTCATGTTTGCACAGTAAAAACAATACCATCTGAAGCATTTCATTGCCATTCAGAGGAAGTCCCTTGTGCAAATTGGTGTTACATGGAAGAGCTCTGACAGAGGTTTTCCACTTTATGAAAACGCTGTTAAGAAATGAAACTATTACACACACAAAAAAAAATAATCCCTTTTGAATGTGAAGCAAAACCCATTTCCATAAAGCAGAAAAGTTTAAAGTTTGCCTTCCTTATGAATTAATGTCAGGTGTATGTGTATTCAGTTTTTGAAGAAAGTGACAAAATAATTTTGTAGTAGGCAATTGGAATACTGTGTTCTGTGTTTTCTGAAAACTTTGACAAAACTCATGGCTTCACATAATCTGTTTTTTACGAACTAGCATTTTCAGAGGCAAAATGCTAGGTAAGGAAATTTCCAAGCAACTCTAATTACTTTGCTCCATCTACGTTTCACCAGCTGGCAGAGTTTATGACTGAAATACTTCTGACACAATGTTTGTACAAAGCTGGAGAGAGACACAGCATGGAGAGCTTGTGGGTGAGCCATGGCTCATTACCTGACTTGCTGTGCATGGCACCAGTCATAGCTGACACCAGATAACAGCCTGAGTCCTTGTCCCACTAAGCCTTTACTAGTTGTATAAGAATGATAAATTGAGCTGTCATCTCATTAATTTATCCCTGCAAACATATTTTCTAGACTTCATTATACCTCTGTGAACAAAAGTTAAAAATAATGTCATTTCCACTGATATTGTTGGAGTAAAACAGAGCTGGTCCTTTGAGCATGTTCATAAGGGTCTGCTTATGTGCAGTGGCACATCGTACATCTAGTTCTTGTCTAAAAGGTCTGTAAAAACATTAATCAGCTGAAATGTCTCCTCTTTGTTGCCATGATACTCAGTTCATCTGCAGGAGCTCATGCTTAGTGTGCTACCAGCCTCCTGGCTGCACTGAATCCTCCAGTGTGTAGCAAAAGAGAGCCAGAGCAGAAACTACCCTGGAAGGATAATGATAAGTTAATGCTGGACATAAATATCTTAAGACTATTCATTTTAAAATGTTCCTAACTATAAGAGTGCTGGGGCTGTAGTACAATCTTGTAGTAAGGATATCTTGTAGTAAGGATACAGAGGATTAGCAGCTGAGCTCATTTTATGACTGTCATTCATGGAAGGAGTATAAAATGCTGCTTGCAACTGCAGAGGACAGATTTCTCTTCCAGTCAAACACTCTTATAATTGGAAAAAAGAGATGGAAGGTTTCTGAATAGAAATTAAAAGATGCTAATGGCCACGTTATACACAGAGGATATGTATCACACTGCTGAAACTTTTCTAAGGTGGTACCAGCAGGCTAAGCTGTGGTTCAGTCAGACACTTTCAGTTAGTGAAATCTCTTTGATAAGAGGACCCTGATATTTATCCACACACAGTCTAAAAGGTAAAAACATCTGCAGGCAGTTAAGCATTTGTTGAGGTTTTGTAAGTTCATAAGCTGACTCCTCTTCAGTAATTTTTTTCAGTCCTTGCGCAACGCATCCTGTTTACATTCCAAAGCTTTATCATGTGTTCAAGCACTGGTATCTTTAAAGCAGAACAGTCCTCCTAATTAGGTTCATATAAACATAAGCTATGCCTTCATATTTTTTATTTTATAGGGATAAGATGAACTATGAATGCGTAAAAAGGTTAAGCAAACACTACCACTGGGTCCCCAGTAGACACTGTAGTTCTTTCAGAGTAAAGGTATATTCTATTGATACGATTATGAGTACAAAAACAGCCCATGAACTGGCTAATTTTACTTAGTAAAAAGTGAAACAAGTATCTCCATGTTCTCATTACAGTCCTTTGTGCTCCAGCAGTATGACTGACCTCGTGTTTTCAGAAACACTGAACTAGTGAGTCATAATACAAGATCTTGAAGTTATTGTCATTTTGCAACATGGGTATAAGGATGAGTCTAATGAGGATGATGCTAATGATCCAAGCATCAGATCACTGTAACTTTGGCTAAAACATTCTGGTTTGCATCTTATTTTAAGATATGCATGTCTTTGATTAATGTTTTAACACTGAGCTGCTCTTTCTTAAGTTGGGTTCAGGGATTCTCCAGCAAGAATTTTGGCTTTATCAACAATCACACTGTCTGCTACCCATGTGGCAATTACATCCTCTTCCTGGACATTGAAACAAAGAAGACATCAGTGCTGCAGTGTCAGACTGGGCAGGTGGGAGCCTTCACAGCAAATGGGAACCGTCAGGTGTTGGCCTTTTCAGACCGGAAGCTGAATCCCATCATCTATGTCTGCACTTTTCCAGAACTAAATAAACTGACAGAATTAAAAGGTAGTGATGTGGTAACCCTCCCTGACCCTCCTCAAAATGATGACAAGATGTGTGGAAAGCAGTGGAAGGAATTTTTCACTACCCAACTTTTAGTTAGGCTCAAATTAGGAGGATTATGACAGTACAAAATAGAGCTGTTTTATAGGGAAAACAAATGGAATGAAGTGGAATTATGACAGAATAACAACAACAATAGCAACAAAATCATACTGCAGTAGGCTTCCAGGCAGGCTGCTGAAAGCCACATTGAGAAATCTGAGATGTGAGAGAAATTAGGGTTCTTGCTGTTAAACTTCAGTGACCTAATATCTATTTTTTGCCCAACTCATAATATTTCTCTCCTTAGTTAAGTTGCTTACCATAGCCATGCTTCAGTTTGCCATTTAAATAAGGATCATGCTGCTTGCTTATTTCATATATATGAATGAAATTAGGACAAGGGGTTTCAGGGAACTTGGGGAAAAATACTTTACAAATTCAAAGTGCTATTGAAAAAGGTGGAAAAAATTCGAAAGTGATAGGGAACATTTTTATGATCAAATCAAACCAATAATCAGGAGTGAAGCAAAGGAATCGGGGGCCCGAAGAAGCTTAGGAGAGTTGAAGTGGATATTAAGAAACTGAAAAGAGTTCTCTGTCATAATATACAGAAAAGTCCAGGGCAATTAAAGACCACGTTCTTTATTTTTACATTTCAGGTAATGTTCAGCTGGACTACACCTTACTTGCACTTAGCTTCACAGGTTCATACCTAGCCAGCTACTCTTCAATTCCAGAATTTGTTCTTTCAGTATGGTAAGACTAAAAAAAAATATTATCTAATACCATTTACATTTAATTCATATTTTGATGTGTGTGCTGTTTTAGCATAAATTAAGTTAACAAATGTGGAAGACAGTGGTTGCCTTAATTATTTTTTCTCTTTTTCTGATTGAACTTTTTCTGTAAACTTATAACAAATTTGCTGTTTATTTTCTAGGATTAGTAGCCACTAGTCAGAATTACTCTCACTTTGCTACAGCTGCCTTCTGTCGTCTTCAAAATTTTTTGTTCAGAAGTCATCAGCATCAGTTAATTAGCTGTCCATCCCTGGAAATTGAGTTCCATTCTATTTGTGAAATAAAGTAGCCTGCTGAAAAGAGGAAAATCATTCTAAAGCCCCTACTTTTTTGTCTCTCCACTGTTCAGTGGTCCTGTAAATTACTTGTGCTTGATCTTAATTCTGTCTTATAGGTTTGTTCAGTGATTACACTACCATGGGTCACTGGGTTAGAGCATAATTTTCTGCTCTTTGTCCTAAAAAGAACTACTGTATAATTCAGTGCAGATGCAGAAAGTTAGAGTTGTTTGGTTTTTTTAATTGTTCTGTAAAAATATTAGCCTGTAGTAGACACTTCCTTATCCCTTATGAAGAGGAGTGTGTGCTGTGAACTCTGATAGTACATAGCAGTTCAGGAAGGATATCTGTGTAAATCAGGGTAGAAATCATCTAGACAGCCTCACTGGCCTGAAGAGCTCACATGCCTGTCACAGCAGAAACAGCCACATGGTCTCATGTGTTCATTGTGTGCATTTAAACAAATATCTTGAAAGATTTCTCTAGATTATTCTTAAAAATAGAAATAAATGGAAATGTTTAAGTGATTTTAAGTGGTGGCAATTTCCACTAGCATTAGTATGACTATCTGCAGGTAACTGTCATGAAAGAACCATCCTAGATTCCAGTCAGAGAATCTAATAACAAAATACAATTGCTTTACAATGTTAAACTTAGAATTTGTAATAACTTGAATGGAAGTGTGTGAATTTACTGAGAGATCAGAACCTTCATTTTTGCTATTGGATTATAATATGCATTCATTGTAGGAATGTGTGTGTACAGATGAAAGAAATCTCACTGTTTAGCATCCTAATGTGACATTACAATATGATGATTGCACAGTTCCTGTATTTTAAGCAGGCAGTTTGGAATCAGAGGTGTAAGAGATGTTTTGAAAGTTACGTCAGTTGCAAAATATAGAAAGCTTATGGATTACTAAGAGCTGCCTTTCATCTGAAATATTTTATGCCTAGATCTTTATTGTTTTCTGTTCAAAGAAGAGGCTAAATGCCAGATTCTTTTCCATATACAAGTGCCATCTAGCTTCACATCTTAATAAATTATCTATTATAAAAGAGTGCTGGCACATACTGTTAGATATGAGATGAGAAAGTACTGACAGATCTTCAGAGACAGTGCTACACTGATATCTTAAAGTCAGAATTGCAGCTGATAATTTTCTTTAAAACTTATGATAGTTACTGTGTATGTGTGAATACTTATCATTGTTTTGCATTTGCTATCAATATTAACAATTATCTTGCATCCTGACCTGTTTCTGTGAGTGAATTTATTTCAGGCCAGAACAGGATTTTACTAAATACATTCACAGCATCATCTGTGTTTTAGGTTTCCTTCCTCTCAGCAGTAATGACAAATATTAGAGCTATAAATGTTATTTACATTAACAGTCAGATATATTATCCAATAAATGAAGAAACAGTTTTAACCATTTTCTTCAAATTGTGTATCAGTTCTTGGACAGCACCTAAAAATGCAAAGGCAGCCAAGAATTAATCTGCATAATGCATAAATATCCAAATTATATGCTGAGAGCATAAAATAAGTTACACTGGACCAAAAGAAAGGTCAGTAGAAAGCAGATTCCCAGGTGTGTGTCTGCTATGTGTAACAACCCCACACAAATTCTACTGTTTTGTGCTCAGGTTAGGTAACCCAGCCATAGCTTCTATGTCTGCATTCACAGCACAGTTACTGCATTACCTAAGTAATTCATCCATAGATAATCACAGGCTGACTGTGGGTTTTTTCCCTGATTCTAATAGCTTCCAACTGCAAGCTTTGCAAGCATTATAATAATTATTTTTATGAATTATAAAATCAAGGCTGACGTCTGGGGTGCTGAGGAGTTCTGGCTCATTCAGCTAGTCACTGATGGAACTGATGAAAAAAATTCCATGTCTCTTGGCCCTGTTAGTCTTTTCACAAAAGGAAATGCATGATAACGTTTCTAAAATACCAGTTTTCAAAATTATTTTACTATTGCAAGTCCAAGTTACTCCTGGGGAGATCCCAAATGGACACCAGAAAAAAATTTTCACTATGAGAACAGTTGGACAGTGGAATCATCTCCCTAGTGAAGGAATGGATTCCCCAAATCTGGACACTTGACAGAGTGTTGGGCCATCTCATCTAAACCAGGTTTTTACTTAGAAAGGTTGGACCAGGGGATCCTTGAGGTCCCTTCCCACTTGGCACTCCACGATTATGTGTTTCTATTCAGTCTTTTTTCTAGCAGTAGTAATTAGATGTGTCACTAATTAACCACCTCTTTCACATTCTCAACAGAACCTAATTTGTTTAACAGCGGAATTTTTTTTGCCAGTGACAAAGTATTTGTTTTCCAAACTTGATCTTGAATGTCAGTCATAATCACATCCAGATCATTGGCTTGAAGGTTTTTGACTTATTTAATGGATATGATTTTTTCTTACTCTTCTTTATGAAGGAACTGGCAAGAAAATATCCTCCTATGCAGTGTGTCTCAGCCAGGGGTAACAGCAACATCTTTAAGTTTTAACCCTATGAATTGGCAGCAACTGTGTTTTGTTAATGAGAGCTCCATTACTGTCTGGCACATTGAAAGGAATAATGATGAGCATCACCTCAAGCAAAAGTAAGTGAAACACCCCTCAGGTTAAGAGAAAAATCTAGAAGTATATTTAATAACTAAGACTGGCAGCCTACATCTGTTTGCAAAGAATTTAATCCAATTTAGTTCACCTAGCAATTGCAATCAGTAATTGCTAAATCACAACCAGTGTGAATCTATCAGGTCAATCAAGTGAATTAATTTATGATTTCATGTCTTAGCACTCACATGTCCAGATTATGCACGTCATGAAGCCAATACTAATCAGCTGCTTTGTCAGCCTCTATCAAAAGCTGCATGACTGAATTTAGGCAATGTCTGGAGTGCATGCAGCTATGAAACCACCAACTTTGGATCAAGTTGCTTCCCAGTGAAACAATATGTTATTGTAATAAGAAATCCTACCAAAAAGCAGCATTAGTTTTTTGTGTAATTTTCAGTTTCTGCGGACAATTTACAGGTGTGTGTGGGTGGCTCTGTCATTGCAATTTATGAATATTGAAGGGAATTTTTCCTTTTGTCATTACAGAATACAAATGTGAAAATACACATATCCTCCTTTTTCCTCAATTTTCATTCCATTCAGTAGAGGTTAAACTCCCACTGAGAACAGTTTATTTTGCTTTTTTTTTTCTCCCAAATCTTAAATCAACATGGTTTGTAAAATACAGAATTCTCAACAACCACTCTTACACCGATTACCAGCATGCAACAGCCAATTTCTACTACTCAGTTTTCATCAGCATTAAATTTTTTTCCAAGCAGACATTAAGCATGAATCCTCACAGTTTATGCAGCTTAGGCATGTGACTTCATTATATTGTAATATATATATATATGCATAAATATATATATACATACATATACACAAATATATATATAATTTTTATTGGTTTATATTGTATTATTGTATATAATATCCAACAGTGGTTGTTCATACAAGGCAATGAGAGGAGACACTGAGCTAGAACACTGCAATCAGTTTCTGCCAGTTAGGAACCTTCCTCTTTTGTAGTAGAAGTGTTGTTACTGCTCAGTGAAATGGTATGTGCCATGTAGAATGATTGTCTGCAACAACCCTCTGTTACTCTTGTAGCTGACTATTAACTGCATCTCAGTTTTTTATCAGCATTTGCTGTTCATAATATTCCTTCTCCTCAGACAGTGTTTCTTTGCTTTTTTGCAGCCCTGTGAAACTACCCAATGGACAAGATTCCACGAGTCCTGGTGAGGATTTGTTTTTCCCAGTTTCTCACAGTGAAGATCAGTACTATGGCCCTGTTTTGCCAGTTTCAGCCATCGCTGGACTGGTAGGAGATGAAGCAGAAACATTCACGGTAGTTACTGATTTTTTTCCTTTTCACTCTTCTAAGTCATTATACTTTTTGTGCAAATAGGTGTTAACAAATTAATAATTTTAACATCAGTTAAACAGGTACAACCCAGTAAATAGGTCTGTTATTTCAACAAGATTTTTAAAATCCATTTTGACAAGCATGCTGCTACTGCACAGTGCAGTAAAATGTGGAGATTTCTGGCACAGGGTATATAGTTATATATAGCTATATATATATATATGTGCAGTGGAGGTACTAATCTACATCCAAGAAGCAGTATAAGCATGTCAGCCCAAGCTGATTTGGCCTGCTGAAACCTTGAAAACCTATTCTTATGCTAAACTGATAGTAACCTTCAGGTATCCTACTTCCTTTTGGGACTTGTTTCCTTTTTAGCTCTGAAAACGTATCAAGCTATGGAAACATTGAAAGCTTTATTCCAGACAACAAGGCTTGCTTCTGAAATACATTCCTGTTCCTGTTACTGTTGGATCTGCCCCTTTGTCCTGTATTTGATCATTTACTTTTTAGCCTCCCTTGAGATGCCTCTTTTGAGAGGCTTCAAAAGTGTTCTCATTTTGTTTGAAATTTACTTTTACCTGACTAATGACTAGAAGCATGTGCCAGTCTGATATTTAATTTGTAAATCTAGGAGAAATGCAAATAGGCTTTTGATATATATGAGACACTAGAACTACCATGGATAAAATAGCACTGGTATTATACTACAACTTTTCAATGGGCAAACTGATTTCTGTATTATCAGGTTAGTATACCAAAGGTTTCTGCCAGAAATATTTATAAAGCAGAATAAAAAATTAAAATAGGAATTATGCTTTTCTGATCTCATCCTCTTTTCACAGCTCCATGCATTCATATTCATATTAGTTTTCAACTGTGTAACTGCTGATGCCCTTGTGGAGAATCATTTATTTATGCTATTATTTAAAGGAGTTGTCCTCAACCTGTTGTCCATGGTCCTTGGAGACTGTAATCCACTCTTAAGGAATCTGTGAGAGGCAAGAAAAGCAAACCCATTCCCACTGCACTTGATGACTTATTTGAAAAGTGATAGGGTTCCATATTCTAGAACAAGATAGTGAGGCTGAGTATGTATCAAAGGTAACCACAACGGGGCAGCAGAGTGAAAGGAAATGAACTATCCCATAGCTTCTAACCTTTTCCTGTCTTGCATTAGATTGATTTATTTTTAATTCAATATTTCTTACATTTGGGGCCTGAGTTTCCTGAACATGCTTTACCATGATAAGACCACTTGATTCCAGTTCATCCCGAATATAAATTTTGTTTCATTGTTTTTTGATGAAACTTATCAGGACAAGGATCCATCCTGGGTTTTTTTGTTAAAAAAAACACTGCATGATGATGAAGATGATGAACCACTGTACCAATGCACAGGTGAAGAAGCAACCTGATTTGAGGTTTACATAATCTCATCCTAGAATTAGCATATTTTATCTGTCTTGTGTGTAAAGATGGTCATGACAGCAGATACAGGGCAACATTACAAAAGTTGTCTTCATACAGGAAGTTTGATTCACAGTTGTTCAATTACAACTTTCCCAAAGGTTTGTGATATTCAAGCCTCATAAAATCACTGAAAGTGCCCATGTAAATGTTTATCTGGGTTATGTAAAGCCCCATTAGCTACAGATTTATTACTGTTAGTTGTCTTTGATTTATAAAGTAAATATTAATATACCTTAGTTGGGTAAAATTTCCCCCCTGGGATTAAAAATGCTTTGTAAGCATAAATAGAGAGTAAGTTACTTACTGAGAATCATACAGCAAGGTTTTGGCATATTTTACATGAAATCTAGGTACTTACAAATCTCTGTCCTACATTTTCATCAAAAGTCCATCCCTATTTCCTTTTTTAAAAAACTTTTAGTGAGACAGCTGGTATCTTATGGAATTATAGATTTTTTTTTTTCAACCATCCTATTGTCTAGTGTTCCTTCACCACTACTTCTCACATGCACAGTTCTTTGAATTTTCTCTTTTAAATGTTCTTCTAAGGTTCCAAGGTTTTCTTGTGTTTGTTTTCCCCTCCCTGAATTCTCTTCAACTTTGTTCTTCCTATTAAGGTACTTATATGACCCCTATTACTGTTGCATCTGAGCAGATCACTGTCATTAGTAATATTTGGTAGGGAAGTTCTGTTCTTCCCTGCTTAATTGATGAAGGATTCATGACATTTATTTTAGCAAAATGAAATTCAAGGTACATGGGAAGTCTGTGACAGGGATATTTCTAGAACTAATTTGCAGATGACACTAAGGATGGCAGAGTTAATTTACAGAGCAATTTGGATTATCTGCAAAGATAAACTATTGAAACAGAACGTGTGCTAGTACTGCCAAGACCACATATGCAATTTATATTTACAAAGTGGAAGATTGTTCTGGAAAGCAGTTTGAAAAGCATTTGTCAGGGTGAGGTCATAGTGAGTAACCATTTCAATTTGGCCACCCAGTGCTATTCGGACATTAAAAAAAATAAAAATAAAAAATCTAGGTGCTCAATATCTTGAATAGTTTTATGATTAAAAAATTGGGAGATGACCTGGTCATGGTGGGTCAATATCTTTGCAAGGGTAGGGAAGATACTGAAGGGATTTCCAGTCTAAAGGAAAAAACTGTAACAGATTAAAATCCTACAGAATAAATCCAGGTAAATTCAAGTTTAAAGGTATATTATTTTAAAACAAAAATGCAATTAATCAATTCATCATTTAAACAAGCTTCTAGGGAAAGAGATGAATTCTTTTGTCACAGACTTTTCTCAAGAATACCCTTGTTTCTCAAGTTACCAGCCTCAGTGAAAGGATGACTGAATAAAATAAGGCTGGTTTTATACAGGTGGTCAGACTATACAAGGTAATGATCTTTTCTTGGCCTTAAAATGTATATAACTGCTGGTACAGATATTTGTCTTTTGTTGATTGATGTTTATTTTTGTGCTGTAGCCTAGAAATGATACTGAGCCTTCAGTGCATCCTACTGCCCACTGCTGGACTGCAGCCTCAGAAATTTACATGGGCTGTAAAGAAGGATTTATTTTGGCAATTGATGCTAAGACACACAGTGTTTCTGTTCTTCAACAAAAGCCTCCACCTGGTAGGAAATAGCTGTGTTGTGTGTTTTATTCAAGTAGGGAGGAAAGTGGATAGATGAAAGCTTTTTTGCTTTCTTCTGTTGTCCTATTGTGTACCTTATAGAAACTATAAAACTATACTGTAGAACCCTGTTTCTTTTGTTAGTATGGCAAATATTTGAGAATGTCTTTTGAACTTCAGTGTGGGTTTCTTTAGCACCCAATAATTGCATTTCATTTCTCTTTGGCAAAAAAAAGAGCAAAATCTCTAAATACTGATAAAACTGATAAAACAAACAATAGTTCCATCACCTCAGATCTTAATAACCCGCTCTACTAGATTATCGTTAAACTAATAATATGCCACATATACAAAATCTTTAAAATATTAATTAACTACAAGTAATTTATTTTATTTTGCATTAAATATTGGATTGTCCTCATTTGGTATGTTAGATGACATTAGAAAAGGTTTTTCTCATCATGAGTCTTCAAAAAACAAAACTGATTTAATGTAATGTTGCTTAACAGAATTCCTTAAGATCAGCTCTTAAATAAACCATTTTATAATGAAAACAAGTCTGTCAGCCATCAGTCTTTGATGCAAAAAGTATGAAGCACAGAGAGTCAACAGAAGTTGTCTCTGGCTTCAAACAAAGAAATCTGCTTTTAATTTATTCTAGAACAGGGAAACCTCAGATTACAACTTGCCAAGGTGATTTTTCTGGCCAATATATTCCCACCTATAAATCCCCACCTGTCTTTTTTCATGGGGACCTTTGGCAAGCTGGTGACTGACTGAAGTTTTGTAGCAACATCAGCTCATTCCCTGTCTTGTTTTTTCTGGTAATCCTGAGGTCTCCTCTACTACCTGCCATATGCTACCCATCTGTGCCAATCAGAGGGCTCCCAAAACGTAGGACAGTGAGACTGAGGGGGCATAAAGTGTTGCTGCAGTGGCAACCCCTACCCAGTCAACCTTTGAAGGGATGGAAAGTGTCAGTCCTAGTGTGCATGTGAAGCTTGCTGGTCCAGTCAGGTCTAAGAGGAGTACTGGAATATGCTTCTCCCTAGCACAAGAACTAACAGCCTGCTGTAGAGCAGCATAGAATTGTTTGTTTTTTTTTTTTAAGAAACACTGAATCAGTGTTAATAGACAGGCTGGTGATAATCATGCTTTCTTCTTGTGCCATGTAATACTTTATTTTCTAAAGCTGCAGCAAGTATCCCTGACTTTCCCAAAACACTGTATCTCTGTTCACTTTTGATAGCTAACACAGAAAAAAAAGAAGCCATTCTTAAAAAAATACAAAACAAAAAATCAAAAACCAAAAACCAACCCAGAATTATTTCTCTGGTTTAGAAATTCAGAGCTTTACATTGACATAAAAAAAAACAAAACAAAAAAACAAAAATGATGTGTGACCAGAAATGTTTGTGCTAGTTCATTTTTTGCCAGTTCATTAGAAGGCACCAAAACAATAATATTTGCCATTCAGGCTTTTCCTTGTCCTGTGTATTTTTTGAGTCCTGTCCTAAAACAGTATAGCAAAATTGTCTGTATTCACAGTGTACTGAAGCTTCTGCTTAACTTAAAACATAATGCAGTCTGTAGCTATTTAGGGGAATGCTTAAGTGCATGTGCAATTTTATCACCTGCTAAATTCCTGTTACAGTGCTGCAAACACCAGCATAAGCAGCAGCAACACTTGGGCATTTTGTTCATACTTACAGAAGTTTCCTTTGTGAGTACCTCAAATAAAAAAATCATGGTTAGACATAACAATACCAGAATTATGACTTGCAGACAGATAAATCAGCATCTTCATGCCAAGTATTGCTATCTCCCTTTACAGCTGTAAATTGAATTACAGACAGTTTAGGCCTGCTCAGTTGTCCCACAGGAATGGTGGATATTGAGAAAAATGCACAGTTTTGATACATTGTACAGAACTTGTCCTTTCCTTCAGTCGACTGGAGTACAACTGACTTTTATTCCAATATTGACATCAACCAGGTTGATGTTATCAACTGTTTTCTTTTGTGCAGAATACGTGCGTAAAATATCGGACGTGGTATCATATGCTCGTAGAGAAGAACAGAAAAAGAAAGGTATTTCCATTTTTAAATCAAGCTGATAGATTTCCAGGCAGCACGAGTGCTGACTGGGAGTGATAATATGTGTGTGCAGCTGGAAGCCACTGGTTGGAAAAAATAATTTCACACTGGCCTCTGTAGGACACATTGATGGGATTCGTTTACATGTTTACATGATGAATGTGTCACAGCTTTTGTGCTAATAGACAGCCAAATGAATAGCCTCAGTAGAAACTGGCAGTGAATAATTCCTGTACATTCTAATTTAAATGGGAATAAGTGATGCTAGAATAGGATCCCTACTGCTTAGTTTTAGTAAATTTTTTAGAACTGCAATCGCTTATAATTTACTTGGGTTAGGATTCAAAGGTTTGTTTCAAACACTTTGGTTTTGGGATTCATAGTACAAAAAATATATTCACATAATGGATAAAGTTCAGAGTGTAAGCACATCAAATACAAAGATGGACTAAGAGAAAAGGAAATGGTAAATTTTACTATTGCTTCAGCTACTTACTAAAAGGTTACAAAGAAGGCAGAACCAGACACAGTTTGCATCAACAGAAATTCTGTGTAGATATTAGGAAAATAAAACATTTTCACAGTGAAGGTAGTCATGCACTGGGACAAGTTGCTTAGAGAAGCTATGGAATTTCCATATTTAGACCTCAGCTGAATGTGACTCTGGACAGCATGATCTAACTTTGAAACTGGTTGTGAGTTTGAAGTTGGCTCTGCTGAGCAGGACGTCAGATCAGAGGACTTCTAGATTCCCCTTCAACCTAAATGACTCTATCATTCTGATATTGAAAAACTTGAATGTGGCTCCTTAGCAGCCTTTACAAAATCAGATGATTTCTTAAAATAATTTCTAGTTCATCACACCACAGCAATACTGTCACCTCGAGTTATGCGTAGGAGCCTTCGCTTTCATTATCACAGACAAAGTCCAAAAAATACATAGCTCATGGAGCCTTTTTACTCACTGATAATAAATCATCCCTGATTGAAGCTGAGACACATTGTTGCAATAAATTATATTTTATATTTTGTATTGGTTTTGTGCTCTCAGGTGGCAAACCAGAGGATCTGCAAAAAACAGCTTTGTTTGCCATGGCATTTTGTAATGAGGGACTGTACGCAGCTGGAAGGGTAAGGCATCTTTTATGCTTTTGACTTACTCTTATTGTGTGAAAATCAAAGGACATTCAAATGGAGAATGTTTACAGAGTTCACTGCAAACACAGCAGTCAGAAAAAGTGGAGGGGACTCTCTGTTGTTGTAAATGCTTTCTTTGTTAATACTTGAGACAAGAAATTGCAAGGGAGCAGGGTGGGAAGATACTCAATTTTTGTAGCCTAAGAAACAACAAAAGAGGGCAATCCTATTTGAACAAAAGACAAATATTGTTCTAGAAGAATAGGAAAGAAGGATGGGCAAAAATAGGCCATGAGAACTGGCAAATAGTTTTGTGTTAAATCTAACTCAATCTTAAACTGAAATTGACAATGCCTTTGCACATTATTACTTAAGAGTGGGACAAATTCTTGTACTGTCTCAAAAGAAACAATATAAAATCTTAAGTACTAACTGATAGGAGAGATAGTTGTTATCGAGACTGCTACGAAGGCTTATATTAAAGAATATCTTAATTTTTCAATAGATTTATTATCCAGGGTGAAGGTCTTGAAATTAAACACACTAAAGGCAAATTAGACCATTAGTGCTGGGTACAAAATTAATGCACTGCATTAAACACTGTTACTTCAGAGATTTTCAGAAGTTCTTGCAGAGTGAGGTGGGATAAATGACCTACACATGATGTGGATTTATACTTTTCTGCACAGGAGGGCATGTTATTCTTCTATCACATCAAAGATGGACAGTATGAGATGAAAATCTGCACTGATATCTTACAACCCATATCCAGCCTCATATTCTCCCCAGATTACACCATTCTTCTGCTCATCACTGACCAGGTAGAGCACTAGAGATAATATCATTATGTAATGGGATGTTCCTGTGATTCTATGTATCTATGCTGATAGTATGAAATGTCTGTAATGTATCAGACAAGTCAACAAATTGTATCAGAGATGAACTTGGTCCATCTTGAGTTTTTAATGAAAGATTGGAAAGACTTTTAATGAAACACAAAACAGTTGTGTTCTACAGATGGTGAATTATCAGGTACCTAATGCTGAGATTTCCCAACAGAAATGTATATATACAGTGGAGTCTATACATACTCAAGGTCTCCAGTGTGTCCAGGTCACATGGGACCTTCTGTGCATGGGCTTTAGGATTGATGTGTGCCTGCACAGTAAGAAAAGTGTGGCTTGGGTGCATGTGACCTACTGTGGCTATGCAATGGAGTTGTTTTTTATATATATATATATATATGTACACCTAAATATGGCTTTCCATGCCAAGATCCTTCTTTGAAAACCCTGATGTCCAGAAATCTTACGCAGGGGTCCCAAATCCTCAAATTCCAACTGTTTTTCCAGACCTTGAATCATCAAATTGGCATTTTTAAAGCTCTTAAAATGTTTTTGTAGTCTGTGTGTCAGTAAGGAGGTTCTGTGTTCAGCAAAGCAGTGCAATGGTAACTTCGGTCACACACTCTCTGATGTGATTTTCCTTTTATAAAATGTGTAGAGAAATTGTAAAATCTTTGTCAATATTAACTATGACTTCCTCCTAAGAGGGTATGAGATCTTTAGATTAAATCATCTCTTAAATCTTTAGATATATGGTTTGTGTTTCATGTTGGTTTAGATTATTTGTTGTTTTCCGGAGTAACATGAAATAGGTAGGGGTTTAATTATTTAATTAAAGCAATTTTGAGAAACAAAACTTCTTGAAAATGTGTCAAGCTGGACCACTTTAAAATCAGCTAACCTGATCTTCATCTAGTGTAAGTTAATATAATCCACTAAATTCAGCTGAATTCTACTGGGCACTTTGAACCTTGGTTTAGAGTCAAAGAATGTAGCTCAGAAAGATGGGTATTTTTTTCTGAAATCTGTGAGAGCTTCTAATGAAAAATTTCATGCCCCAGCAATGGATTATTTCTCTTTGTTTGGCAGGGAACAGTCTATACTTACAAACCTGCCCACAGCAGAGAAGCTGTCAAACTCTTGGATGCATGCAGCAGTTGTTTCCTGGCAGCTGATTTTCTTACTCCAGGGAACAAGTACTGTGTGGTAAGAAAAGTTTTTCTTTCTTATATAGAATAGTGGTTCTTTTCAGATATCAAATATGTTGCTAAGGCACAAAATCAAAAGCCTTGCAGAGACATGGACTGTTCTGGTATTTGTTACATTTGTGTAACTTCTCATTAAGGAAGTAAATGGCATTATTTCAGGTATGGCCAATAAAAGGGTCAGAACTGGCCCCTAGAATGCAGGGTGGATAATTCACAGGCTGCTAAAATGTCGTATTGGTTATGCTGTTGATTTCTGTGACTCATTATTGTTTAGGAACATAGCTTAGCAAAAAGTGGATTCAATTCAGAGAATGGATGTTGGAACAAGAAATTGGAACAGCCTGAGGGAAGCCTCAGTCCAGGAACAAAAGCCTCATCCATGGATCAGTCCATTCTGAGAAATTCCTTGCTTTCCTCCTGTGCCTTTCATTGCTTCAAGACATATATTTTAGCCACCAAGTCTGATTCATCTCTAGGCTGTGAATTCTTCAAGTAGCCAGCATAGAAACCCTGGGATCTTAATGAATTAGGTTTCCTGAATCTGTTTGTCATTAGCATGGGAATGATAAATTTTATCTGACACTGAAAGAGTAATATGAGGGCTGATTGATATCTGGCTACACTTCACCATGGAATTACAATATTACCTGGATATAAGAAGCATTCAAGCACCATATTCATATTTCTTGTGTGAGAAAACAAGAATTCTCCTCAAGCCCTTTTCTATGCAAAGAAAATTGTAGGCAGGTTTTTCTATTGCTGGCTGAGTGGCAGGAGTGCTGATATTACATGTTCTGCCCCAGATTGTGTCATTCTGCTTAAAGACCATTCCTGTAGTTGCAGCAATTCACAAAAATTATTAAACATTTTCCTTACACAGGTTTACCTTGCAGCAACTGGCCTTAAAGGCAAAGCAACTTAATTTCAGGCAAAACAAGTAACCTGTGGTCTGCTATGCTCAGCCATTAGCTGAATTTATATTCTGTGAGAAGAACTCTTGTCATTTCTAGACTATTTGGTTATTCCATCCTCTTTTCACCATGTTTTTCTTTGTTCAACAGTCTGTAACAGCTTCAGCTGAAGTACAAGTTTGGTTACTGGAAGATGGAACTTGCCTCAGCAAGCTAAACCTCAATATTGAGGTACATGTAAGCAGGAGCTTATATAGTGACTGATACTTAACATTTTCTTTTGTATTTTTCAGTTCATAACAAAATACTCCACAGATTGGGCCAGTAATATCTTTGAACAACCCATAAAAGATATTTTGAAAAGATTATCTTTCAGAATGTTTCCTTGAACTAATTATGTATTTAACTTGGTCATAATCAGAGGAAACATTTCAACCTAACATCCTAATGATGTATCTTTAAGCAAATATTTTAAAATAATCTATTTTTATGATATTACTTTATTAAATTTTTATTTTTAATGAGTTTCAGTACTGAAAGGAGAAGTTTCAAGTATATAAAAAATAAATGCCTTGACTGATCTGAAAAACACGTTTTAAGAATTGAGTTGATAGATGTATTTTCAAACTGTTAATGCTTTCTCTTGATTTAAGATGCACTCAAACCCTGAAATTTGACACTGTAAGAAAAAAATCCCTATCTGTAACAGTTGTATACATAGTAGTGTTCTGGCTGTGCTATCTAGATGGAACTTTATTCATTCAAAATTTGGATAGTGAATAATGCTTTTTTTCTGAGGAGTGCAGAATTTGCTTTTAATATGTAGAAACAGAGCATAAGTAAAAATGCCTATGATGTCTCTAAAATCCTTTTTTTTTAAAAAAAAAAAAGCTTTTTTGCTTTTTTGATAAACGACTTAGCATTCCTTATCCAAATTTTAGAGACTACTAAATAGTAGAAGAAATTGCATAGTAGCATATAGTTTGATGGATAAAAAGACATGGAACTGTTAAATATATTTTACTTCTTAACTAGGCAACTGCTATGGCTTGCTGTCCCTCCTCCAACAGTGTTGCTTTAGGGACCAGAAGAGGTCAAATCTATTTCCTTGATATTACCAATGCTGAAGCTCCACGGGTTGTTTACAGAATTTTTCCTTCCAAATTCCCAGTACTGTCTTTGCAGTAAGTATGTAGTAACAAGGGCAGGAATATTGTCAAATTGTTAGTTAGTTGAAAAAAAAAATTCTAAAAAGTAACAAAGTAAAATATTTTAGTTCTCTCTAATTGAGAACTATAAAGCTTTGGTTTTTTCCAATTTATTCTGAATTGCTTGCAAGGGAAGTAGTAGCAGGATTTATATGAGAAAAAGATCATAAACCAATATTTTAAGGTTTAACTGAGCACTTGCATAAATTTCTGACAAATCACCATATATAGTAATTAGTCACAATTCCATGTTTTAGAAGGTAGTTACTCATTGATTTAAGGCTTTGTGAAGTTAATTTTAAGCCTTTTGGTCATCCCCTCTTATATGGCAGATTTTTCTTAATTTTGTGAGTTATTCATATGCTTACAGTTATGGAATTTAACAGTCCTCCTGTAATTAGCTCTAGGGATCTAAAAGACTTTTTTGGGGGGGGGTTAGTTGCTTTTTTTCAATAACTGAAATGAAAATATTTTACTGTTTAAAAAATAGAACGGATTTTTAATGGTTAAACTTCAATATAAATCTGCCTGTTATTTGGAGACTAAGGTGATTTTTTTTTCACAGTTACATAAGACAAAGAATTAAAAAGAGATACGGAAGACAACTTACTCAAAAGTCAAATCAATGTAACCAAAGATATGTCTATTCAAAATTATACAAAAACCTGTACAGTAGTTTCATTTTCTAATAGTGAACTTCAAAGAAACATTTAATAATGTTGTTAACCAAACTGCTATGGAGCATCATTACCTGTAGACCCAGTTAGAAATTGCACACATAGCACTGGCCTTCATATCAGGCCCTAATTGTGTAAACCTAGCAGCTGAAATTCAGGTTGCATTTATGCCCTAAATGAAGTCAGCAGAGTTATGGGAATGGAATTAATTGACCCTTTTTATTTTGACTATTGAAGTATTTTCTGCTTGCATTTATATTTTTCCCAGTTATGATCAGAGTGGCCAGTTCCTCATCGCCAGAGCTACAGAAGGTCATATTTTTATTCTAGATGCACGGCCTTCAAAGTTATTCCAGGTTCTTGGATATGTAGGTAATATATCAAACAACATTAATAAAATTGTGTTTTCACTATTTTAAGTATATTTCACTGTATTTTAAGTATACTTGCTGGTTAGATGAAGCCACTCTCCTTCATTGTAGTCCTATTTAGAAGGACTAAATGTATTCTTCCCACCTATTTCCCAAACAAATTTTTTTCTGGCCAATTTTTAAAAAATTTATCTTGGTAATTTTATTTAGCAAATGAGCCAATATTACTTTTCTTCTGGGGCATGTAAAAGTCACAGGGAAGAGAACAGATTATCTGGCCAACTGATCTCAACTCCAGAACGAAAGTAAAAGTTCTGGCAAAAAACTTAAGACCTTTATAGCTCACCATATGAGAATTTGACAAAAAAACCTACAGGCCATGATAGCTGGAAGCAATCTGCTGTTACAAATATCTGTCACAGATACCTGCCTTTAAAATGGGGACTGCTGGAATATTTAGCTTTGCTGATTGATACTGAAGAATAAAAAATGATGGCATTTTAACTGACAAAGAAAAATTATTCAGAAATTTGCAAATTTTTATGTGGTCTCTCGGTTCCAATAACACTGTACTTCAAGATCACAACCATTTTTAATCATAATTTTAAGTAAAAAGGACATTATTTTATAATTTTAACTGGTTTGGCAAATGTAGAATTACATCTCCTTTGATAATTTTAATAATTCTCATATTAATTTTTCATAATTTTCATATGAATTTCATAATTTAATTTAACAAATTCAAAATATATTAAATTTGCAATTTCATAAATTACATTTGATCATGTTCTTGACTGGTTGGCTTCTTAGAGGAAGGCTTTTCTGTGCTTTGTCTGGCAGTTATCAGCAGACAGCCTCAAAGTTGCTACAAATCAAGCTGGATGTAGACTCAGATTTGAATGTTTCATGTAATGCTAACACTCTGGTGCTTAGCATTGTCTGTGCCTGATGTCTCAAGCTGAAGCTGTGTTCGTGCAGCACTTTCTGATAACCAGGTAGTGGTTTGTCTGACATTTTAATGGGAGCTCAAAACTGTGTGGTTGAGCCAAGAGGTGTTCTGAACAGGGATCTTGTTTTGTTTCAGATGGTATGTTAGTAAAAACAAGTTACCATTAATCACTAACAATTTGCATTGGTGTCCCCTCCCTCCTTCAGTGTTTGCAGATGAAATTCTGGGTATTTCTATAGTTTCTGACTTAAAAGATGACACAGTTGAAGTGGTGGTGCTTCTTAATGTAGCAGAGGTCCAGCGAGCAAGACTGGAAATTTTTTTTCTATCTTCAGCACTCATAACAGGTGAGAACTAACATATATACTATGTGACTTATTTCTAAGGGAAGAATACATTATTACCATCCCCAAACACAAAATACCAACAAACTGAATCTCTTTCTTCCTCTGATCTTACATTTTCTGGGGACACCATTTTTGATACAGCAGTCTGTAGATTGTCAGCTGAATCATTTCAGCAGAAAGACTGGGATATTTTGAGAGAAAGCCAACGAAGGAAAGAGAGAAGTAACCCACTTGCAGAATCTCAAAGCCACCACTTAACTACTGCTGGTTGTTGGTGGTGTTATTGTTGTTATTATTATTACTACTGTGTGGGTAATGCCCAAAGCCAGCCACAAAGAGACCCCTGGGCTTGGCATCACCCATATGGATCACCATAGTATATCAGGTGTTCTAAGTGCAATCAATCCCACCAGCCTGTTCAAAGAATTATTATAGGTATGTAATAGCTCATTAGGAAAAGGTTAAAGGTTGATACATCTCAAAAAATAATGATTCATTGTATTTGTTATAGCTTTTCTGTATAAAAACACCAATTAAAAAGTCCACTGTATTAAAATAATATTAACTTGTATTCCAATAAGGAATGCTACAGAGAAACATGTTATGAAAAATCAGCACTGTGAGGAAAAGGGGAGAATTAATAAGAACATAAGAATAATTACAAATTTACCTCCATTCTCCTTCTGGAAATGGGTCCCTGTGTATCTGCAATGTGCAAAGTACCTACTGGGACATCAGACTTCTGTTCATAATCTGGAAGTAAAATGAAAGGAACCTGTTAGTGTTTCATTAATATGGGTAACCCCCTCTAAATTCTCAAATACAGTTCACCATTTGTTTTCTCCTCATCTGCCATGCCCAGCTGTTGAACAGCTCAGTAATTTGTGCCATTCAGGACACAGCTATAGCATTATAGCATTTTAGAAGTAGTATAAGAGAGAAAAAGATGGATCAGAGTGTCACGAATGGTCACAGAACTTTTAATTATGTCTGATATTTTAGTAATATCTAAAATTTATATTCTAGGAGTGCATTGATTTCGGTCACTGTCTGGAACCATCTGGAAAACTAACTCAGTTGTTATGAAAGGGCTTAAATACATTAACTCAACAAAGGCACAGTGCAGGGTAATGTGCTTGGTGTCCTCACCATGCAGCCAGTGCAGTAGAGGCAAGGTTGGCAGTGGCACCCTACACTTCCAGTTTTATGTCCCTTCCACCAAAGAATTGCCAAACCAGTGTTGTTGGAGGTTTCAGTTAAGACTTCTGTCACATTACAGCAAAAGGCAGCCTGTGTTCATTATTAGGATAGTTCTATTTTTATATCATTTTACTCACATTGTTTGCAGATTAATTGATAACAGGCTTTTGTGGAGAAAGCATCAGTAAAACTGTTAGTGTCAGATTTTCTAGTTATTTATATATAAATTTTTAAAGGCCTTACAATTTATAAACTTTTTTAAAGGTAATTTTCAATGAAAATTGCATATTTTTAAAATATCCACTAATGTTGGGCTTCTTTTTGTGCCCAATTTTAGACACATAAAATGGGGTTGATTTTCAAAGTTGCTGAAGATCTACAGTTATTACACCAGCCTTAAATTCAGGTATCTTCTTAAAGCTCGAGTTAAGCGACCAAAAAGAATGAAATGTCCCTTTGAAGATGTGAACTTAAATGTTTTAACCAGTGCCACCTAGGTCGTGTGTACTTCATGACAGAGATGCTTAAAAGAAGTTTCAGCTGAAAGCAATGATGACATGAACCTCCATGCAAACTATTTAGCACTGCTTATATAATTCTGAAGAATCATGGTAAATTAGTATATACAACTTATCACATCACGTAGTTAAAAGGCTTCTAGTACTTGTTTAGAACTAGTAGAGCTCTCTCTGCTTCACTGCAGTATGTACATGGGCATAATTCACAGAGTTAAGGGTAAAGGTAGGTTTCTTAATTCCCAGTCTCCTTGCAAACTCACATAGTGTTCATTCCTTGCTGAGATTGGTTTTCATCATTACTGGATAGGTGAAACTATCCAGTAGTTTCTGGATAGGTATTAGTGTTAGTGATGCCTCTTCCTCCTTGTTTCTTTTTTCTATCTTCTAGATAATGATAAGTATGTTAATGAATATGGAATGTTTAATGCTAGTGCCATTAGAAAGGACAAGTATGATCTGGATTACCCTTTGAGCTCAGCTGTCAGATTGAAGGATAACCTTGTGTATGGCTACTGTACCCGTGCACCTTTCATCTGTAAATACCATCTCTCTGAAGAGGTAATTCTCTGAAGCTGCTTTATTCTGAGTGGTGGTTAAATACCAATGAACAAAGGTTGTAGAAGAAGTAAATACAGCAGGATATTATCCTTAAAAAATCCTCTCTGTTCTGAAAATACCCATTCCATCCTAAACATCAACTTCCTGTATCCTACCACCTGCTCAGAAACCTGGCAAAAACAATATCCTTGTTCTATTACAGAGAAAGCCAAATAGTGATTATTAAAACTCACAATTTGCAGGCACTTAACCTGTAGCTTCTGTACTGGACCTGTGTTAAGGTGCCATCTGCTGACTAAACTGAGTACCCAGCTACTGAAGGAGCTGAGCCAATATGAGCACATGGCTTTTAAGACACAACTGCAAACCCAGCCCAGACTCACAGTGAAGCAGTGGGTGCTTCAGAAAGCCACAGTCATTGCCTGGTGATGAACTGGGGCTCTCTGAAGCTCACAGGTCTCCCTCAGTTTAAGAGTAAAGTCAACCAAGGAGGTGAATTCCAAAGGTGAGCCTTCTTGACAAGTCAAGTACTTTCTGAACCAAGAACCTCCAGGCTCAAACATATTGAACACAGGCCCTTTTGAAGAGGTGAGAAGCAAATCAGCAGCGTGGCAATTGTACTGCTCCCTGAGCTCAGTATCCAGCATTGTAAATTGCAACACATATGATAAACCACAAAAGCTATCATTAGTACTCTCAAAATGGCATTGATAATTCCATCATCTGATCTACTGCTAACATTTTGTTTATTTGGCAGAATAAGTTGGAAGATCCATCAGTATATTTATCAGAAAAGAGAACTCCTAGCAATCAGTTTGGATCAGGTTTCCTCTGTTTATCACCCAACAGTCGGTGGTTGGCATCAGCAGCAAAGGATGGGGTTTTGTTCATCTATCATACTTTCACTATGGTATGTGGGCATCCAGGCACTGGGTTTGTTTACATGAGAAAGAGGTGTGAAAGCTACTTTTTTTCACTGTAAGCTTTTCTTCACTTGAATAGAAGGTATTCCAGAAAAAGAATTCTGTTGCATGTGAACTGACATAGCATTATAGAGTAAAATAGTTTTTATGGTAAATGTGTATGTGATCAAACAAACTACTTACTTTCTTCTCCTGTAAAACTTGGGGTAGATAATTTTCCAACTCTTCTTTATCTCCTACAAAATCAATATACTAGAAGCTTGCTCCATCTGTAGTAAAAAATCCTAGTCTTTTATGTGCCTTGCATTGATGTTTTGGGTTGACTTTTATCTGAAAATAAAGAAGCATAATTTACAGACATTCCATTAGAAAAATGCATTTGCTGATACCGTTTTTGTGACTTTTCTAGGATATACTTGCTCAAAAGCATTGCCACTCATATCAAGGAGGGGGGATCAGATCCATGGTATTTTCACTGGATGGGAAATTCATCCTTGTTAATGGTGAAAAAGATGGTGCCCTGGTGTGCCTGAAATGGAAGTATGTATAAAGTGGCAGACCAGTATTGATAGTGTAAATTATTGGATCCTGGAGGACTAATTTTTGGATATACTTGTGATTCTAGACTTCCTTTTCATTACTCTAGCAGTGAGAGGAGAATTGGATAGAAATCAAATCACTCATCCTCAGAGCCAGTCTCCCTAGCTCATGAAAAATCTTGTACTTTGGGTATGGTTGCAATACAAGAGTATCTTTTGATTAAGTATTACTCATAGTGAGCTTCCTACCACTCTCAAGTAAACCATCTGGAAGGAGCTCTCTGGAGATGTAAGGGATGTTATTTCATGACATATTATTTTAACTCAGCAATAAGGAGACTGCACAGCTTGAATGGGAAGTCAACTGTAGCTATAGCCACAGCAGACATTGGGAGTAAGAGATGCTTGAAACTACAGCTTTTCTCATTTAACAAATATTGATGTAAATGCAGAGATTAAAGATGACAATGCCAGAGCAATATTTCTAATATGAGTAATCCATCTTTCAGAATTTCTGTGGGAACTTCATTTAATTATGCAGTTCTAGAACTCAAGCAGTATTGAATCATATGTAAAAAATATTGAATAGGCATTTTTAAACATCTTATTAATTGTGTTAAAAAGAATATTTAATATTTCATCATGATCCATAGTACATAGATCCATCCATTCCATTTCTGTTCATCAGGAAGATAGACAACATTGAAGCTGAGGAAGCTGATCATCACTGGCATTCTCTTCTTGCTCTACTGAACAAGTCTACATCGGATGAAAATAATGTTTTAAAATCTATGGCAGAATGGCAGCTTGACCAAGAATCCACATTGGAATCACTTCCAGAAGAGAAATTTAAGGTGTTTTCGTTATTTTTATGGGGGGAAAAGATTGATCATTATCCTAAAATTACACACGATAAAAACAGTCCTCAAAATAAACTCTGATCCTTCTGTAAGAGAATATCCCTTAGGATACACTGAATATGCTTCATTATCAATTTGTGGAACAGTATTATCAAGGAAAATGAATACTTATGGGAAGAGGGCATATACATCTTCAGTTTCACTTGATTCTACAGAAAGCTGTGAAAGTCAGTGTCTCATGTGAAGTTGTGTCATTCCCAGTGTGATTTTACTGCTATACAGTGTGTTCCTACTCATACATTTTTCTGTTGAAATCAAGCAGAGCAGTAATTACATAGATCAGTACAGTCAGCCCACTGGAGTTAAAAAGCATTGCATAATAGCAAGGGTTTGCAGGATCAAATCTGGGGACTGGTTAGGAAATAAAAATTTTCCAATACTCTCTGGAGCTTGGTGGTGGTGATGTTGCTTGTAATGTGAGTTGATTCTTTATTTCATTTCTGTCTCTCTTTCATTCTCTTGAAGTATCTGAGATGGATGTTTATATTCTCAATTTCAGGAGGCAGCTTTTAAATCTTCCAGTGTAGAGGTGACAGAAGATGGAAACATCACCATTTGGTATTCTGCCAGTACTGATGACATGTCATGGATAGGTCAGATAATAAAGAAGGTAATTTAATAGAACATGTTTTAATCAAAACCAGAGTTTTCAAGAGTCATTAGTTATCTGGGATGCTGAATGATATGCTCTAAAGGAATCTAGTTTCTAAAGCAATGTAGTTTCTAAAGCTTTTCTGACATTTGGACCTCTCCTTGAGGCACTGTGATCTAGACTTTTAGAAATCCTAGGTCAAGGTTATAAACACATCAGAGAAGGTACCTAGCACAACAAGAACTCCAAAGACCATTTCTATACAAGGAGTAAACTAAAAAGAAATCTTCTGAGAGAAATAGGCTCTCTTTAGAAACCTATGGAGATTTTTTTCTTCTAAAAGTAATAAAGTTGCACAGAAGGGTATTATCAGAAACCAAGCAGGTGCTCTCTTGTTCCCAAAGGCCAGAATGACAAATTCTACATCTCTCATAAATCAATACTCAACAATATGACATTAATTACAAAATCCCTGAGGTTTATTTCAGGTTAAGGTGAGGTGAGTATCTTATGTGACCAGAGCTTTTAACAAGTACAAGTGCATCAAAATCTAACTGTCTACAGAGAGGGGATTTAGTGCCTTGTGTGCACAGAAATTGCTAGTATTAGATTTAGATTAGTATAGATTTTTTTTTCCAAAAATATGAATTTATGGATGCTAGGAGGTTCTTTCTGATATGAGGCAGAGCTGTGTATTTTGTACAAATTTTGAGGTTCAGTTATAGAACAAATGAAAATATAATTGCTTTCTGGGTGATCTCAGTAGTAGCTTTCTAAATTATGATGCTGTTTTGCAAGTGGATGAAGTCAATCTAAAACATACTGCCACTGAAAGTGGCTTCTTCTCCACCCATGCCCCAGACATGTATTACTGCTTCTGCTTTGATGCTGGCACTCATAATTTGGTGTCTCTATTGTTTTTTGGCAAATCCATGTGCCTGTTCCACAAGTACCACATGACAGTATCAGTTTGGGAAAAGTGATAAGAATCAAAAGTTGTAGGGCAGCAAGGTGGTCCTAGGTTGTCTTAAACAGCTCATTAGTGTCCTATGAGATTTGCATCTGATTTATAGAAGACAGACTCCATCCAATGTCAGAATGATACACCCTTCCTTTCAATCAGTAGCCACCATTCTACTTCAAGTTATAAACTTATTTTGGAAAGCAAATTCCAGAGGTGCAGACTATTTACAAAATTTTGCATAAGAGTCAGAAAGGCTGTAGGGGCACAGAAAATGTTATTGTTTCCAGAATGTGTAGCAAATGCTAGTTTATTTGTCTTTAAATTTACTGTGAGAGATGCTTAGTGACACTGAAAAATCTAAGAAATATAAACCACATCCTGGCAGTAGGCTTTACCCATTTCAGTGTGTCTGTAATCATCTTATAATTCTTATAATCTTGTAATTCTTTAATATTTTTTCTTTTAAGCTCTACTGCTGTACAACCAGTTTACAATGTGATGCTGTACGATCTTTTTTATTTTGAGCCATTCTAAGAATCATCCTATTGAATTAGGATTATGTTTTTTTCAGTTCTTAATCCCTCCAGAATTTTGTTTTCTGTATAAGTAATGTTTCTTTTTATTATTTCAATATCTTTTTTCTCTTTTTGTCTATTTTTGTCTTTCAACAATGTATTTGTTGTATGCCAGGTCACTAGAGAAGAGACTGAGAGGTTTGCTAGCCAGAAGGAAGAGCTACAAATGGGAATTAAAAAACTGCGTAAAACTGTGAGTTTTTTACAAAGGTGGTGGCTCAGCTTACCTGTTTTGCTGGATACCAGTTGCTCTTCATTTTGCACTTCACTTATATAACAACTCTGTAACCCTGTTATAAAAGGCAAGCAGATTTGTCAGGCAGGATTTGCCCCTTGTGCATCCATGTTGGCTCTCACCAATCACCTCCTTATTATCCACATACCTCAGTGCAGTTTCCAGGAGGATCTGTTCCAATATCTTGCTGGGCACAGAGATGAGGCTGTCTGGCCTGCAGTTCCCCAGGTCTTCCTTTCATCCCTTTTTTAAAATGGGAGGTTTGTTTCCTCTTTTCCAGTCAGTGGGTACCTCACCACATTGCCACAACTTCTCAAAGCTGATAGTAGTTTAGCAACTTCATCCACCAGTTCCCTCAGGACCATGGCTGCATCTCATCAGGGCTCATGGACTTGTGCTCTTTCAGGCTGCATGGAGGACTTCTCACACAGTACTCTCCCTCACTAGCTACAGGCAGCACATTCTACCAATTATCATGAAGAGGTTAAAAGTGGAAGCAATTAAAATCACATCCTCGGACATGAAGTTCTACAGTGTTAAAAACATTATTTCCTCTATTCACATTTGAATTACTTTTTATTCCTTATGCTTGTTTTTTAAATAAACAGATCCAGAAAATGATGCATGAAAATGATCAGGTGCCAGACACTGAGAAACTGGAGCAGCAGGAGTTCAACCTGGATACAGAAGAACAGGAAAGGACACAAGCAGAGGCTGAACAAAAAGTGGCCACGGTAGGACAGAAGAAAGGGAGAACATTTTAAAATAAGCAGTGAAAAAGAGAAAGAATAATTGAAAAACAGAGGATGATCTCAAAGCTGCTGTTCACTGCTGAGAAGCAAGAAAACTTTTTAAGAATTTTTAAGTATTTTAAGTCACTTTTTGAAGCATGTGAAGCTGTTGATGCAGACAATGCCAATTGGAATATGACCTATGCCAGAAACTGTCAGTCTGATGCTGTGGTCTTGGACACACTGCTTAAGTTCTTTATCTTTTTTAAAATATAAAATTATGCCTTTCAGTAGTAGCAGTATACAATGTAGTTTTTGGAGACGATAACTGCAGTAGTCTAAGATGATGCAATATTGGCAACCCATTTCACCTATGAAGTTTATTTCAATAACTGAATACAAATTGCCCATATCTTGTTATTTTGCACCACCTCTTCTTCTTATCTTTCCTGTATGTTGAAAGGTGAGGGAGGAGATTGAGATGAAGAATTTAGCCAACTATTATTTGCAAAATGTCATCAAACACGAGTGCTGGGATGCTATGTATGTAAAAGGACGTGCAGTTAAGGTAACCTCTGCTTTCTAACTCATTTTCTGCAGTAGTTTATTATTTATTGTACCTTAAGGTACAGAAACAAAATAAATAGAAGTATGGTATAGAGAAAAAATTTCTTCTTCACAGAGCTTATACAAATCTTTCATTCCATTCATTTTGTCTGAGCCTGGCTGATTTTGCCTTCTAAGGTGGTTAAGAGTGCTGATAAGCAAATAAGCAATTCTTTAATTGCTTGATCTCAGACAATATCTTTATGCAGTGTTGCAAAAAGAATAGCTAAAATTGTTTTTCTGTCTGCAGTCACTAATAATTTCTGCTACGCAGAATATAAAGCCAAAATATAACTGATTTGCCTATTTTAAACAGAGAGAAATGTCAAATTGATAATACTGGCTGTTAAACCAACTGTTTTCATTACTAAAAAAGGCAATTGTTTCTTGTCTTATTCATGTGTTTTTACTGTATTGTCTATATTAATTGATCTTCAGTTTTATTCCTGATTTAATAACTTTTTTTAACTGTTTAGCATTCAGATACTGAAAAATTAATTGATAGATGCACTCTAAAGAACTTTTTACTTTAGGCTTTTGGTTGTTTTTTTTTTTTTTTAAATTTGAACAGTGCTTCCATATGGCTTGTGAAGTGAAGAATTATCCACTGCAAGAACGTAGTGAAGAAGAGCTAGAAACTTTGGAGAAAGTTCTACGCTTACAGAAGATTGAGACAGCTGATCTTAAGGTACCAATCTCTTTGAAGTACAGTAAAAAGGCTTTTCAGAACAGGATGTTCTGAGTGGGCACCTTAACCTAGATACATCTTTCTTTACATAGGTACATCATACATTTTCTTGCTGTAGAAATTGTAAAAAATGTTTAAAAGATAAGTAAAAATGAAATGCTGTGGGTTTACTCAGAACAAGTGTTAGTATTAAACACACTCATGTTTGACAACCCTCACAGGAAAAGTGGTTTACTGTGTATAATTTGGATGTCCTGTATGTTGATGTATACCCATTTCCTCTCAATCTGTCACAGAACACCACTGTGTGGACACTGGCACTTTTGTCTTTACTCCATCATATTTTTATATACATTACTGAGATCCCCCTGAGCCTTCTCTTTCTTGAGCCTAAAAAGTTCCATCTCTCTGAGCCTGTCTGTGCATGTTAGATGGTTCAAACCCTTAATTGTATTAGTGGCCCATCACATGCCTTTCTTGTACTGAGAAACCTACAAATACACCAAATATTTCAAATACAATCATTTCAACTTGTATTATTTTGATCACTGAGCTTAATTGCAGAATATAACCTCTAGAGTTTTTTCATACCTGTGCCACTGGATTGTGTACAAAATTAACAGTTATCATGCTTGTTATATTTCAGAAGAAAAATGTTGAGATTGAGTCTGAGACTGTATTACCTGAGGACAGAGGAGAGAAGGCAGAAGTAATGGCTGATGAGAATGCATCTTACTGCCTAACTGGAAGTCTGAGCTCTCTGTATGGTGGAGATACATCCATCCTGTACCACCAATGGGACTTGCACACCAGGGAGCAGAAAGTCAACCAGATAGTATTATTGAAGGTGATGTCTTCTTAAGTTTATATTGCTGCATTGATGCTGTCATATCTGTTGGTTCTCACAGCAGTCACAGACACTGATAGATTTTGGGCATGCTGACACTGCTAATAGAGAGTTGCACAAGGCTGTGAGTTACTGAGATGAAAGCTGATAAATCCACATAGTGCAGTAGAGCACCACGTGGATTTGACATGTCAGGTCTGGAAGAAAAAAAAATTTATGAAATTGGTTACCTAGTTTGAGAATATCTGTATTTGCCCACTGATGCTTCAGTTTAAGAGTCTGTATAGCCAAAGCCAGCTTGTGCATCTCAACATGCCCTGTAAAAAACATGATGTCTTTTCCTATTATTTTCTACTGAATGAAAGATCAGCTGGATCCTCACACCATTTCCTTTCTCTCCAGTCCTACCATCCTTTCATTTGGAGTCTTCCATATTTCTGTTCATTAATTGTTACTATCAGACTCTCTTACTTCTCTTACCTTGGCCAGTTTAGGAAGTAGTAAACATGATACAGAAGAGGCTTCTTATGAACATGATCTACAAGGACCAAAGTAGTTAAACCACTCTCAAGCATTGCCTCTTCAGAGCTCTTTAGGGTTATAAATGGTAGCAGAACTCTAGTTCACTAGTGTGAACTAGAACTCTAGAACACTAGTGTTTAGGTAGGGAAGAAACAGAAGGAGGATTTTTAGATGCAAGCTTAGTTAGAATTTGCCTACCTCCACTGAACAGAGTGTGAACTCTGCCCTTATGATTTTCACAAAAAGGCTTTACCAGTTTATCTCCCTGTCATACACACAAATACACCCTATTGTGATTATAAAGCTTCAGGAATGGTATGTAGGCATGGATGGATGTGACCTGTGCAGCATGGCTGTTTCCTTTTTTGGTATTTCAGGACATCATTTACAAAGTGAAAACTGCTTTTAATAAAGAATTTGACACAGTTGTACAACAAAAAGAGCAGGAGATAGCACGAGTGAAAGAAAGAAACCTGAGGATCCGAGAAATCTTGGCACAACTTGACCTCCAAGTAGAAGTGTGGGAGCCAAGTCTTGCAGATGATGAGAAACCTGAGCGAGCACTCACTGTTCAGGATTCAGAGGTATCTGAAAAACAATCTTTCTCTTTCAACCACTCAAATACAATTCCCTAATTCTTCTCATTTCCAGACATTGTGTCAATAATGAAAAGTCTTAAAACTGATATGTACTTAAAATGATCTTTTTGACTCTTTCGCTTCCCTTTCCTTCTTAGGTAGAAAATTCTTAATAAGTCCATCTGAAATTAATAAAATGTATCCTATCTTAATTTATGGCTGTTAAAAGTTTTTAATTGTACATAAATTAGATAGAAATTCCCCCTATTCCTAACTATAAGATTCAAACCAGGCTTGCAGGGATTGTTTCCACTGGTGAGGGTTTCTCCATTTTCTCTGAGCACTGTTGCTCAGAGACTAAGTAGTTTCAAACTAAGTATCTTGGTACTAAAGCATAGTTAGCACACTGTACTGATAAATTCAATTGATAATTTATAAAAAACCAAACTTATTTCTTATACAATGTGTTCCACTATTGTCACCTGCATTTTTGGTCAGTCTTTTCTCACTTCTTTCCAATTAGTCTCTTATTCTACTGTCAGAAAAGTTACTCACAAAACACAGCTACCATCAAGAAATATGATGGTTGTTTATATGTTAGCATTTTTAAATATAACTTTTGGGAAAAAAAGAACAATTTTCTTCTTGAGAAACACTACCAGAGTGGAGATACAAAAAGCATTGAGAATTAGTATTACACCATCTTTCCAAATGTTCTTAGTCCACATGTGATCACATTTGGAGAAAAGAACCCTGATATGAACCTCATTTTCTTCCCTCAGATTAAAGCTGAAAAATACTTGACTGAGCAAGAGAGAGAGAAAGCAGAATTGCTGGCTAAGCTTGAAATGGAAAGACGCAATGCTGCTCTGGTACTTTCAATAATGTCCTTTTCACTGGTTTGTCTCTGGTTAGGCTTATTTAATTAATGCTGCACTGGAATATTCCAGTAATGTAGTATGGAAAAAATTTAAAGGCGCAGGTAATGGGGATGTGTGCTTTTTCCCACTTATAATCTTTTACAGTCAGTACCACACAGACCAGCTTGGGGAAGGAAAGATTCAGTGTTAGGTGACTGAGAACTAGATATATTTCTAAATGCATGCTACAGCTCTCAATCAAGAGATTGTTATTGATGTGTCTTTGTTGACAGAATGACCTACGTTCTTCAAGGGGCAGACTAGAAGATCATCATGCTTTCCTCTGGCTTTAAAATGCATCTGTGAAAGCCTAGGATGGTTTCGGTCCCAAGAGATGCACAATAAGGCAGTGACACTATGCTTTCTTTTCCCTAGTCTGTCAACTGGCCAGGAGTAGTCTATGCCTGTGTATTCTTTCCAAAACTACCAGAAGGGCAGAGTTTTATTAAGTTATTTGGTGTATGAACATCTGCCTACCAGAAAAAACTCTGAGAATTTTACCATATTTCACACACATCAATGAAGAGCATTAATCTACTAGTGACATACAATATAATCAGATAGGTGATATAGAGATGAGCTACCTCTATTATCATTCCCAAAACTTCCAGTTACTGCACTTCTTTTTGTACTCTAAAATATTTTTGTGGTCGTTCCCAGAACAATGACAGACTGCGTGCTCTTAATGACATGATGGGTGGAATGCTAGAAGTCAGAAAGGAAGACATCCTGAAAATGGTGAGCTATGCTTCTGCCATCTCATGTCAATAGTTTGTGACAGTGTGTGAGTTCCCTTTTAAGGAAATGTGAAAATTCAACTAGCAAATACTTCCAACCTAACAAACGGAAGAAGGCTGAAGAATTGTAGAACTGTAGAACTGTACTGCTGGGCAAACAGTTGTCCATGGCTGTCATCTTACAGAAAAATACTGTGTCCCATTTAACTTGGCAAAGATAGCACAGAAGTAGAGGAAGGAAAGAGTAAGAAGGAGTGGCACACAAAAAGGACAGAGCAGACCCAACATCTGTCCCAGGAATTGATCTGCTTTGGAAAATTAGGACTCCTTTTAGAAGTACACATTTGCACAGAGTTAGATTTTGGGTTCTGCAATAGAAAATGTCATATCTTGTACTAACAGTAGAATATCTGAGTGTAAAACACTTGTATTCTACAAGGTTGAGTAGTGAATATCTGTAAGGGAGAGAGAATAGCATGCTACACATACAGCAAAACCACTGATGCAACTAACAGACCAGAGAAACAATGTACATATTACTTAGATTTAAGGCTTGTACCATACTTACCACTAAGAAATACTTCCCATTGAAGTTGATGTGTTGTAGTTCTCATGAAGACTTAATATTTCTTTTAAAGCATATTTGTCTTTAATACTTCCAGGATATTTCTCCACCTCCTTTTATATCCAAGCCTGAGAATTCTTGGAATGAGGAAGAAAAGAAAATATTTAGTGAATATGAGCAAAAAGTCAAGGAGCTGAATGAAGAAAAAGAAAAGTACAGAGGGGTAAATTAAAATGAGAAAAGGAGTGGTTTTGTTCACAGTGCTCATGATGAAAGATTCTGATCTATCTCAGGAACTATTCCTACAACTGAATTCTAAAAAAAAGAATAAATGAAGAACAAGGGAAGTACAAAGATCATGTGGCCTATCAAATAAGTCCTAGCTTAAACAGTAAAATAAGGCAATCTCTACTTACACCAGTTAGTACATGCCAAGATTTGTGATATCTGGCAAAAGGGGACTTTCCTTCACAAATATATGAGTATTGCTAAAATGTTTTTTCAGGTTCCATTTCCAGAGTTACCAATGGCATACAAAAATAATACCATAGCATTTGTCCTTCAAATGTGGTATTTGGATAGCATAACTTGGTAGTATGGCATCACTTTCCTTCCAAACAAGTAATTTCTGGGACCTTTTGGATGAAGGACCCAGTTCCATATTGTGAATCCTCCAGCATCTAATACACTAAATCAGAGGTTACTTGTTCCTCCATATATAAAATTGCTGCTTTTTTCCTTCCCTGTCCCAGGCACTGGAAAATGAATTGAAGAAACTTGAAGCTTCCATCCAAGAAACAACACAACATTTTGATGAGACTGTGTGCAAACTCTCTGAAAAAAAAGTAAAATTAGAGATGGTCATCTATCAGGTATCACAGAGAATGTTAATTTTTCATCTCTGCCTGTGTGCAGCAGGAATATTAACATTTTTTATTACAAACTTTTCACAGGAAGAACTCAAAATTGTCTATCTGGTTTATGCTTTACTGTTGGATGAAGAGTTGGGTACCAGAGAAGCTGGACTTCATCATTTCCTTGTGAAAAAGGAGAACGAAAAAGTAAGTTATCATTTGGAATGCTTTTCATAGGAAATGTGTAATATTTATACTATAGTTTCTTGTGAAAAACACTCTTTCAAAAAAATTTTTTTTCATAAATAATTTTCTGACAGTTTAAAGGATCACTGATTTTTTTCAACTTGTAGAGGTGATACATTACAAATGCATGTTTTTGAGTAGATACTCATCTAGGTTCCTATCTGGAGTTCTTTAGTAAACCCCCATGCATTCAGAAGGGCATGCTGCTATTTATTTTATATAATGCTTTTTAGTATCCAGTATCATGCTGGAAGCTCCAATTATGATGTTTTTATGACAGAAAGATACACAAAGAATATATAGTGCCATCACAGTTTTTGCTGAGGTGTCTAATGTAGGCCATGGCCATGCTGACCTGTGTTTACCAGTTCAAAGCATAGACAGAGGTGGTGTGTGAGTATCTGCCCATGGATGTAGAACATACAACAGAGCACACAAGGTTTTATAGTCCTGTCAGCCCATTTAATCTGACGAATTTACCCATCCATAGGAAAGTATATACAAGCCAACAAGTATATACACAAGTCATATAGCGGGTAAAAATAGCTCACAAGGTTTTCTCTAGAAATAAGAAAGTGTCAATTCATCTCTCTATATAAATGGCCATTCAGTGCTTTTACTGACCAAGTTCTTATTCCTGAAATCTTTTGGGTTTTCTACAGATCAAGACTGCAAGAACAATCCAGACAGCAAAAAACAAAATTGAAGCTTACAGAGACACCCGTGAAACTGCAACAGCTGAAGAAAAGGTGAGACTTTAGATAAACACAGGGAGATTCAGAAATTAGAAAATGCAAGCTATGTTTTGAGAAGATGCTTCACTGTAAGCATGAGATGGGTTCTGATCAACTTGCTGATCACTGAAATTAAGCAATAAAAGAGAGTATGAGCATAGAATAATTCATTAATTAGCCTAGATTCCTGTGATGCTTGGAAATGCTTGGAAGAGCAGCATATTCTGTATTTCTAGGACATGAGTATGTTGGTGCTTTTTTAAAAATAACATTCTGGTCCTGCTTTCCTCCTAGAATCTGGAATGTAGTTTTACAAAACACTTTGCTGATGTACCTGCCAATCTCCGTGATGAACTTTTCCAACTTTACAAACATCGACCAAAGTGAGATCTCCTTCTGATTCCCTCTGGTTAAATACTGGTATTTCTTGTGTGCCAAAGATAAGAACAGTATTTATTTCAATAGTCCACATTATTTTGATTAAACGTTGACTATCTACTTTTTAACAGATAAGTTAACAATCACTGATTTCCTATCATATTAAGGGTTGCTATTTTGAGAACTTACATTTCCTTATTTACCTCACACAATCTATTTTAAACAATCTAAATAATAATTCTCAAAACCATCTATTCTTATTTTTTTGGAAAATGCACTCTTAACTATTTACTCTTTTCTAGAGATTGAGAGTATAAAATGTTCTAAGTTGTTTATGAACTTCTTTCATGCAAGAGATAATAAAAAGTAACTGGTGTATGTACTGTGTGTGTGCACCAGGGCCCCAGTGACAGGAATGCTTCTTGGCACTGCTAACCCATATGTGGATTGTTCAGGCTCAGCTGAAGATCACAAGGAGGCACTTACCCTTTTAATGAAAGCCATGGATGAACTGGATAGTTCTGAGCACATGCCTAAAGGCCTAAACCCATCTGTATGGGAACATTTTTGTCTAGCTAGACGAAAAAAAGTGAAGAGTGAAGAGCTTGTAAGTAAAATTCTTTATTTTGCCAATATACTTCTTAACATTATCAAATCTTAAAGGGTTTTTTTGAGACAATGCAGCATGCATAAGTTCCATTTGAGCTTGAAGGTTGCTTCTGCCCACATTCTATTCAGAATAATAGAAATGTTTTCAAGGGAAACCAGCTCAAGTTCTCCTTCAGAGGAAAAATGTTCACATTAATGTGAACAGATTGGATCAGAGTGATTTTGATGTTGATATGGCTTCATTAAATAAAGAAGACAATTTTCCTTATTTCCATCATCTGTTGGAGTCACTCTCTCCTGTTAGCATTCTAGATTTGGACAAACGCATTTTGTATTTTTCCAGAAAATGTATTTTCCAGAGCAATTCTTAACAAAGGGTGTTGCTGGGAAGTTCTATCAAGCCATCTGTTCAGCTTAAAAGCACGAAGGTGTAAATTTGAATTATCCAGAGATACTTGAACTTTAAGCAAGAGAGAAGAAAATGTGATTTCTCTTCCTGTGAATAAACCATGCAAAAATGAACATATGATTTTCTGAGCAGTGTAAGAATTGTAACCTGTGTCTTGTATTCTCTACTGCCATTCACAAAATACCAGACTGCATATTTATATATACGTCTTCTTAAGAACTTGTCTTCTCTTCTTGATGCTTGCCCTGACATACAAAGTTCAGAATGACACAATGTTGCTTCCTTAGGTGAAATGGAAGGACCGAACACTGACAGAGATGCAGACCTTTCTCCAGAGAAGAATGGATGAAAATAAGAAGATTGAGTCACAAATAGAAGCCATTTTCCAAGAACTCACTTGGTAATTTTGTTTCTTTTCCTGTGTTCAGCTATATTTTAATACTCCACCAACAGAGAACCAGTTACATACAGAACTACACAGCAGTCTCCCCCAAACACTCTTTTATCTAGGATTCATCTAAGAGAGTTATGATGTTTCTAAAATGAGGTGTTATTGCAGTACATGTGAGCAGGCAAAACTGGTCTTAATCTACCATCTTAAGTAACAACATTCGTATGGGTGGCAGCAGAGTCGTCAATGCAAACTGACTGCCCCAAAAGCTACAGTGAATCCCCCAAAGCTCTTTAGGCCATATATGCACTATCTAGCTCAGTTACATTTTGCTCATGTAGGCCTGATAAGACAGCAGTCACCCCTAACTGCAATATGCTGCTCAATCATGTGACACCTGCTTTCACTGACCTGATCAGACCTGCATTTTTTTCATGTGTAAGACAAAATTTTCACATTGATTGTCATTCATGAACAAACTCCAGGATAAATTATACAAGAAACTAGTGCTGACAGGGAGTATCCTCTATTTCTTTTCCACTTGTTAAGATTTCTGTTCAATATGGACACTTTCTCTCAGAACATCTGCTAGAATGTTAAACTGAATCCAGTGATTGAAAACTTCAAGTATTGAAATCAGTTGCAAATTCTTTTGTTGCTTTGAGAACAAATAAACCACTGGCTGTCCAAAAGTAACCCCTATATGAACATACCACTTACCAGTCATAAATAAAAACATATTGAGGATCATGGGAGGATTGTTATCATACTGTTGAAATAACTAACTCTTGATTCTGCTTCCTCACATTTTAGGCTAGAGGAGGAGAAGATGAAACTGCAGTTGAATTTGACTGTCCAGTTTTTGCTAAAACAAGGACAGGTGGAATTGCAAAGTGCTGATATCCCAGACTACACTGATGCCATTCTCATTAATAAGAGTGTTATTGAAGAGCTCAATTGCGCTATCATGGTAATTTACATTATTGAAGGAAACTTAAGCTCTTGAAACAAATGTATTCTCCTTCCTTTTTCTCCTGTTTGGGACCTAATTTTAGTGTTACTGCACACCAGCAGGCTCAGTTGTAATCTAGAAGCTATTAAAAATTCTATTATGTCTCTTATCATGATGTAGATATTACAATACATTCTGCTTTCTTGATACTTGATCAATACAATTCAGATCAACGATCTGGCAGCAGTTTTTAGATCACTTACACACACACCATAAATAGAAAATTAATATCCTAAGCACTAGTCCAAAAATTCCCTCAAGGCAAACTTGCAGTCATGTTAAGAAGCATTTGAATAGTAAAGATTTTTAAAATTAATATCCTCTTAATCTATTTTCAGGCTCAAGGAGAAAAAAAAATTGCTAGCATGGTGGAATGTAAAGATTTCTCTAAAGGGATATTTCAGCTGGAATGGCAGCACAAGAAAATGAGAATGCAGATAGAAGATCTGAAACAGAAGGCTCAGGATATTGTAACACTACCTATTTCAAAAGATCGCCAGCTTGTGAGTTAATTTCTCTGTATCTTGACTGCAGAAAATTTGCTGTCTATACCTGTAAGATCATTTATACCTTGTAAGTCTCTTACTCCTACAGAGAAGCTTGATGCCTACTAGGTAAAAAATTCAGCTTTCAAAGGGAAATTTTATTCTTGAGATTGTTCGGTGATTATGTTCTTCTAATTATTCTGGGGTAAACAGAGGGAAAATTAGCCTTAACTCTTAGTGTTTCAAAATTAGGACTTAGGGTAAGGATCTGGTGGCAACAAGGAACAGATTTTTTAACCCTAACTATATTCTAAGTGAAAGGTCTGAGGTGCCCCCATCTGGTATCTCAGAGAAATACTGTAACTTTTGCTCAGTACAGAAAGATCTCAGGTTCCTACAGGAGCCTAATGCAGACCCACTCCCTGCTACTTGTTGGCCCAGCAGCAGAATGACAGGAAACTGCCCTGCCTGGCAGGCAAGAGGCAAGTCAGCACCCACAAAGTGGGAGAAGAAAGGAGGAAGAGAGATTGTAGGGGAAGGCTGAGGGTACTGCATTGTGGGATGGAGAGGACTGTAGGGAAACTGATGGTTTTGTGACAATGCTTAGAGTATGGGATGCTGGAGGATGGGTAGGCAGTGAGAGCCTGTAAAGCACAGAGAAAATGAAGGATATTGGAGAGCAGGTAAGGATATCCAAAAATCTAAGTTTTGCTCAGGTTTCTGTTGTTTTGCTGCTCTCCAAACTCCTTGTTCACTTCTCAATTACAGTCTGGAGTTCCATAACACCAACAAAACAGCTTTCCAAAGAGCTGATGGGACAACACACTGAGAAGTTCTCGAAGCACAGTGTTGCCATTAGCTCAAACTTCATTTAAAGTAATGAGCAAAACTGTTGCCCTTCAGATTCAAGACTTGCCTACAGGAAATGCATCTACCAGTTTAATCAGAATTTGAATACTCTGAGGGGGTTGACTTTACTTGAGTAAAATGTGGGGTTAGCAGGAAAGACAAGGCAACAGAGACCCCAACAATAGGTAATGAAAGATGGATTAGATAAATGCATGGGGGGGGCAAAGACCTGCAAACAACTGGAATGAGAGCTATTCTTGAAGCAGTGAGTGTAAGTATTTTGGTGCTGTAGGCAAGAAGCCTGCTGGGTCTTTCCTGTATTAATTCTTAGAGCAGTTCAACAAAACTCTACCAGTCGTTTTGGTGGGACAGTACTCTGGAAGGATGAGTCTGTAACTACAGAAACCTCTCTACTGCCTATTATTATACAGCCTGTTTTACTCTTTATTTGATAGAGGTATTTTAGTAGCAGTGTGCCCAGAAAAAGATCTCCAGTAAATTCTCTAAAATACGACTTACTCTGCAGATACAAGAATAAAAGAATTACTAGGAAGCCACTTGACAGAAACTAATCACTTCCTTCTCTAGCCTAAGGACAGGCTGTATAGCACTTTGGCCTCTAGCTGTGCTACTTCAGACTACCTTATTTGCAGAAATATAAATTGGGTTTTTTGACTACCTTGAAACAAATTTGCTTGGTCTTTGTTTCCACTGACACACAGTAGGTAACATTCTTTTTAACAGTTGTAGTCTAGTATTTACACAGCATCAAATAACAGCTTAAGTGTCCATTTATGATTTTTAGTAAGCCTTTCTACTGTACAAAATTCTAGTTTTTTGAATTTCATATAGTATGATTGTCTTTAAAGTGCAGAACTGTTGAGAACAAACAGTCTTAGAAAGATGGTTTCTTTCTCATTTTAATTCTTTAGTTCCTAACTGAGCTGAACTATGACAGCAACATTGAGCACCGCATTTCAGTGATGGAGCAGACTCTTGGCATCATGGACAAGGTAAATCCTAAGTGAACCACTACCTTTGAGATACATGCTTGGTTCAAATCCAATTTTGCTCCTTCATTAGGCAAGAGGTTTTTGTAAAGAATAATTATAAATGATATAGGCTTACTCTCCAGCTCAAGACAACTGTTGACAACTCAACTGTTGGAGCACAGCTGAAACAGTGCACAGGGATAAATATCCATATCCATATCCATGTATTTATTTATCTGGCTTTCCATACATTCTTCAACTTGCACTGAGCTGTCTATCTACAGCAGCAGTTCTCCAGAGTCTTCAGAAGCAGTCATCATACATGGACTGCTGCACAGATCTACCCTATGGAGAGAAATCTACTTGCTGTTACTGGAATTAGATTCTCTTCTTCCTGAACATCTGGATGCAGATCTGCTTATCTCTTCTGGCACAGCATAGCCTATAAAAGTCATTCTTCCATTTCTAATGAAGCAGTCTTCCAATCTTCACTGCGTAATGTTTCTCTCCAGGAGCACCTGCCTGTCTGTAATATCACTACCCCTTATATTCAAAATAATGGACACAATAATAATAAATAATAAGTAATGGATTTGCTGCCTCCCTCATCTGTTTCAGCATTTGAATTGTGATTATCCTTGTTTATCAGGAATTCAACTGGATTTTCTCCAGGTTGCCCTAGCTGGCATCAGCCTTCTCTTCCTCTTCAAGCTTTAGTATGTACCTTGTGCCTTCACAGCCCATCCAACAGCTTCAGCAAAACAACCCTTTTCTTAGCAGCTTCTAGCAGCCAAGAGTGTTCTCAGTTCACTGATTTAATTGACTTTCTTTCCTCCCTTTGTCTTTCAAGTTTTATCTTTAATATCTCTCTCTGACACATACCTCTTGTTCCTTGCCTGCTACTTACATTACAAATCCATAAAGCATGTTGGAATACAGTCTGCTAGTAAAGCTAGAATGTGCTACTAGTCAAATCAAAATACATGAAAGTTTATTGAGCTATGATGCAGTGCTTAAGATTATAGGTTTCCAGCAAAAGTTTCTCTGGACAGCTTATGTATAAACTCATATATTTGTTTTATCTATTTGGAAATGGGCAGCTGCACAAGAAGAACGTGAAGCACCAACAGAAAAGAATTAAAGAGCTGGAGAAGTGCATCAGTTTAAAAGAGCAAGAAAACTATGAGCTCAGCCTGGAGCTGAAAGAAATGCTTGTCTCTGTGTCAGAAAGGAGGCACATCTTTGAGGCAGCTGGTGAGTCACAATAACACACATGAAGTCACAAGCAAAAAAACATTCAGAAAATATCTCCATGGCTATATGGTCCTGTTTTCCATCAGCATCAGCTACGGTGCAAGAAGTACCTGTTTATTATGTGATGCACACAATTAGCACTGGTCTTCCAACCACAATTTAACATTGTTTTCTTAAGAGCATACCTAGAAATTGTTGCTCTTGTAAACCAAGTTAAATGACTAAATTGCTGGAACTATTTAAGTCAAAATATTATAGTCATTAATACCTTCATACTTCCATTCTTTATCAGAACTGTTCAACCCACTTCTTTCCACTCGCTGAAGGGAACAGAGGAAGTGACATGAAGCTGAGAAGTGCTTTCACTGTTAGAAAAACTGTAAAGATCTTCCCATTAGCACACCAGTTACAGATTTTCAAAGCAGTGGGGACTTGTTAGAAATTAAAGGAAGCAGACCTGCCCCTTTTTGAAATTTTTTGTTTTATTCAGTACTATGAAGACTCTGAATCCCAACTGTGAGCCTTTTTTAAAATGCTTGAGTTATATAGAAGTCAGAAGAACAAAGGGACAGGTCCAATGTAAATATAGACTATGTATCCCCTACAGGTACAAGCTAACCCTTATATTTTGTTTTATCCAGATACACAGCATGTTTCTCAAAGGATAGCAGAGCAGCGTTACCAAGAGATTTTGAAGCAGAAACACCTACGGGGTCTTGTAAAGGAACAGGAAGAACAGTTTGAAATTCTTCAGGGAGAAGTTGCAAGACTGAGATCAAGAACATTCCCTATTCTTTAGAAAACAGATTACAAGTAGATTTATAAGACCATCGTCTCATCTCAGAAAAAGAGGTTGGACACCTGCCTTTCTCCCTGAACTTTTCTTTCCACAAGCTGCTACTTCTGGAATTTCTTTTAAAATAACTTCATTTTGAAAGCTGCATATTTGTCTGTTTTGTATATTGTATACCTATTCACATTTTATTTTATTTCACTTCAGGGGATGCATTTCTGCTGTTTTGATTACATAAACTCTATAGCTCATTACAGAAAAGAAAGGGAGAAATTGTAGATTAGCAGTACACTGTATTTGTATATCCTTATTCTGCAATATGCAATTGTAGAACATTTTGGAGATAAAATACTGCACAAATTCTATGTTTGTGCTAGACACACATCTGCTAAAATCCACATTTGGCTTTGAGTTCATTTTTCTATGTAAAGCATATTTACACCTGAGATGGCACAGGTGTAGGTAGCTGAGAAGATGAAGGTACTCTTCATCATGACCCCATGTTCAACCTGGCCCAAGTCCTGAAAGCTGCTGCCTCTTTTGACAGCATAATTACCTACAGCCATCCTGCCACTGGCAGGAGCACATGAAAACCACTTTTGGAAGCATCAAGCCTGCTGGAATAGTTGCTGCTAGCTACCAGACCTTTGCATTGATATGCACTCTATTCTCCTGCCAGATCCCTCCAAGACAGCTAACACAGATAAAAAAATCTTGATAAATTTAACCACTGCTGGAGACTGATCTCAGACATTCACACTGATTTTTATTCCCCTCTTCCATGGTGTGTGTTAATACTTCACCTTTCATAAACTCATGTAAAATCTCAACCCATTCCACTGTGACAGCATGAATAGCTTTGACAGTTTAACAAAATTTAATACTTGCATGGAAAAGTACTTCTGTTTTATCATGTACACCACCTGTTTTGCTTTATCACCTCTAACTGGGGTCTTTAAGGATTCTAATTGCACCTCCCTTCATCTTGCAAGACTTTTCTTCCTGCTGAAACTTCTCTAGAACTAAGAGTCCCAGATGTGCCAAGGACCTCAGGGAGGAGAACCACACCCTTCAACAGACACCTTCATCTTTTTTTATTAAAGTGGCAGAAGAAATACTGTCTTAAATACTCAGTGAGAGAGGCGATAGGGGTTGTTCCTAAATTCTGCCAAAAGCAACATTCACTATTAAGAGCAAGTTGTAGGTACAGACTAAAGTCTAATGAACCCTATCAACATTAAAAGGGTCTGTGCAATCTTCCTTTGAGATATCCAAGAAATTAAGAATTATTGAGGAAATAGGAAATGCCACCTATAAATAAAAACCTCCAACCATAAACAGAACCATTAAGGTACGACCAACAAGGAATGTGATTGTATATAAAACAATATTCATATGAGGGAGAGCTGTAGAGTAGTTACACTTTAGGTATCACTACACTTGATGAGCTGATTTTAAGGAGAATAAAAGCAGACAAGTCACCACACTACATGCATAAGCCACCACGAGTAAATGAAGCAATTTCAAGTTAAGACTTAAAAAGAGCTTTTAAAACAAAAGTATTTATTGGAAGCTAGATGAAATGCTCAAGTTTTATTCATCTTTATCATGCTATATTTTAAGCCCTCCCATGAGACAAGGCCTTGTTTTTCCTTACTGATTTGAAGAGTGGAAACACCTGGGCTCTCACATAAAACAGCAAAGTAAACAGATATTGGTTGCAATTTTCTTGCCTTCCCTTCTATAATCTCAGGCTGTGGCAGAATGCTGAAGAGACACCTTCCACAAAGAAAACTCAGCCAGATTCTGCAAATGAGTGCATCACAGCACCTCTCCCTCCATAATAAAAATTAAAGCTACTGAGAGCATCTCATTGCAGCTTCAGAATATCAACCACATGAAAATTAGTTACCTTAACTCGCAAAATGCTCTTATTAACTCACTGGCAGCAGGAATGTATTTGCAAAATGAGAATGGATCTATGAACAAAGAACTGAACTCCCCTTCACAGAAATAACAACTGGATTAATTTCAAGACAAGTAAACTTGCAATGACTAATCAAAGAATGGACTGCCTTCTACCTGTTAAATATGACCTCATTCATTCAATAAAAAAAAACAAAATAAAAGAAATCAACTATTCACTGATCAAGTTATCAAGCCAGGTTTTCCAAACCAGCACAAGTTCAGGTTTTTTCCGTTAAGTAATGCCTTTTACAGTGCCTGCTGTATCTAAGTACTCAGATTTACAAGTATGTCCTATGAAAGCCTCCTAACCTCAAAGCATGAAGTCCACTGCTAGATCAACACTTCTATGTGAATAGAACTCATTCAGTCTTTTGTACTTATAGATGTATGTAAATGAAAGCTTTGCACCTGAAGATTATGCATCTACAAAATCTTCTTCTGTTCGGCTGTAGTGCAATAATTGGTCTTCTAATCCAAAAGAATCTATCAGCTGAGTGAGACTCACTTTCTTGCCATCTGCAGAAAAGGCTGACTGTAGTTCATATAGCATCAGCTGGGTACTGCTTCTCCATTTCACTATCAGAGCCTGCAGTTCAGACAGGTTGTTCTGAAATAAGGACAACGCAAAAACAATTTTGTCATTTTCTGAAATGTGGGGTTTTTTGATACGTTGCTAACCTACCCTGATGAAATGCCTCAAACTGACAATACATAACACACACAAAAAAGTCAGTCAGTATTGTTGCTTAAACAGATAAATGAGGATTAAACTACGAAAGGATGATTTTAAAGTGCTCTTTCAGAGGTTCACCTCACCTTAGATCTGTACATCTTCACCATTTTGAGCCTTCGAAGTAGTTCTTCCTTCTCTTGCACTTGTTTCACCAGCCTTACTCTTTCTTCTAGGGACTGCTGCAGATTAAAACTCGCCTGCAGCACATGAGACTTCTCTACTGATCCACAGAGATCATTTGCCTGCAAAGAACTCTTGAAAGATGTATGTCCAGTTCCATTTCCATCCAGGCTTTCAGAACCATCTTGTAATCTGGAACAATCTGTAGTTGTCTTTGACATACACCCTTTGTCAGCACCAGCACAGTCTTTTTCTTCAGTATCTATTTTGAGCCGCTTTGCCACTGTAAAATTAGCATTAAATGAACGTCTCGTTTTCCTTAATCGCTCCCTCAGAGCTGCACTCATTGGCTAAAAAGAACAAACAAACAAAAAACAAAGCAAAAACAGCCAGAAAGATCAGAGTAATCTAATATTTTGACCAAATTTCAAAGAACTATTTACCCTGGCTCTTACTTACATAGAATACATCATATATGCAATGATCATTGTAAAACCAGACTTCCTAATCCTCACTATAGTTTTCATAAAGTTAACTTCTTCTTTCCACGTGGGTTTGCACACAGAGCTGCACGATATGGAAGGATACACCTCCACATTTCCTAAGAACAAATCCCATATTCCATCTTCAGAAAACTGAAGGTAACAGATTAAAGAAAAAATAATCAACAATAAAACCCACCACAAATCCTAAACAGTATTTAAATTTACTAGCAAGGCTTTTGGGGTTTACTGCTCCACAATTTTGTATCCATAGCAAACATCTGCATATCCAGAGCAAATTACACCAAGCATATTCTTCACCTGGACATCTTTGTACTACTTACCTTTAGGCTTCCAACAAACAGTATCTCAGTGACTTCTGACTACTTGATGATTTCACAAGCATTTTTGTTACATAAAAAGTGTCACATCCCTGGAAAAGCAGTGAGTTTCATACCTGTTTCCCTGAACTAGGCCCTTGTGGAGCTGCTGTCCCAGAATCCTTTGGAGTATTGCACAAAGATGTCATTTTATCAAGCACTGGTTCTTCCATCTCGAGATGGGTATTAGATTCTGTTAAAAGGCAGAATAAGTTATTTATGGTGCCATTTTCACATGATTACAGTGAGCCATGTGGCTGCAGAAATGAGTGGGAAGCTCTAATCAGAAATACTAAGGCTTATTTTCTAATTAGTTTAAAAAGACAACCAAGTTACACAACTGTTCCATGTGGTCATCAGCATCTTGCTTTACAAGAGTATGAACGACACTACTAACTAGTACAAAGCATCTTACTATGAATTTTGTATATTATTTTCTCCCTCACTCATAAAGCTCTACAGTCTTTTTTCTTAAAAAGATGAAAAAATTATGAAAGCCTTACAAATATTCTCCACTATATTCTCCATTCATTTTTTAATACCCTCCTTCAAGTGTTTTAAAGGAGCAAGACAACTTATAAAGCACATAAACCCATGCAGTGTGTCTATAAATTCAAAGTCAGATCCTGCAACACTAAACTCATCAAAAAAGCTCAGTTTAAACAAACTGTATTTTCATAACCTGAATGACCCTTGGTGCTTGTCTAACTCAAGGCAGTAATCCTTACTGAGCCAGTCTATGCAGAATTAGTCCTTTCCTGTAACTGCATCTCAAATATAGATAAAACATTTGTTGAGAGTCTCAAGATTTTTATTGTCCACATGTATAAACAATTAATCTTTTCTCTAAAGCAAAATAATAGTGTAGCCGGGTCTGAAAATATTATCACTGTCTCATTTGATCCTGCTGGGGATAATGCTAACAATGTAATAACTTACACAAATAGAACTTTATACTAATAGTAAGCATCCCCAGTTTCTTAATTGAAATTATGTCATACCTCTCTGTAGGTACAAACTTCAAATTGATTTGGAAGTGTTTAAATTAGTCTAGCACTTGTGAACCACAGGTTCTGAAAACTTTGTGCTGGAAACGGTCAGTTACACCCCTTTTTGCCCATAAATTGCTATTAAGAGCTTCAAAACAGAAGCTTCTTAAAAATAAAATCCTGCAAACAGTCACTAGGCAAAACAAGACTGGCACAAGGGAACCTCTTCAGAGAGTAAATATACTGAAGTCTTAGTATGCCAAAGATTTACCAACCCAGCAACCCTGGCCTTTCTGCTTCTATACTAAAGGATGCAGGTTCTCATTTATCTTGCAAGTCAACATTCTCCCCAGTAGTTAAAAATTCACCAAATGGTACTGTTTCTAAAAACAAAACAATTCCAGAGTTAGTAAAGAAAGTCTAGTTAGTTGGGTATTTTAGCAATGTATGAAGTAAACAACAAAGCCCCATTAAATATGTTTTAACTATTATAAGGCAAGAGCCTAGAAAAGCTGCATTAAGCCTAAGCAGACAGTGCGTCACAAACATATCCTAGTAAGCAGCAAAATAACTTCAAACCTAAGAGCTAGTTTCAACAAAAAGCTCAACTTAATAGAAAAAAAATGTGATTCTCTGTCTTAACATACTAATGCAGATTATTTGTCTTCAAACGACCGTGATAAGAGTAAGTGCTTTCTCCAAGGGTTCACTAATGCTTAGTTAAAGTCTCTTTTTGGCAGCACATTCAGGTACATCTCCTGCACCCTAAAAATTCTTTCCCAAGATCCTAGCCTAAGAATCCTTTAAGTTTTCAAGCAATGATGGTATTCATCTCACAGGAATTTAATTCTGTTTAACAAGGAAAACGTGGGCTACCAGGGGGAAAGATAATCTTGCACTTCACTATTTTCTTGGTTTTGCACTTTTTAAGTGCCTGCCGCTATATGCCAGGTTTTCTGCATATCGCTACACCTCTATTAACACTCAATAACAATTTTTCCCTAGATATTTTTCCACCTTACAGAGAAGCAGGAAGAAGGCTGAGCAGCCCAGAGGCAGAGCCGCAGACTTGGGGAGCTCTTTCTGAGGCGATGCCCTCTCCAGAGCCAAGAGACACCCCAGAGGCGGACACAGAAGAGACCCGGACGCATTCACCCTCCAGGGCAGTGGAATGAGGGGAAACCCCTCAGGCAGCACCCGGCCTAAACGGGGCCTGGCTCAGCACTGGGACCCAGCTGGGCCAGAACCGGGGCCGTTGAGACAAGGAAAGAAACAGCCCCCCGGGACCCTCTGCCCCACACCACTACGCGGTAGGGAACAGGACCCGCTCCCCTCCGGCTGCAGGTAAAAGAGCCGAGTGGAAAGAGCCCTCCCCGCCGCGCCATCCCCTCACCGGCGGCAGCTCCAAGCTCCAAGTTCCCAGCTCCAAACTCCAAATTCCCGGTTCCCGCTGCCCGGGAAAGGGGCGGTGCGCGGGGGGTTCCGGCTCTGCGCCTGCGCACGCGGCGCGGCCCGGCCCGGCCCGACCCGACCCGACCCGGCCCGGCCCTCCCCTCCCCTCCCGCCGGCGGGAGCTCCTGTGGGCTGGACCGCAATGTGAGGCGGGCGGGCGCGCGAAGTTTCTTTCTGCTGGCGAGCGGGCGGGCGGTAAATGCCTCTTGGGCAGCAAATGGTGTCTGGGCGCTGTTGCCGCGAAGGTGACGGGATGAGGAGGGCGGGTGGAGGAGACCCCAGCGAGGGACAACCATAGGGATCTTGCATACGCTGCTTTCGGAGTTGGACACGCTGGGCCAGGCTGCTGTGTCCCTTAAGGCAGCGCGGGCCTGCCACCTCACGGCTGGGGTCACCCTAAGGCCAGGCAGTGTCCCCCGGCAAGGGGGACACTTCTTGGCCACCTGGGCACACTGCTGGCTCCTGTTCAGCTTCCTGGCAATCCAGACTCCCAGGTCCCTTTCTGCCACTCTGTGCCCAGCCTGGAGCTTCCCATGGGGTTGTTGTGGCCAAAGTGCAGGACTCGGCAACACTTGGCCGTGTTGAACCTCATCCCGTTGGGATCAGCCCAACTCTCCTTCCAGCTGATCCACACTAATTCCCGAGGCTTGGATGGATGTGCTGCTGCGCGGAGCTGGCTGGAGAGGGCAGCCAAGCACAGGGGAGAGGAAGGACCCGGCAGAAAAGGGGTTGGGGAGGGGGCCATGGGGTTGTGTGACAGGCAGCTGGCAAAGGGGATTCCCACTCTTTGCCTTCCCACCGCCCTGTTGGCAGTTTGTGGTAAAATAAATTCTTTTAGGGGATTAGAATGTACTTAGGTAGGCAAAACTCTGTTAGTTTACTCTGGAAATAAATAACTAGTTAAGAAAGTGCTGGCCCTGTGGAACAATGATCAAATAGGGGAACTGCTCAGTAACTGACATCCTGTTCCTAAAGATAAGATGAAATATTGTACCCAGGTGGTGGGACCTATGGAAAGCAGTAAACCGTAAATCTGTAACTTAGAGATGTTCAACTACTGTTATCTGTATGATTTATGTAGCTGTTTGTAACTAGAATGAATGTAACTCTGCACGTAGCCCACAATGTAAAAAAGTATAAAAGCTGAACCAAAAATAAGGGTCGTTGGAATCCTGACTTGGGACGCTAGTCCTCATGTTTCCCGGGCCCCGAATAAAGCACCACATAAACTGACACTCTGTTGGTTTGTGTCTTGACTACGGGCAACAGTTTTCTGGCGACCCAGATGGGACTCCAGGGGCGGCTGGGGAGGTTCACGTGCTGATCCACTCCAAGCCGGCACCAGGTGATTCCTGGGGGAGACATCAACCCGTGCCCGACCCCGCGCCTGACGGACGACCATAAGGTGAGCCCGAAGGTGCTTTATTCCTTATAGGTTGGTTGGTATTAAGGGTTGGTTATTTGGAAGCCTAGGTGCTGGTCCTAAGACACAGCAAGTAGAAAACTGTGCGGATCCAGCACTTGCCACTCACGGCGACGAGTATAGGCAAGTTTGGTATTTGGTATAGGGATTTGGTAATCGGCCGTATATTGGTTTTGTGTGTGAGTGCGCGCAAGTACAAGTGTCAGCATAATACCATTTAAAACTTTCAGAGCTCTGTCTTGTAACGAAAAAGATGTTCCTGAGGATTCGCCTCTCGGTTGCCTGTTAAAACATTGGAAAGAGGGTAATTTAGGGCAGGAATTGCGGAGGAAGACTTTGATTGATTATTGTAATCATGTGTGGCCTGAATATGAAACGGGGGGAATGCAGTGGCCACGGAATGGTACACTAACTTCTGAAATATTAAGTCCTATGATGAGCTTCTTGCGAGAAAATGAGAAATGGGATGAAATACAGTATTTGGATTTGCTCTATTATCTAAAAGGAAAACCTGAGTGGCAAAAGGCTTGTGGATTGTTGATGTTAAAAACCATGGAAGTAGAAAGTGATAAATGCGCTGGTTGTAAAGAGCGTAAAATACGGTTCTCGGAGGAGGAGGAGGATGTGTCTTTGTTGGTCTCCCCAAGTGCACCGCCGCTTCCACCTCCTGAGGCTCCCCCGGTAAATCCGGCTAGAGCCCCTCTTCCTTCCTCACCCAAGGAGGAGGTAGAGCAGGAGGATTGGGTTGATCAGCCGAGAACGCCGCTTGCGGAGCTGACTCGGAGAGGGAGGCTGGGGAGAGAAGGCGGTTTGTCGCAGCCTCAGTCGATGGCTCCGCTGCGAGAGGCAGTAGGAGCGGATGGAGGGAAGGTGATGATAAAGGTTCCTTTTTCGCCGAACGATTTAATGATATGGAAGCAATTGGCGGGGGCGTATAGGGAAAATCCTGAGAAAGTGGCTCGGGTTGTGAAAATGATAATAAAGACTCAGAATCCTGATTGGAATGATTTGCAGGTGGTGCTGGAATGGGGAGAGGCTTTGGGGGTTTTGGGAACCAGGGTACAGGGGGACGCGGAAGGTTAGGACCTAACCAGTGTGCCTTTTGTAAAGGATTGGGACACTGGAAAAAAATGAGTGCCCACTTAATCAGGGAACCCCAATGAGTGGAGGCTCCCCGGGCAATGGAGCAAATCCCGGCAACGGAGTAGGAAGCGGAATGAATCCGTTCGCGGGAAATCCACAAGGTGTCGCTCAAGCCTTTATGATGGGGAATTACCAGAATCAGAGAACAAATTAAAGGGACCTCTGAGTGACTCTACGGTGTTGGTTGTTGGGGTATCTGGGGAGATTGAAGAAAGGACATTCCTGCGGCCACTCGATATAAAATTTGGGGGAAAGGAATTCGATCATCAATTTCTGTATATGCCGAACAGCTCAGAGTCTCTGCTCGGGAGAGACTTGCTTTCAGCATTACAGGCAAGAATTATTTTTGAAAAGGGTAGGGTAAAACTAGAAATACCAGAGGAAAACCTGGCAAAATTGTTTGTGATCAGAGAAGTAGGGAAGGAAGAGATACCACCGGAAATTGAACAAGCAGTCGCGCCATGGGTTTGGGAGACAGGGACCCCAGGTAAATCAAAAGCGGCAGTACCAGTAGTAGTGGAATTAAAAGAAGGGGCTCAGCCAGTGAGGGTACGACAGTACCCCATCAGCCTGGAAGCTAGGAAGGGAATAGCCCCCATGATAACTCAGTTCTTAGCTCTAGGAATTTTGCAGGAGTGTGAATCTGAATTCAACACCCCCATCTTTCCGGTCAAAAAGCCTAACGGCAATTACAGGTTAGTACAGGATCTAAGGGCAATCAACTCTATTACTAAAGATATACATCCCGTGGTGGCAAATCCGTACACATTGTTAACATCTGTTTCTGAGAAATTTCAGTGGTTTACAGTAATTGATTTAAAGGATGCCTTCTTCTGCATACCCCTGGCACCTGAAAGTAGGAACATCTTTGCATTCGAGTGGGAAAGCCCCGACACGGGACGGAAGCGCCAACTCACATGGACCAGGCTTCCCCAAGGGTTTAAATCCTCGCCCACTATATTCGGTAACCAGCTGGCCAAGGAACTGGAAGAGTGGAAGACTACCCAGGTAAAAGATGCACCTTTCTCTTATGTGGTGTTGCAGTATGTGGATGATATTTTCCTGGGTACCACAGAACAGGGTCTCTGCCTCAAATGAAGATAGTACCGGAAACAGAACATAATAAATGCAATGATCAAATAAAAACAATGATCAAATAGGGGAACTGCTCAGTAACTGACATCCTGTTCCTAAAGATAAGATGAAATATTGTACCCAGGTGGTGGGACGTATGGTCGGGGATGCAAAAATCTCTGGTGCTGATGGAGGGGTTTGCTCTGCTGGGCTGTTTTTTGGTGACCAAAAGCAGGCAGGTGAGGTCAGAGCTAATGATGCCATCCCTGGTGGTGGTGAAGGCTGCCCACAGAGCCACCTGGGGCAGAGGGAGGGCTCTTTCACCTACAATAACTGAGAAATTATTTGATTTCCTTTTTTTAGTAGCGTTAAGTGACGTTCTTCCTGGCCCTGATAGATCAGGGGCACAAAAGGAGCCAGCCCACCATGTGGACCACCAAAAGGGGTCATTTTTCACGTGTGACAGGAGCCCACACTTGATAGCAGCCCTGGGCATCTCAGGACTTGAAATTGAAGCACTTAATGAAGGCAGCTCTGCTCACAGTTTTTTTTTTTTGGGGGGGGGACTTTCAGCTCTTAGGTTCCTAACCCAGGGCAGTGTCTTTAAGCTGACTTTTTTTAGAAGTTTTTTGACAGAAATAAGTCCTTAGGAAGCTGAATATTGTTCCAGTTTTCATAATTTAAATCCCAAAGCCCTCTGTCATCATCTGGCCTGGCCAGTCCAGACCATTATGGGTTTTCTCTGAACTGAGCTCAGTAACTTGCTCAGTAACTTTGCAGGGGGTGTTTTAGCTTGCAGAGAATCCACTGCTTTCAAAGATTATTGTGTTTCTTACTTAGGTGTTGTTAGTATGTACCTACACCAAATTTCAAGGGTGTAATTGTCCACATTCTGGCTGAAAAGCTGCTCTGTCATATTTTGCAAAATGTTTGCATTAATGCCTTCATATTTTGGACCAAAAAGTGAGCTACCTTTGTGGCTTTGGCACTGGAAAGGTTAGTTGTCAGTGAATCTGAATGACAAAGTACAAATCCCAAACCATGTTATGTGAATTAATGAAAAAAAAACCCAAACAAAAAAAAAAAAAAAAAAACCAACCCACAACCAAAACAAAACAAAAAAACCCAAAACAAATCAAACAAACAAACAAACCCAAACACAGAACCAATTTACTTTGCCAGATTTACAGGAAATAAAACTTTTCGCATGGTTTACTTCACCATAACTTCTGATTTCTGCTTCTTTCATTTCCTTTTCTCTTTATCAGTGCCACAAAGTGACTGATTTAAGGGCTGGCATGGAGTCAGGAGTTGGCAGCTCTCACTAGCACACTGCACACCAAAACATCAGCAAAGCTGAGGGCTGACAGGCAGCTCAGACAGCTCTGGCCATGCTTTCTAGAAGCCAGAATTGGATTTATGATTTGGAACCCTGTTGTGACAGGGTTAACACAGCTCCATGTTCTTTCTGAGGCCATAGGAAAGAGAAGGAGAGGATAAACTTAAAAACAAGTTAGATGAAAAACAAAGAGCCTATTCTCTCATAATTGCATACAAACCTTTTTTCTTCCACTTCTGCCACTTGGTTTATTTTGCAAATCAGGCTGGTATTTAATTTAAATACCTTTTAAGAATCTAATACCACAAGAGATGTTCATTACCAGATCAACAGGTAATGTTGAGCAGACACTAACACCAATATGGGACATGTGATCCTCCTTAAGATTTCAAAGACAATTGCATCAGGTTTTTTAAAATGTTTTTTCACTGAAATTGTCTCTCTAGGGTCCTGAGGTCTCCAAAGTGACTGGGGATGTAGACTGAGATGGGGCAGTTGTGCTGAAAACAATAAAATGGACCTGTGCATTCTTCCTGCCTAACATAGCTGGCTCATTGCACACCCTGGTTGTATCCCTATGCAACACAGAATTTTTTCAGATCCTAAAACTTCTGTCGTGCCAAGTAGTGGGGAAAATTTGTTCCCCCTTCAGTTCAGAAGCATTGGCTATCTCTAACTTAGAGATATTGACTATCTCACTTTCATGGGAAGTACAAAGGGTATTTGCCAGGTAGTCTGCCTCTTTTGTTTGGTGTTCTTGGTAGATGCCAGAGACCAGATAGAGCCATGTTAGCTCTTCTGTGTCTTTTTAAATTCTTAAAAAAAAAAAAAAAAAAAAAAAAAAAGGAAGGGAAGGGAACTGGTCTAATTCTGACCAACCTTTCTGGAGTGAGTCATCCTACTTGGAGTCAGTGGTGTGACTTCTGTAAACAGCAACTTTCTGTAGAAGTAAAGATTAAGGGATTGCTTTTCTTTTAAGAATTTAGTTGGAAATGAAGTTCAGCCAACTTTAAATGAGATTTGAAGTTGGTACAAAAGAGATGAGATGCATTCAGTGAAAGTTGCCGAAGGAAATGGAATTATCAATAGATTTTTTTTTTCTTAAATCAGGGTTAAATGTCACAATGTAATAAAGAAACTACTTCATGCGATGTCTGATTTCTAATGTAAGTAATTAACATGTGACCATTCTGGTGGCATTTTTAATTGAGAATTAAAAATTATTTCACTTTAATCTTTCAGTTCAAAGACTGGAGAAGCTGTGGAAAAGTATGGTCTTTAAAAAGGCCTCCTCTTTCATGTTGCAGTTTGACAAGCATTATGGTTTTGAGGTTAACAGTCCAGATTTTTAGCAGATTCCCATAGTTACAAAAAATTAAAAGATTAAAGAGATGTGTGTAAGAAGAAACAACGGGGTATAGTTATTCTGTTTGTTGTTAAAATAAATATCCTTTGTGACTTGGAAGTAAATACACTCCTGCACATAGCTCTGCTGTACCCTTCTCAGAGGTAAATGGGTTCCTTGGATGTTTGATAAAATTATTTCTCTTGTACCAGATTTCTAATACATTTGGGAGCATAATTCAACTCTTGGAAATTGGCAGCTGTTAAGGTCACAGCCAAATACTTTATTCTTTGCAAAGATTAAGAAATTAATAATACCTATAAGCTAAAAATGTGCTAATTTCTTGTTGATTTTAATACAAATCCAATTTGTTTGGTTTAGAGGTGAATTTATGTCAGTCCTGCATATTCCTCCTAACACTACAACTGTGGGGGTTTTTTTTCTGTTATTGAAAAGGAACAGAATGGTGAAACAGACTTTTTTTTTCATGATGTGCTTCAGCCAACCCAGCATTAATAAGCCCTCAGAATAAACAGCCAACACTCACCAGTCTGAAGTGCAAGTTGCACAGGGTGCTTTAGTTTTGAGCAGAGTTTTGCATTTTACAGTTCTGTATTTGGGTTTGCTTTGGGTTTTTTGTTTGTTTGGTTGTTTTTTTTACTGTCATATTGGTCATGCTGGGGAAAGCTGAGTACTTTAGACTAATCAAAAGTAGATAAGGGGCAGTGACCAGCATCCTACATTTTATTCCATTTATTACTCAGTATTACAGACTGAGTGGTTAGAACAAGCTGAAGGAGTGAGCTTCCAGCAAACCATTAACATGATGATGCCTTGTTCTGTCCCTTAACCACCTGATGACAGTGCCTGTGTGTTTTAATACTTAGTATTTGGTATCACTTCTTGTTTCTCTCTGAAGACATCCCTAACTCTTTTATTTCTGCTTCCTAATTTGGGAGACACAGCCTTAGCTTGCCAAATTCTTCACGTGCATGCTGGTAAACACAGGAGTGCAGGGCTGGGAAAAAACACAAATTTTCCAATTAGTTCACTCTTTTTCAGGGTCTCCTAGGACCAGCTGATGCATTTTTATCATGTTTCTCAGTTAATGAACAAGTTATATCAGTTGGCACAGGTTTATAGCCCTGAGTATTTTTTTTTCCTGTGTGTCTGAAACAAGAATTTTGTGTCAGAAAAGCAAACTGGAGTACAGAAAAGCCACTGCAGTTTTAGCAAAGAAGTGGGGGTGCCAGCAGATGGATGGGTGGGAAGCACATTTCCTTGCAGCCCCATGGGTGGGGATGTTATTTGGCAGATGAGAAGGAATAGGACTGACAAGTTAGAGAGATAGTTCTTGGAACAGGGAGGAGAAGACTCCAGACAACTTGTCTCCAGTCCCAGCAGACGAGCCTTAAGGCCAATTCACTCATCTTTAGGCAACCAGTTGTCCTAATCAAGTTTGGCAGACTATGGTGTTGGGGTTTGTTGTATTTCTGTAGTATCACCTGGGTGGGTTTGTGTTCTGCCAGCACAAGGAAAAGATCCAGTCCTTGCCCCAGAACATCTTGTAGGATCAGAGGTCTGATCCTCTCAGGTGCTAAGAGCCCACAAGTGTTTCTGGAGCCAAGAGTCAGAGGGCACCTGGCAGTCAGACAGAGAGCACAAGGTGAGGATGGTGACAGAGACTTTCTTACAAAGGTGAGGAGACAGGGAAGGAGACAGAAGAGGGATGAGGGGAAAGATTATCAGAAAGTAATCCAGACTGAACCTGACCATAATGGGAGTAAAATACTGCTGCATTGAAATGAAATTGTTTTTATCTCGGTGGAGCTGGAGCATGCCAGGGCTTGCCAGGCTGAACAGCACTCAGTAATCCTCTGGAGGCCCAGGTTTCATACAGGAGAATATTTCATACACAATTTTTTATATGTTTAAGCTGCAGAATTTGGGGGAATGCAGCTGCATGGGCTCCTGTGGGGCTTTTCTATTAGGAGGTCAAGAATACTGATAATCTATGCTTATTAAAAGTAGAAATCCTACTCCAACACATCCCTGCTCTGGTGTGGATTCTGCTCTGCTGATTTGCCCTTCCCTGTGGCTTATCCTAACTCTTGACAGACTCAGGCTCAGCCTGTCCAAACTCCAGAGCAGTGTTTTGTGTGCCTGTGGGAGGCAGTTCTGCCCCACAGAAAAGAAATTTCCTTCCAGCAGAAGACATTTTATTGCATGAGAGTGGGAGCACTAATCACCACCTTCCCAGCTAATCTGTACATCTGTCTCTTGAAATTTCTTTTCTACTGCCCAGAAGAAAAAGAAATGGTGTTTGGCATCACCAGGCCACTCCTTAATAAAAGACATAAAGTTTGCAAATACTTCAGCTTCAATTTTTCCTGGGGTCTTACTTCCTATAAAAATCAAAGCAGTCTTCTCTTTGAAAGGGAAGACAGTTCCTTCCAAGATTGTCACAGGCCTCAAAAACTCAGTGGTAGGCAGAATGATAGTACAAGTAAGGGATAATTTTCAGGTTCAGACATTAAATTACCATTCAACATTGGACGTTAAATAGATTTGGTTAGACAGGGTGCTGAGCTGGCTAGATGGTGCTTTTGCAAAAAAAAAGTTGGACCAGATAATCCCTGAGGTCTCTTTCAACATGGGGTTCTATGATTACAACTCAGAAATTAAATCTTGGAGTATGATAGTGATGGTCAGAAAAAAACCAGAGCAAATGTTAGGAGCTATTAGGAAAGCAATAGAGAAAAAAAATCATCATAGTACTTAAAAATACCATGATTCCTCTACATCTTAAATTCTGAGGGTCATCCCACTGTTTCTATTTCAGGAAGGATACAGTAGAACTGGGAAAAGCCTTGGAAAGGGCTTTATGTGAGTTTTATTTGAGTGATCAATGAAGGGCATGGAGCAGTTGCCATGAAAGATGGGAGTCTTCAGCCTGGAAAAGAGGTGGCTTGAAGGGAGGTGATGGAATTTGATGAAAAAATGGGCAGCAAAGGTCAAACCAGCAGAGGTCATTCCACATTCTTGTGTGGGATGCAGTGAGCACCAAATGACTTAAGGAACACATAAAAGCAAGTATTGTTTCATATAACAAATGGTTAAGTCCTAGTCAGAGGATGCTTTGGAAGCTAAAATTTCACATAGGCTCAGAAAAAGGCTGAATTAACAAACGAAACAGAAACTTTGTTTTTTCTGTATACTTAGAAACTCTCATCCATATCAAAAAGTCTCTATGCTGAAAATGACTGAGATCATCATCATCATCATCCTCTTTACTAGGTAAAGCTACCAGTATGTCACTGACTGAGATGTTATAGATCCCTCTGTTCCATAGAGAGGTTCCCACTTTTGGCCATTGCTGGGGAATTAAATACCAGGCTGGACAGACATTTGGTCATGGCAAGTACAACCCTTTTCTTACAGTAACCTCAGATTCCAGATAATTACAATCAGTGCCATGAGTTACTGCACGGGTTAAATATAAGAAAAAAATACAGTGTGAGATTATTCAAGTTATGTGAAAGTGGCCTAATGCCTTTTGCTCCTTGAAATCCATCATTTTAATGGGGACTGAGTCAGAGCAGGACTAGTAAGTCTCAAAAGTGCTATCTTGTTTTCCTCCACCTTCAAGTGTTACAAAGAACATTTCAGGTAGGAGGAGAAGGCTGAAGCAAAGCTTTGGCACAATGAAGGCATTTACTGTAAAGCAAAACTCAGTGGTGCAGGTGACAGCCCTTGCAAGGGCCAGTTCTGAACTGGGGAATGAAGTCAGGATTATCATAGAATTGGCTGGGTTGGAAGGGACCTCAGAGATCATCAAGTCCAACCCTTGATCCACTCCCGCTGCAGTTCCCATCCCATGGCACTGAGTGCCACATCCAGTCTCTTTTTAAATATCTCCAGGGATGGAGAATCCACCACTTCCCTGGGCAGCCCATTCCAATGTCTGATCACCCTCTCCGTAAAGAAATTCTTTCTAATGTCCAACCTAAACCTCCCCTGGCACAACTTGAGACCTCTTGTGCCCTCTTGTCTTGCTGAGATTTGCCTGGGAAAAGAGCCCAACCTGGCTCCAACCTCCTTTCAGGGAGTTGTAGAGAGTGATGAGGTCTCCCCTGAGCCTCCTCTTCTCCAGCCTGAACACCCCCAGCTCCCTCAGCCTCTCCTCATAGGATCTTTGCTCGAGTCCTTTCACCAGCCCAGTTGCCCTAAAGGGTAAATGTTGCCCTCTTTTCACTCAAGGTGCAAAACATGCCTCCATCCTGCTTGCCCTGACACATCGTGGGAGTGTGCATGTCTGGCCATGGAATTATTTTCACAGCAAGACAAACTGCTGTAAATACCCCTTTCCCTGAAGGGCAGGTGAGAGCACAACCACCACTTGGCTGCTGTGTTCTTTGGAGGCTTCCTGGGAGCATCTGCACCCAGTGAAGAGGAAAAGAATCCCTCTTGCTTTGCTGAATTCCAGAGTTTTACCTTTGAACATGAAATGTCCCTGCAGTTCTGCAGGCTTGCTTTGTAGCATTTTTATTTCAGTGATGTAAGAGCTGCCTTTTACAGCCAAGCCCATAATTAAAGCAGTGTTGACTGGTAAGTGATGGGCTGCAAAAGGTGTACCAAAAGATAATTAAAGGTGCCCTCTAGATAAGCAGGGCATGAGCAGCCTTTTTATGAGGTGTTAATGTCTGAAGACCAACTAGTGAAATTGATCTGATGTCCTTCAGGATGAAAGTTCTGCTTAAACATCAATAGCATTGTAATGCCCAAGAAAATGTTTGATGTAGGGATTTCTGGAGGGATATGCTTGTCCTGAGACTCCCCTGGCTGGCACCTGGTGACAGAGCATGATTTGGGGACCACCTTTGCAGCTCCTAACACTGGAGCTGTTTTGGAGGGAGAGAGAAGAGGGGCTCCTGATGGCCTGGTCTAAACTAGGATAGATGCAAACTCTTTTTTTTTGAGAAGCATTTTAAAGAGTACTGTGGCTAATCCTTGTCTAACAGCTGTGTTGCCTCTCCTAAATGTTCCTTAAATACACATTCTTCTTTTTTTGTGTTGTTGTTGCATATATAATTTGGATTCTTCTGTAGGTGCATCTATACCAGAACTCAGGCATAAAGGAACAATGGCAAAAAACCTCTTGTGTTTCCACGTTTGGATTCTACTGAAATCTCTAGTAAAATTCCACTTGGATTTTGGTGGGAGCCTGAATACAATCTGTGAAGCAAGGAGATGCTGGTTTTGTTAAGCATGCCTGCTTTTTTCCCCATACTTTTACCACTCCCTTACTTGTGAAATGGAACAAAAATACAGGGCAGGGAATACAAATTTCCCCATAAAATTTAGACAAGAGATGAGGAAGTTCACAAACTGTTATTTGAATCTGACTGACACGATGCTGCTAAGGGAAGAGGGGCAGTGTAGCTGCCTGGATTAGGGTATGGCCAAGCTGTAGCTGAGGCAGAACTCAGCTTTTCTGTAAGTCCATATGTCTCAGCAGAAGATGGGGAAGAGGAGGGGGAGGCAAGATTGCCATCTTTCCTGGAATCTCCTTTAAAACCAAGCCGGCAATCTAAGTCTCTATCAATTAGCATTGCAAAGAAAACCTCTGAAAATGAAGGGTGTAAAGAGGCTGCCTGGCAGAGTGCCTGAAACAATAACTCCGGGAAGTGTGAACTGCTCTCTCTCCATAGCCAGAGGATGTTAACAAAAGCCTGGACTATTTGACCAGGCTACTAGTGATGGACACTCACTATCAGGAGCAGTGCAAGCCTCTGCAAGCCTCCTTATCTCTTCTGCCCCGGCTGTGGCTGTAAGGGGTGGATGCGTGTGCTGGAGGGGGAGGCTTCCTTTTCCTTTTGGGATCAATACTGCCGGCTGCCTGCAGGCTCAGCTTGGCGCTGTACTCAGTCCCAGGACACGGTGTTTTCTGCCTTGACAAGCTGAAAGCCAGAAGGAAAAATGACAGCATTTGTTCTGGCCCTCCCTGTGGCCAGGCTGAAGGTGTCCAGCCCTGCTTGTAGCCTACAAACATCCTTGGTTTTCTTGAGCCACTCCGTTATTCATCCTAAGAAGAGTTGTATAGGAATTTTATAGAGATGGAAAGGTCATGTGCAATTCCATGCTTTTTTATGCCTGTTTAAATCGAGGCTCCTCAACTCTCTCTTGCCTTCTGCTCTTGTGCATCCCCATCCCATGCTGGTGCTTGCACGAAGCTCACCAAAAACTAACCTGGCAAGCAAACAAACAAACAAAAAACAAACAAACAAAAAAACAAACAAAAACCCAAACCAAAAACCAACAACAAAAAGTAAAAATAATCTATTTTTGGCAGGAGTTGGCTCACATTCTAGCCAAGTTTGCTGAAGCTGGATTTGCTGAAACGAAGGCTGTCAATAAAACTGAAACATCAAGCTTTCTATGTCTGCTCACTGTGTCTGAGCCTTCATCTATCCCTCCTTACATATGTATCTATGAGTATTAAAAGTGAATTAAAACAAAAGGACTGGTAGCACACCTTGAACTTGAACCAGGACTGCTGAGCCACTTGTCACCTGGGTGCTTTTTTTTCTTCTCCCACATGCAAGCTCTTGCTTCAATACAGATTTCATTCTTTACATGGAAAGGGAAATTTCCAAACTGTCCTGGAGCTCTGGGGTAGAAAAGAAATCTTGTGGTATGACAGGCCAGGCTTAAGGGAACGATATGGTGGAAGAAAGGGTAGGAGTGCTCATAAAATGTTTCAAGCTGTTGTTTTGAAATACAGGCTGTAGTTATCCCTCTGAAATTTGCACTGTCTTCCTATAATCTTCTGCTTGAAAACATCATTAAGGTAAAGTGGTTTCTGAGGGCATTCCCCTTGCCTTATGGACAGAACTCCTAAAGGAATCCAGTCCCTGGAGAACCAGACTCACAGGGGCTGTCACCCCTGTCTGGGAGGGCATTTATTTTTGTTGTGAAGCCCCTTGGTGGTTAATGTTAAACCCCTCACCAAGCTCAACCCAAAAGTGGTTGTTTGAATGAAAATGGTCCCTACAGAGTGCAATTGGTATGCACCAGCTTGCAGACTTTGTCCCTGTGCCCTTTAGGTTCAAAGCAAACTGGAGCTGGTCCCAAGGCTGAGAGATGAATGGGGACACTTTGAGACAAAAAACACATGAAGTAATGATGCATTTGTTCTTGAACACCTTCGGTGATAGCCACTAATGCTCTCATTTGACAAATTATTACATTAACTAATTGATTTGCTACTGTTCTAATCCTGTTCTGAGGTCTAATCCTTTTCAGCATTGCAGCTGTTGTTCCCTCTAGGTCGTCATGTCACTCTTGGCTCTCTTAAATAATATTTCTGGCCTCTCTTTTGGATTAGTAAATTGGTCATGATTTCACCTTGGGCTGAAAGCACAGACCTTGCTTGTTCTTTACATGATTTGGATGAATCATAGAATCATAGAATCATAGAATCCTAGGGGTTGGAAGGGACCTCGAAAGATCATCTAGTCCAACCCCCCCTGCCAGAGCAGGGCCCCCTAGAGTACATCGCCTAGGAACGTGTCCAGGCGGGTTTTGAATGTCTCCAGTGAAGGAGACTCCACAACCCCCCTGGGCAGCCTGTTCCAGGGCTCTGTCACCCTTACAGTAAAAAAATTCTTTCTGATATTCAACTTGAACCTCCTATGCTCCAACTTACACCCATTACCCCTTGTCCTATCACTGGTCACCATAGAGAAAAGCCTAGCTCCATCTCCCTGACACTCACCCCTTACATATTTGAAAACATTGATGAGGTCACCCCTCAGTCTCCTTTTCTCCAAACTAAAGAGACCCAGCTCCCTCAGCCTTTCCTCATAAGGGAGATGCTCCACTCCCTTAATCATCTTAGTAGCTCTGCGCTGGACTCTTTCAAGCACTTCCCTGTCCTTCTTGAACTGAGGGGCCCAGAACTGGACACAATACTCCAGGTGCGGCCTCACCAATGCAGAATAGAGGGGGAGGAGAACCTCTCTTGACCTACTAACCACACCCTTTCTAATGCACCCCAGGATGCCATTGGCCTTCTTGGCCACAAGGGCACATTGCTGGCTCATGGTCATCCTCTTGTCTACATGAGTTGTCTGGAGGGAATAAAATAAAAAAAAAGATTAAAAAAAAAAAAAAAAAAAAGCAGCTTGAGGAAAGGAAAAGGTTGTGCTGAACTCTTCAGCAGGAGGCACTCAGCACAGAGACTGCTCCATCTCTGCCAGGTGACCTCAGAGGGCTGGGGGAGGTTTTGTCCTTCACTGGGAACGGTGGTGTTTGATGCAATGTCTGGCAAAGCCACCGGTTTTATTTACTCCAGTGAAGTCTTGGAGAAAAACTTGGAGCGGGGGTGACCAAAGGGGGAAGAAGAAGAACTTGTCACCGAGGGGCAGGCAGAGCTGGGATGGTTTTCCTCTAGAAAAAGGGTGATGTGGAGACCTCCTGGTGTCCAGGGGAGCTCCGGGTTCCCAAGAGAGCCCCAAGGTGTGAAGGGGAAGCCTTCTCCTCAGAGAGCCGCACCGAAGGTGAAAGATAACTTCATTAAATTATCCCCCCGTCCATCTGAATTAATTGGATGGGTTTGTGGCGGCGGCGGGGGCTTCGCTGGGAGACGCTTTGGCTCGGTGGACGGGGCGAGCCCTCATTGTGTGTATTTTGGTGATGGGATGACAATAGAGGTGTGGGAGACGGCTCTGAGTCACCCTCGGCGTCCATGGCCCCATTGGCGGGGCCGGTCGGGGCGGGTGGGGGTCGCTGAGGGCCGGGGCGGAGGGCTCATAAGGCGGGGAGCGACCTGTGCCTCCCCACCGCCCGCAGCCCTCGGCCCGCATGGAGCTCGCCAGCCTCCCGCCGAGCCCCGGCCAGACGGCTGATCCTCCCCGGGGTGCCGGGGCAGGAGAATCGGGGTTCGGCGCTGAGCGCCTTTGCCCCCTCTCCGTTCTCCCCTCAGGCGAAGCGCGGTCGCGGCCCCCGGTGTCCGGCGGCGGGCGGGAGGGCGGGAGGCGCAAGCGAACCACGTTCAGCAAGGCCCAGCTGGAGCTGCTGGTCCGCGCCTTCGAGAAGGAGCCGTACCCCGGCATCGCCCTGCGGGAGCAGCTCTCCAGCCTCACCGACATCCCCGAGTCCAGGATCCAGGTGAGAAAGGCGGGAGGGGCGGTGGCGGCTTCCCCCAGGCCGGGCTGCGGCTTCCCCCGGGCCGGACTGCGGCTTCCCCTGGTGGGGCGGGCGCTGAGTCGGTCTCCTCGTTGGCCTCGTAGGTTTGGTTCCAGAACAGGAGAGCCCGGCAGCTGAACCACAAGAAGAGCGAAGCCTCCGCTTATCCCAAGCCCTCCTGTGGCAAGCAGAAGCCGAGCCGCTGCGGTGGAGGCTGCCAGGAGAGGTCCCGGAGCACGGATGGAGCCCATCACCTCCAGCCCGGCCTGCCCGGAGGAAGCCGGAGTTACTGCGGCCAAGCCCCGGCATGCCCGGAGCAGCCGTACTCGAGGCTCGATGCTCGTTTCAGAGGCTTGGATGCTGGTTGTGGAGCCCCGGGTCAGACCCCGGCTCACTTCGGTTTGGACTGTGCGGGAGAAGGGGTCCCTCTGGGGGTGGGGGGCATGGGGACAGCTCCCCAGCTGCACGCCCAGGAGTATCCCTACCCGAAAAAAACTTTCTCTGAAAGCTACTACTCAGATGCAGATGTTTTCCAGCTGTGTGTAGAAGATCACCAGTACCTGGCAGCTAAGGAGAACGTGTACACGAGGCCTGCCTTCAGCTGCTTCAGTGCCAGCCAGGGCCTGGGTGAGGAGAACTGTCTCTATCTCAAACCAAACGCCTCTCCTTTTGGGAAGGGTTCCACTTTTGGTTATGGTGAAGGGGGGGGATCTAAGTGTGAGCTCGAGCAGATGAGGCACAGCCCCCCTCAGGCTGCAGGTACCCATAGTAGTTCTCCTTTGGTACTCCCAAAACAAGAAGGGGAATACCAAGGGGCACTTGGTGCTCCGGCCCCATCCTATGGGCAGCAGCTGCTGGAGTCAGTAAACAGCTATGATCCTCAGTGGCTGGCTGTGAGAAACGAGATTTTGGGGACTGGGTTAGATTTGCTGTTTGAGAATGAGCAAAATGGGGAGCAAGGTGGGCCAAAAAGCTACCTTTTTGGTTGTTTTGGTGGCCAGAGCTCGACTTGTCACTTGGGTCACACGTGAAATTCTGACGGTGGCCCTGGGTGCCTGATTAAAAAAAAAAGAAAAAGAAAAAGACATGGTGGGGTTTTTTTTTTGGTTTTTTTTTTTTTGGCTTGATTTGCAGCCAAAGTCTTGACCTTTGCAGGTCTAAGAGTGGAGTGCTCTGAGCTCTGTATGCTGTCTGGAAAGGAAAGGCAGATAGTTAGCAGGGGGCACAGGAGAGTAACCTGCTGCATGCCTGCTGCCTCCCCACCCCAAATGACAGACACTGTCACCAAGCTGCAGAATCCCTGCGTGGGTTTGGTGATCAGCTGGCTTGTGCAGAATGATCTTCAGAAATGCATCAGTCCTGAAGATTTAGTCCACGTTCAGACTGTGGATTAATTCTGCACTGGTTTTGTGGCCTTACCACACTGGGTTTTGTTTCTATCCTGGTCAGGTTTCACTTTTTTTTAAGAAGTCTGTAGAAAACAGATTTATTTATAGCTTTTAGTGAAGAAAGCAGGAGAGGGATAGAAGCATGGGAAAAGCCACCTTGGTGGTGGCAGGGGATGCCTCACTGGGTGTGTGTGTTGTAGGTGTGCTCCTCAGAAAGAGCACTGCCTACTGAATGTATAATGTTTTAATTTTAAAATGGCCCGATTTGTAACCTTTTAAAAGGTAATATTTTTGTGATTTCCTTTTGTATAATGCTTTTCAAAATTGTCTTTTTTTTTTTTTTTTTCAAATGGTAGCTTTTTGTTTTGTTTTTTTTTTAATATTTGCCAAAGGAAGGTTTTTCTACCTCTGTGATAATGAACTTGTAGGACTGTTCTCACAGGAAAATGTAATTGTGTTCCATCTTTGCACTTTGCACACTGAGCCTATTTGTAGACTTTTTAAGCTCCATGGCTGTTTGGAAGACCACTGTAATCATCAAGGTGTTCTTCTCACGTTGTCTCTAGTGAGATGCCATGGTTGTGTATTAAAGCAGTCTCAGGCTGCTGGAACCTATGTATGCAAATTCTTCTTTGTGTTTAACATGTGCCTAGAATTTAATACATATGTTATTAACTTAATTACTTTGTTTAGAGAATAAACCCAATAAAAATGAAACTTAAATCACAGACCATTGTTTTCTTATTCAGGTTGATATCTCTGTGAAGAAGCTGTCTACTGAGATGTGTGCACAATTTTTTTTCTCTAAGTTACTGGTTTTCTTAAAGTTGTTACAAGTTGGTTTTAACCGACCTACCTAGCACATATTTCACAAATAAAATAAAAAAAAAAATCTGTGGAGAGATGGTAGATACAATACTAAAATTTCACTGCCTGCTATGTGAGTGCCAGAGCACAAATTAAATGCAGGAGGTACTTTCACAGTGATGGTTATTGACAGCTTCTGGACTTAGATGCCAAAATGTGATGCAGGGGAAGAGGTGAGGCAAGAACCAAGTGTTCATTTTTGGACTATTCTTTTAAAATGCTCCTGTTTAGAGGAGGATTTTGCACGGTGACCATTGAAAACCTGTATTTTCTTCTCAAAAGAGAGGAAGGACCCAAATTTACCACTGGGGTTTATGGTCAGTGTGAACCTACTCTGCTGCTAAGCACCTTGAGTTCCTTATTTGTGTGCAAAACCCATTCTTTTCTTCCCAGCCAGCTCTTCCAGCAGCAGGAGCAGAGTTCCAGTCACAGCCCCTGTAGAGTCCTGGGCATCCATCCCCAGGGAGGCAGCAGCAGTTCATGACCCAAACACCTCTTTAGCAGCTCTGACCCAAATTTACCAGTGGGGTTTAGGGTTAGTGTGAGCCTCCTTCACTGCTAAACACCTTGAGTTCCTCATTTGTGTGCAAAGCCCATTCCTTTCTTCCCAGGCAGCTCCTCCAGCAGCAGGAGCAGAGTTCCAGCCACAGCCCCAAGTCCTGGGCGTCCATCACCAGCAGTTCATGACCCAAACACCTCTTTAGCAGCTCTGCTCCTTGGCGTGAGGCAAATTACCCCGGAGCAGAGGCTTCTCCGCTTCATTAAGCAGGGCCTGTACCTATAAATAACTTCAGGGGGAGTCGCCTGAAGGTGCAGGCACAGGTCTGAGGTAAAAACTCCTCCTTCCTCACTTCTCAGCCCTGCTCCAGGGCGGCCTTGGCTCCCGCAGGCCTCACCTCCTCACGGGGCTAGTTGTCTAAGGAAAAAAAAACCATTTAACTGCTTTTCCTCCGGCTTCACAGAACTCCAGAGGTTTCTACCCCCTGCCTTGTTTGCCCCCCGTACTCCTCGAGGAGGATTTCCTATATTTTTAATTTTTTTAATGTTTGTTTCCCCACTGGTTTTTGGGCCCACAGCAGCCAGCTCGTAGGGGGTCAGCGGGTGGGAACCCTCAAGGCCGCCGGCTGGCTGACACCCCTTCATTGCCACAACGGGTCTTTACGGACCGGTTCGCCAGCTCTAAAACCGCCGGTACCGACTCCCGACGGAACCGGGCTGCCGCCCTGTGTGCCAGCAATAAGGTTCCGCCGCAACCTCTCGTTCTGGAACTACGGGCGTAGCCGCTGTTTCCGGGAGGGGCGGCAGTGCGGGAGGGACGCTGCGGACACACGTGGAGGAGGTGAGCGGTTCGGGGGTTCGGCGGGACCGCGGCCCGGTTTGGGGGGATGGGGTCGGCCCTGGGGTCTCCCCCCCTGCGGGAATGGCCGCTCGCTACGTCGTGGGGCTGGAATTCGGCTTTTCCAGGAGAAAAACAGCGGCTTTGCCTCAGCGCCGAGACCCGCGGCCTGCGGGGCATAGAGTGCGGCCTGGGCCGAGCCCTGAGGTCTGGGGTGAGCCCTGGGTGCTGCGGAGATTTTCCGGGCAGGGTGTAAATTATTAGTTCTGTTGTTCTTTCCCCCTTGTATGATTATGCTTCGTGTGTTAACTTACTTTTTCTCCCTGTGCCAGCTGTGCAGGGTGTCGCACAGAAGCAACCTGCGTTACATCGGGAGTAAGCAGTGGTTGAAAGATGGAGGAAAAAGAGAAGAAGAAGCATCGCACAAAGCACAGTGGGCCAAAGGCAGAGAAGAAAAGGAAACGTTACCTCAACGAGCTGGGAATAGGAGATGAGGAGAATGCACGCAAGAGAAACCCCAAAGCCTTTACAGTCCAGTCTGCTGTGAGGATGGCCAGAACTTTCCATAGGTGAGAAGCAGGAATTTGTCACAGTGTCAGCTGGGGTGGAGGGGTTGTGTTGGCTGGGGTTTCTTTGTTAGAAGCAAACCTAGTGGGAATTTTCACTGGTGTGCTCACATAGGTTTCATCATTACCCAGGCTGTGTTGGAGTTTATGTGGTATAAATATATGTGTGTGTATATATATATATATATATATATGTGGTCTACCTGGACTTCAGCAAGGCCTTTGACACAGTTTCCCACAGCATTTTCCTGAAAAAGCTGTCAGCCCACAGCTTGGACAGGGGTACTCTGTGCTGGGTTAGGAACTGGCTGGAGGGCCAGGCCCAGAGAGTGGTGCTGAACGGGGCTGCATCCAGTTGGTGTCCCCCAGGGATCAGTGCTGGGCCCAGTTCTGTTTAAATCTTCATTGATGATTTAGATGAGGGGATTGAGTCCACCATCAGCAGATTCACAGATGACACTAAGCTGGGGGGGAGTGTGGATCAGCTGGAAGGCAGGAGGGCTCTGCAGAGGGACCTGGACAGACTGGAGAGTTGGGCTGATTCCAACGGGATGAGGTTCAACAAGGCCAAGTGCCGGGTCCTGCACTTTGGCCACAACAACCCCATGGGGAGCTCCAGGCTGGGTACAGAGTGGTTGGAGAGCAGCCAGGCAGAAAGGGACCTGGGAGTCTGGATTGACAGGAAGCTGAACAGGAGCCAGCAGTGTGCCCAGGTAGCCAAGAAGGCTAATGGCATCCTGGCCTGGATCAGGAACAGGGTGGCCAGCAGGTCCAGGGAAGTGATTCTGCCCCTGTACTCAGCGCTGGTGAGGCCACACCTCGAGTCCTGTGTCCAGTTCTGGGTCCCTCAGCTCAGGAAGGAGATTGAGGTGCTGGAGCAGGTCCAGAGAAGAGCAAGGAGGCTGGGAAGGGATCCAGCACAAGTCCTGTGAGGAAGGGCTGAGGGAGCTGGGGGTGTTGAGGCTGGAGAAGAGGAGGCTCAGAGGAGACCTCATCACTCTCTCCAACTCCCTGAAAGGAGGTTGGAGCCAGGGGGGGGTTGGTCTCTTTTCCCAGGCAACTCTCAGCAAGACAAGAGGGCACAAGAGGTCTCAAGTTGTGCCAGGGGAGGTTTAGGTTGGACATTAGAAAGAATTTCTTTATGGAGAAGGTGATCAGACATTGGAATGGGCTGCCCAGGGAAGTGGTGGATTCTCCATCCCTGGAGATATTTAAAAAGAGCCTGGATGTGGCACTCAGTGCCATGGGCTGGGAACTGCAGTGGGAGTGGATCAAGGGTTGGACTTGATGATCTCTGAGGTCCCTTCCAACCCAGCCAATTCTATGATTCTATTATATATATATATATATATATATATATATGTAGTTTACAGTGTGATGCTTTCTGCAGCTGTGTTATGTTTTAACCTTAAAAAAAAAAATGTGTAGACACCTTAGACTTGGTGGAGTCCCTCACACACCTTGGTGTCTGTGCTCTTGGTCAACCTTTGAGGTTTTGCATCTACTGAAGACTTCCAAAGAATAAATATTAGGGTTTTTTTTTTAAGTTCTTCTCTTTATTTATTGCAAATTTCTTCTTAGAACTCAGGATTTGAAGACTAAAAAGCATCACATTCCTGTGGTTGACCGGACACCCTTGGAGCCCCCTCCTGTGGTGGTTGTTGTAGTTGGTCCTCCCAAGGTTGGGAAGAGCACCTTGATCAAATGTCTCATTAAGAACTTCACCAGGCAAAAACTTGTTGAGATCCGGGGTCCTGTTACAATTGTTTCAGGTGAGAACAAAGCTCTGAGAAAATGGAAGGGGTGATTTGCACTCCTTATTTATTTGTCTCTCTTTTAGAGTGAGGAAGGGCTCTTCTTCTCATGACTTACCAGCTGCTTGTGCTCCTGGGCAGACTTAAAAGCAATCAAAGAATAATGAGATTAAGGCTTTTGGGGGTCTTGTCCCTCTGACCCTATTTCCCACCCTGCTGTGCTAATAATTCTGGTTTGCTTTTGGTGGGTTTTATTGTTGTTTTTTGGGTTTTTTTCCCCTTTCAGGCTTTTTTCCCCTGTTTCTCCCATCTCCCAAGCTCTCCCCAGGTTTTCCTTTTCCCCTAGGTACTGTTTTCCTCTGGCTTCATCCTCTCCTCCACACATATCCCATTCTTTCATGTTGCCAGCACAATAATATCATCTTTATTCCCCTTCTTTTCTTAAGTCAAGAATTAATTTGCCTGTCCATTCCTGGGTACTTTTCTCCCCTACCATCCCCTGGTCAGTTCCTTTTCCTTTATGTTCAGTTTTCAATCCCAGTTTCTCCTGGTCTTGGTTTGTTCCCTTCACACTTTTCCCTGAATGTTACCAGGGAACTCTCTGAGGTTTTTTGGGGTGAGCACAGCCCACAGCAGCTCCAGGAACCAATTTGTAGGGGAGATCTTGCATGGACACAGACAGCTGGATGTTTGGTGCAGGTGGACTCTTCAGAAACTTTAATAATTCTCCTTTGTGCAGAGAATAATTGATAAGGATGGGAAAGAAAAAGTAGAAGGGAAAATTCATCTGTTAAATTGGATTTCTTAGTTGGGCTACTGGGTCCCAAGGGATGAATTTACACTTGATAACCTGAAGGGAAAAAAAACAAACCCATGTGATGCTTTTCTTTGTAGTTGTTTAAATTTCACCTTCCTGTTGTCTGAAATTCCTTTAGCAAACCCAAACCAAGTTAACAGTGGGTACTTTTTTGGCTGCATACTAAAATTTTTTTTATTTGTAAAGGTTAGGACAGGATGGATTTTTCATAATCATGGAAACAGAACAAAATCCACAGCTCTGACTTCAGGGCACTTGAGAAGGATTTCCTATGTTTTAAAAAAAAAATAAAAAAATGTTTTATTCCCCACTGGTTTTTGTGCCAGTGGGGAATACATAAGACAGGAGATGCAGAGTTTTTCATTTTTTTATTTTCCAAAATGAAACAAATCAACCACATTTTTTCACTCTTAGCATTGTTTGGGAAAAGGCCAAACAGCTCTTTTGAAAACATGTGCTCACCTTGAGAATTTAAGATGAAAAAATTCAAATTTAGCAGAACTAAAAGGTTTGGGAATGGGGACTTCCACAGTGGTGCATGTTGGACAATCTTTATGCTATAAGAAGAGCTTGAGTCCCAGATACTCTTCAGGAACTTGAGGAATGCACCCTGTGGGGTTGATAGGTTGCTCCCTCTGCTTCAGTTTTTGATTTTTAATTCTGTTTCCAGGTAAAAAACGCAGACTCACTGTTATTGAGTGTGGCTGTGACATTAACACAATGATTGACCTGGCTAAAGTTGCTGACTTGGTGAGTTGACAATGGCACAAGATTTTTGCTGTGATTTATACTGAAAATACCATTTCTCAGGGGACTGCACCAGTGTCTGATTCCTCTGCCCATTGCTATCCAAGGCAAAACTCCTTGGTTTCAGAGGGAATTGGACTAAACTGGACAGTAAAGCAAATATTCTGGAATAGTCTTTCCTTATCCTGGGGTTGGAAGGAAACAGTGGGTGTGGTAGAGGGCAGGATGTAAAAAAAGAGGGAAATGCAGCTGAGCTTAATTCCTAACACAACTGTAAACTTGTGAGGGAAGAGCTTACAAGAAGCCAAAAGTGACAAAGTGACTTTTCATTAAGGGATTTGGTCAAACCATTTAAAATCTGAAAATCTTTTTTAGTCAAGGAGTTTTCATCTAATGTATAAAGTAGGAATGTGTGTAAGTTTATGAGCTGGTTTTATTTGATGCCTTCTGGTGTCTCCATCTTTGAAGGTGGCTGTGTAGTGATGTGATTGGTACCAGTGGGGTAATTGTACCACTTGTAATTGTAATTTACTTGTAACAAAATTTGTAAATTACAAACTGTAATTTGTAATTTACTTGTAACTTTTGGCTCAGTAGATTTCATCAGCTGATCTTGGGAACCCAGTGTACCACCCATTCCTTTATTTAGAATTTTACTTTATTTTTGGGTTTGGGGTATATTATTCATAGCTGATTAAGGTTTGGGATCCTTTTCTAAATATTAACTATCTAGATACACGTGTGCACTAATCCAGATATTGTTCTACTTGCATGTTTTCTACTTGAGGAAGGGAGATGTATTAAAAATACCAAAAAATTTCAGTTAGGAGCTGTGGGAGATGCTGGAGGTGATGCAGACACATGTTGGAATGTCACAATTTTTCATGGGTTTTAAGGTCTTTGTTGCTGAGGCCCTAACCTGACTTTGCTTCCATTTTTAGTGGGACTGTTGGGTTCTGTTTTCTGGTGTCAGTGATTTGAATGATTCATTACAGCAATTGCAGGGTGTGAAGTAAATTTGTCTTATTTTAGCAGGAGATTTGGCCTTAGAGGCATTAGTGCACCTAATGCACAGGTATAAAAATTGTATTAATTTTCTAAGACATTCCTGCAAATACTGGGGGATGCTCAGTTTTGCATGTTTTAAATTCCCCAGGTAAACACTTGTTCAAACCTTATTGTGGTAACTGTGTGTTGGTGCACTCAAAGATCAGACTTATTTTTCTGTAGTTTTCTCAGAGCAAATCAAATCTATAGAAATTTGGTTGACTGGAAAAAGAGATTTTATTTCCTAAGTCCCACGAATTTCTAAAGCAGCTACGATAGAAATTTTAATTAAAATGCCAAAGTTGGCTTCCTGTTTAAATGGATATAAAGGATGAAGCTTTTTGCAAGGTTTTGGTGCACAAAAAGCTTTTGGGTTTTAAGGTGAAATCTTTGAAATGAGCTGGTGTGGGCACCATGGTGCTGTTACAGTGAAATGCTGGGGGTGTTTTTTCAGGTCCTGATGCTCATTGATGCCAGCTTTGGATTTGAGATGGAAACATTTGAATTCCTGAACATTTGTCAGGTGCATGGCTTTCCAAAAATTATGGGAGTTCTGACCCATTTGGATACATTCAAGAACAACAAACAATTAAGGAAGACTAAAAAGAAGTTAAAGCACAGGTTCTGGACTGAAGTGTACCCGGTATGGCATTCACCATTCATTTTTCCATGTACTTTGCATTCTGGGAGATAAGTATTGCTCCACTTTTCTGTTTTTTGGTGTTCTTACATCCTTCAAATAACACTAGAAATGGGCAATGCTGATGTGGTTTTACCTTCTTTATTCTCTTTTCTGAAATACTTGTGTAATTATTCTCCCTGCCAGTGTGACTCGCTACTAAATGTGATCCCAATAAGTCTGTTACAGAGGTGCTGTGCAAGGAGGATTTGCTTGTTGGTCTGAGAGACAAATTAACCTTTGTTCAGGGTGTTTATAATGGGAATTTTTCTTCCCTAAGATTTAGGGAGCAGTTTTCATGTTGAAGTAAACCAGTCAGTCTGATCTTGTGGAACCTGAAATTTCTAGTGATGATTTCCAAATTAGAACTGCATTACTTATTCTTAAGTTTTGCTGGAATTCAGTTGCTGTTTCAATGTTTTTATGTCTTTCTAACATGTTTAGGGTGCAAAGCTGTTTTATCTCTCTGGGATGGTTCATGGAGAATATCAAAAGCAGGAAATCCACAATTTGGGGCGTTTTATCTCCGTTATGAAATTCCGACCTCTTACCTGGCAAACATCTCACCCTTACATTCTGGCAGACAGGTGTGTATTTTGCTCTCTGTTCTTTAATCTCGGCACAGATAGCACCTTGCTGTTTTTTTTTTTTAAATATAACATTAGAACCAGTCTGCTCTATGTGTGAATGGGTATTTAGTGTTACCTTAGATGGCTGTGGGGAAATAAAAGCAAACTTGTCAGGTTTGTGCCACTAATTTATTGATTCAGTTTGCAGTTGCATCAGATCATACAGATAGGCCCTTGGTGTATTGTAAATGCTTCTGAAACATAGAAAAAAAATATCTGCTTGTTGATGATTATATTTAATTCCTGTGGAAAAGAAACAGAATTCCAGCACTTTAAAAACAGCTGGGAAATTAAACCTCAGAGTTCCCTGGAACATCTCTTCTGCTCCATCTCCTCACAAAGCATTTGATTTACAGTCTCTTTAGAACATGAAAGTAATCTTGCTGGTGGTTGTGCCTACCTGGGAAATTAACACCTTTCATATTTTTTTTTGCCAGAATGTTTCCAGTTATCACTAAACCTCCCACAGGTATCCAAGGTACCCAGAACAAATCTCTTTCAGATCTCCAATTAATTAAAAAAATTGTCAGAGAAGTAGAGAAGCATCACGCAGAGTCCTGCAAAATACACAAAGCAAAGAGGGAAAAAACCCCTTTTGGTGATATGGCTTTAAACTACTTATTAATGTTAGAGTTATTTGTGTTCTTTGGTTAGTTTTAAGCTGATCTGCAGCCAGAATGTGTGTCTCGTCCCCTTCTGTGGCCAAGTGCTTGTGTTCCTTCTCTTGTGCAGTGTAGACAGGAGCTCTGGAAGGAGATCCCCCTCATCAGCCTGAAAACAGGCAATCTTTCCCTCTCCCCTTTCCTGTGGTTGTTTTTTTGTTGCTCACAACCATTTTTAGGGAAAAAAGGTATTGTGTGGCTGCAGGGAATGAATCTTTCATCTGTCTTGGGGTGGTTGTTCTGTTTGCCCTCTCATGGCAAAATGGATTGGAAGGGGGCTCTGTGTGGAAGGCACATAAACAGTAATTAAAAAGTGCAAAGAAAGCAGTACATGTGTAGTGAAATGTCAGCAAGCCTTCTGGAAATATATTCTTGAGTGTGATGATACAGATCTTTAAGTACAATTTTAAAATATTTTTGAAATATCTTTTTTTCCATGGATGTTTTTTCTTTATGATCATTTTGTTTTGATTATTAGATTCTGTAGAGCATGCAGCAGTAGCAGTGATGCCACCATTCCCTTCTCTTAAATTATCTTTTTTCAGGTTAGTATGAGGACTGCTGGATATTCTTTCTAACTTTTTTATTTTTTAATTTTTTAATTTTTTTTTAATTTGGGTAGGATGGAGGAGTTGACAAACCCAGAAGATGTTCGGATCAATCCCAAATGTGACAGGAAGATCTCTCTTTATGGATATGTGAGAGGAGCACACCTAAAAAACAAAAGCCAAATTCATATGCCAGGTAATTTGTCAGCTTATTAAAGCTGTTTTTGTACTGATATCTGAGTGACAACATAACTGTTGTGATTTTTATTGTGGAATGATTCCTGTCTTTAACCTGTACATTGTAACACACTCTGTTCACCTTTCAGAATGCATGTTGTGCAAATACAAAGTAGTTTTGCAACAAAACAGCACAGTTAAACACAATATTGACATTGTCTGAGTTTTTTTTAAAGGTGTTTTGCTTTAAAACATGCTGGAAGTGCAAACCATACTAGCTCTAAAAAAATAAATTTGGTTTAGGTAAAATGCTTTGTATTCATTGAATAACTTGAATAATTTAAGTGAATGATTTCAAAGTTTAAATTCAGAAATATTTTAATAGTAAATTTACAGACCTCCTAAAAAAGTGAGTTGCTTTTTCTTACTTAGAAACAAGCAAACAGACCCAAAAGTTTTGCAGTATTCTGGTGAACTTGCTGATATTTCCCTAAGCTCAATGGTAAGGCAGAAGAACTGGATGTCTGATACAGAGCTCACTGCTGATGAATCATTAAATGCTATGGTGGTTTTTTTCCAGTCTTTTCATGTTTAATTGCATAACTTTAAGTATCAAAACTTTGAAAACCTTGTTACTTCCCTTGTCACCCCAGGTGTAGGAGATTTTACTGTGAGTGATGTGAGTTTCCTGCCAGACCCCTGTGCTCTACCCGAGCAGCAGAAGAAACGTTCGTTAAATGAGAAAGAGAAATTGGTCTATGCCCCTTTTTCAGGAGTTGGGGGCATTGTGTATGATAAAGATGCTGTTTATATTGATCTTGGTGGAAGCCATGCCCATGAAAGAGAGGTAAGGGGATTCTGTTGCTAATTTGAATTCTCTTCAAAACGTGGCTTTTACCCTTAGAGTTAAAATAAATGTTTTAAAATAAGCTTTTTGAAAACAACCTGTCTACAATATGTAGTGGGTGATTTCTTCTCTGGTGATTTCAGAGGAGGGGTATTTTTATTATCTCTATGTAAAACACTGCTAAATAGTTGAAGAAACTAGAAAGAAATAGAAAAAAAACCAACTGCTGGGATATTATCACTCTGATTTTGCATGGCAGAGTGGCTGTGGAAGAACACTTAGAGGATCTGACTGGTCAAAGGCAGAGGTGGAAAACATTTGAATTCATCTCTTTTCCCCTGTGTTGTTCTAAAAGCAAAATGTATTTGGGTTTGTGATAATGTGTGATTGCTGGTATTTACTGTAGTGGTTGCATAGTGTGAAGGAGGCCCTCTTCAGTTTTTCTTGGCTTAATATTGTATGCATTCTTCAAACATGAAGAGGGGAAGGGAGACCTTGCTATTTTGAGGAAATGTTTACTTGAAATGGTTGGGAATTTTTCCTTGGAAATGCTTATTTCTATTTGTTTTGTCAGAATAATGACTCTGTTAACTGTTAATCAGACATTTGTTTATTCATTGTTTTGGAAAAGTAAAAGAAATCTTTGCTTTCCAGGTGGAAGTGAGACCAAACCAGGAACTTGTTCAGAGCCTCATCTCCACACACTCAGCCATTGATGTTAAGATGGCATCAAGCAAAGTCTCTCTCTTCATGGAGTCGAGACCCTTGGGCTCAGAAGATGTAGGGCAGGAGTAAGTTTTGAATGCTGAGCAGTGTTTGAGCATGAATGAATCTCTAATTTCAGGTTCTAATTTAGGAAAATTCTCAGTAGAGCACAGTTAGTAGAATAGCTTTTTGGTTAATTCTTTCTCTTCTGAGACCACTCATGAGCCATTTGTATTTTGAGACAGGAATAACTGATATTAGAAATGTTTTTCAAGCAGTATATTCCTGCCTTCCAGGAATTACTTGCTGATTCAGCCCTAAGTAACTTGTTTCTGTTTTTCTTCAGAATTCTTGAGAGTGTCAGTCATAATCTTCAGTAAGGTTAATAGCATAACTTGCTTTGATTCCATGGAAAATCTCTTGGAATTATTTATGGCTATAACATAGGGTGTACTCTTGATTTTAGGAGGTGTTCTGTACTGAAAGAACTCCTTTGCCTTTTTAGTATTGTCCATAACCTCGCTGTGGCTTTGAAAAAGCCTTAAAAATTTAAAATATTAACATGAAGATTCATTGTTTAATTAAAATGTCTTTGTTTACTAACTTAGTCTAAAAGTTTTCTTTGGGAAAACAGGTTTGTGATGCCAAAAGAAGAGAGAGAGATTGATTCAAAGAGTGGGAGAGTGCGTAGGAAGGCAGTGTTTGAGGAAGAGAAAGAAAATGATGATGCAGTAAGTGATGAAGAAGATGATGAAGAAGAAGGAGGAGAAGCAATGTCTGAGGATGGAAGCAATGGTGATGATGAAGATGAGGGTGAGGAAGAAAGTGACAGAGAGTTATTAGGGGAGGAGATGGCTCTGGGAAGAGTCAAACGTTTGAAAACAGAGGTGGCCAAGGAGGAAGCTGTGAGTGAGGTGCCAGCGTTTGCAGACAGTGATGATGATCTTGAGGTGAGTTCTGAGGGAGAAGAAGGAAAAGCTGCCCCTGAAGAGAGTGAAATGGAGGAAGATGATGAGGAGGAGCTGGAGGAGGAGCAAAATGAAAGCTCAGACAGTGAACTTGAGGCTGCAGGCAAGAGAGCAGCTGAATCTGAGCAGGATGAAATAAAGAGTGGAGAGCCAGAAATGAGATCAGGAGTCTCAGAGCGTGGTCTGAAAAGAAAAGCAACGCTCACTACAGACTCAGGAAACTGCACAGCAGAAGAAGCTTCAGAATCTGAGACTGAGAACTCTTCCCTTGCTGAAAGTGATGATGAAGGATCAGATGATGAATTGCAAGCCCAAGAGTCAGATGGGAAGGGATCTAAACACACGAAAGCAAGGAAAGCTGATAGTGTCACTCAGAGTAAGCATAAAGCTGCAGAAGATGATGTGGAGAATCTACTGAGGGATGAAGATGAGTATGAAGAAGACATAGGTTTTTCTGCTGAAACAGCAGGTAGGTTATAAATGTAAAATTTTACTGTCCATTTTTAATTGTGTTCAGTGTAAAAGGATATTATAATTAGTACATACTATATAAAGTTGCCCCTCCAACACCTGTGTAGTCAAATGATACACTTTAAGTTAGGAAACTTGGGAGTATCTGCTATTAAGCCTTTGATTTGTAATGTAGTATGCAGGTCTTGGGTTGTGCTTCATCTTGTAAACCTCATTGATTTTTCATACATTTCTCTTCAGTCTTTATGACTATGTGTGTAAAACAAGTTACAATGCTCTGTTGCATTTAGAAAGAATAAAACATCCTTGGGGGAGTATTACTAAAATTTATTAACTGCTCACTGAGCACTGGTACAGGTTGCCCAGAGAAGCTGTGGAATCTCCACCCTTAGAGATATTCAAAAGCTACCTGGATATAAGCCATCTGGGCATGGTGTTGGGCATCCTGCTCTGTCTGACATTGCTTAACCTGTGAGGCTTGGAAGTCCCTTCCAACCTCAACCATTATGTCAGTTTTTGAGGAAGATGTATATCACCCTGAAAATAATCCAATCTGTTCCTTTCAGTGATATCTTAAAATTGTATTCTAAAGTTAGGACTCATTAGAAAAAAAAAAAAAATCAGTGGTACAAGTAGTTGGCCACAATTTGTGTTTGAGAACATAGATGAAGAATGAAAAAAAAGGAAACTGGGTTGTGTCTACACTTGTTAAGTCTGTTGTGATCATGTCCTTAATTAAAGTATTTGTGTAGCTCCTAGTTCTTGTCCTTTCCTGGAGACAGAATGCAATTTTTTTTTATTTTTTTTTTCTCTTTTCAGGTGCACTTAAGTGGAAAGAGGACCTGACACAGAAGGCAGCTCAGGCCTTCCTCAGACAGCAACGTTCAACTCCCAACCTTCGTAAACTTGTGTATGGAACAGGTACAAAGCTCTCAGGAAACTTGTACTGCCTTAATATCTGGTTATATATATATATATCTGCCTTAATACCTTCATATTTTAGCTGTTACCATGTTTGCAAGTCTGAATTTTTGAGCACTGTCTTTTGGTGGGTGGCTTGAGGAGAGTTAACTGATTAATTTTCATTAATAATTGTAATAAAGATAGTTTTTACTTTTCCAGTAAAAAGCATTTTGGGCTCATTTTCCAAACTACTTAATTGTTACTCACGATTTTTGGTAGAATATCCCCCCAAACATTTAAAGGTTGGTCATTTATATTTAGCTGGTAAATATCAGGCAAAAAGGTTGGTCATTTGTATAATTAGCTGGTAAATATCAGGCAAATCTGTCATGGTAATTGTTACATTTCAGAAAGGGATTTCATTTGTTGGCTATTTTCAGGAATTCCTGTCTCAGAGTGACTGAATTTAGAATACTGGCTTAGGCTTGATTCAGTATCATGTCTGTAATAAGGGTGTTGGTGAAGAAAAAGCTTCTTGGTTTAAAAGTGAGAGAAAATTGCTTTGTATGTAATTTGTCCTCTTTAATTCACATTTTTTTCCAGTAGTTGGGTGTGCAAACCTCATCATGCAGAACCTCTGTAGAACACAATGAGAACTTGGCTTCTGTAAACCTTCTGCAGTGCAGAGGTCTGGTGTTACTGATTTACACACTGCCTTCATGTTCTTTCTCTTCACAGATTATTTTGGGATTGTCAATGCTTATGACTTTGAATGAACATCCTGTGTTTGCTTAGGGCATGGTATTTTTTCAGATATATTCCAGTTACACAAATGGAATCTGATTTCAGGTTGTTCAAAGAAATTTGAATTGTGTGGAATTTTAGAAATGTCTTACATGTTTCCATATGGAACAGCAATACAACTGAAGTTTGCTGTAATACCAGTGTATGGGGTCTCCCTAGTTGCTGCCCACCTTATTTTGTCCTTTTGAGGACATTATTTTAACTCTTAAACCAGATCTGTTTATCTTTTTCTTCAGTCATTTATATTTATATTTATATTTATATTTATATTTATATTTATATTTATATTTATATTTATATTTATATTTATATTTATATTTATATTTATATTTATATTTATATTTATATTTATATTTATATTTATATTTATATTTATACTTATTATATATTTTATATATATTTACATTTTATATTTATATTATTATATTTATATTATTATATTTATATTATTATATTTATATTATTATATTTATATTATTATATTTATATTATTATATTTATATTATTATATTTATATTATTATATTTATATTATTATATTTATATTATTATATTTATATTATTATATTTATATTATTATATTTATATTATTATAGTATTATATTATTATATTTATAGTATTATATTATTATATTTATAGTATTATATTATTATATTTATATTATTATATTATTATATTTATATTATTATATTATTATATTTATATTATTATATTATTATATTTATATTATTATATTTATATTATTATATTTATATATTTTATATCTATATATTTTATATCTATTTATTTTATATTTATTTTATATTTATTTTATATTTATTTTATATTTATATATTTTATATTTATTTTATATTTATATTTATGTATTTATGTCTATATATTTATGTCTATATATTTATATTTACACATATCTACACATTTATATCTACACATTTATATCTACACATTTATGTCTACACATTTATGTCTACACATTTATGTCTACACATTTATGTCTACACATTTATGTCTACACATTTATGTTTACACTTATATATTTTATATATTTTATATAAGTATATAAATATTATATATTTATATTTAGTTTAGCTCTTTTTTCCCCCCAACTAGAGCAGACATTGTGAAGCAAGGCAGAAGAGAGGTCGTGAATGAATGTGATACTTGTACTGTGATGGAAATAATAATAATAATTTTTATGTTTCCTGTAGCTGCTGAGGATGAGGACCAGGAGGGTGAAGATGCAGGCGATGAACTTGGGGGTTTGTTCCATGTCAGCCGTCCAGACAAAGCATCCAAGCAGAAGGCTGATGCTCTTGACTGCTCCAAATTTCTGGTAGAAAAGCCACAAGATTGGGCTTTAGAAGAGGTAAGAACACTGGATAATTGCTTTTACATGTCCTGTGCAGTGCTGCTGGGTTGTCACTGAAGCACACCTGTGGCAGCTTTGGCCTGAGTGTCACCTCTTCTGCTGCTTGCTCTCATTAGAACTGTTCAGTAGTGACAAGATTTGAAGATCTGTCCTTACAGGAGTGTAAAGTTAGAATCTAAGTCCATTGAATGCTTGGCTCTCTTGGTTATTTGGTGGATCATCATTTGCTATTTATTGAGTGAAAGTAAAAAGCAGTAGAGTCTTCTTGCTTTTGCCAAGGCCTTGTGTAGTTTTGGTGCTGATGTGGGGCTGTGCATGAGAATGTCACGCTGCCTCTGAGGGTGTAAGGTGCTGGAGGGGCTGGGAATGTGCTGGGGAATGTTTCTGTTGATGCCCACCTGTACCTGTACAAGGCAGTGGTGCTTATTTTGCAGGTTATGAGCAGTATTCGGGACTGCTTTGTTACTGGGAAGTGGGAAGATGATAAAGATGCAGCAAAGTTGTTGGAGGAAGATGGTAAGTCTAAGACTTCTAAAAAATGTAAACAGGATTTTTCAGAAAAGGATGGCTTTGACTGTGTAGTTTGGCTTTAGTGATATATTTGCAAGGTTTTTTTTAAGCATTCCATAAAGTATTACACAGGTGGTAATATAATTAAACGTGCTGTAAATGTCTGTACAAACAGTGGGCACCTGGCACATTCTGAAGATACACTCTGAAAAATAGGGTACATATTGTTAATTAGGAAATGGAGTCCATAGTCAATACTTGGCCATGCCAGCTTTGACTAACATGTTCTAGTTTAGCTATTCATCCCCTGGCTGTGATTTATTCTTTCAGATAGAAATAAACAGTAGAAAGAAACAAAGTTCTTTAGTGGGACCACAAACTGGTCATTCACATCTGGCTAAAAGTGAGGTCATTCTTGAGATGTTTTGAAGATGGTGTTTTTGTTAATTTTTTTGCTCTGTTTTGGTTGTAGTAGGAAATATTTAAAACAGTTTGATAATATCACTGTATCTTATATGCAAAATGATTGTGGTTTGACAGGCTTCTATAAGCTTTTTTTTTAAATTTTAACTTGAAAACAGTTGTCTGCTATATTTAATTTTTTTCTTAATTTTATTTCTTTAAATTAAGTAGCTCAGTTGCTGTGCCTGGTGCCTTGGGTCATTAGAGTGCTAATTAGTGTGCTGTGTGGTCCTTTTGGAATGATCTAAACTTTATTTAGATTATTGAAATCACAGAGTCACTAAAAGGAAAAAAGAGGAGTCACTGGAGTTCAGCTGAGAATTTTCCCCCTAAACTATAGAGAAGGCAAAACATTTTTACAAAACTGTTGATGGGGAAAAAAATAGTTGGACTAAAACTAATCTACACTTCTAATCTTCTAATCTAATCTTCTAATCATGGAAACATGATAAATTGTATGGAACAATGGAACAGAATGGTTAAACAGTCTGACAGGATGGTTAAAGGTCAGATCTTGTGTTTTTATTGTTGCAGAAGAACTGTATGGAGATTTTGAAGATCTGGAAACTGGTGTTGTGCACAAAGGAAAGCCTGCTTCTGAAGAGGATGAGGTCTGACCTGTATTTTTATGTTCTGTAGCCACATACATGTGTATGAGTTTCTGATCAGGTGACAGGCATCCTGTGTAATAAATACAATATTCATGAATCAATAGGAAAAAGATCAACGGGAACAAGGAGGAAAAGATGTATGTACTACAGACTTTAGAACCTACAGATACCTGGGATGGCATGGCTTTAGTCTCAAACTGGATTAATTAATTATGCAGGAGAAATCACCTCACTTACTTAACAGTAGGTGTCAGGCTTAATCAAGAGCTGGAGGGTGTGGAGGTATGAGAGAAGTATTTTTAAAACCAAATGTTATCATAACTGTTTGTACTATGTAATTTCATCTGATGCAGAAGATAAGAGAGCTCTGTTTAAACACAACAAATTTCCTGGTTATTCCTCACATCTTCTTAAAAGAAGCTGGTGGAAGCAACTTTATTCTGTGACTTGGAGATCTTAGGAGAAGGAAGCTGTAGTTATCCGTGACACTGCAGATTGAAAAACAATTTTTTTTTTATTTAAGACCAAGCAACGTGACAGCTTTGCATTTCATTTTAGAATTGAGGGTAATGGCATCATTTTGGCAGTTTTGAAAGGGTCTGTGAACAAACTTTAGGAAGTTGTTGAGGAAGGAGCAGAGTGAGATGCCTTCTGGTGCAGTATTAATGCTCTCAATGACTTTTTTCCTCTTCTGTTTTGTGTATGTATTTTAGCTGTAGGATTACAGGTCAGTCAAGGCTCTGTTTCCTGATATTAAAATAACATTTTATTTTAGTCAAGAAGCTGTCTCAGTGGAAGGGGATATGGTTAGATCATGAAATGTTTTTGTAATTTCTGAAGTTAAGTATTTCTGTATGAATAATGTACTAATTTCTGTCAGAAATTGAATTATTTTTAAAGTAATGATCTGCATTAAGACAAAATGTTACTTAATATAATAAGTTTTAAACTGTTAATCAGAATGGTTATTTTCAGGGAAGTGTTTTACATGTTGATAACTTACTGTTGATTAGTCTGGAAGTGAAGAAGAGGAGGAAGCTGGAAAAACACCCAAACCAGAGCCTGAGGAGGAGGAAAAGAAAAAGGAGCGCATGGAGAAGAAACGGAAACTGAAAGAAATGTTTGATGCAGAGTATGATGAAGGGGATGCCACCTACTTTGATGACCTTAAGGAGGAAATGCATAGACAAGCACAGGTACAAGCTGTTAACTTGGCAATTTATCTGTCTGTACATCTTCAAATGTACCTCACTGAGGTTGCCCAAAGGTTTTTTTTTTTTCCTGGAAACACACAAGACATTCAGGAGCTGCTTCAGCAATTACACACAAAGAAATAGGTGCTTGCAGTTTTTTTATGGTTGGACTTGCTGATTCCATTAGCTGGAAAGAAAAACAAGCAAAGATACCAAAGAAATGAAAGCTTAAGTCAATTTAAATTAAGTGTTTAACCATATTCTAAGTCACTGAACAAATCAGGATGTCTTTTCTAAACTTTATGTAATTAGAAGTTTTTAGCAGTTACCCAATTTTCCCTTGGTGGTGGAACAAGCATGACAGGTCTCAAAAAAAAGCAAAACATGAGAGAGAAGGTTTCTTCTCCAAGAAGAGGAGGAGTGGGCATAAGCATCCTTTTATGTACAGGAAAGTGACAATCTTTTTCATGCTAGTCTGTGTTATATATTTTCCTGGTATTATTAATGCAATTTTTTTCAATGTTTTTAATGTCTGAGTGTGTTCTGTGCAGCACTCTTCTCATTGGGCTGTCATTATTTTGAGAAAAAAAATCAATTGAATATGTGTTGGGAGTCTTCAGGTCAACTGTATGTAGAATTGGAGATGTTGTGGTTCCAGGCCTTAATTTTTTAGGTCAAGTCCTTTAAGCTTAAAAGTAGCTTTTTTCTTTGGCTGACTCAGAAGAGCATTGCCTTACACTGCTAGTAACTTCACTGTCTTCTGAGAAAACCTTGCTCTAAATAGTCATTAATCATTTCCTTCTTATATTGGCTTCTGCTGTAAGTGATCATATGAGCTTTTGTATGCAGATGTACCTAATAAGAGCATGTAAAGCACAGGGAAGAGCATTTTAGTAAAAGAATGAGAGGCAATTTACAACCTTTTAGCTTGAGAAAAACTTTTTTTCTGTTAAAGAAACATATATCAGTGATAATCCTACTGCAGGATGGAAGGGCAGGGATCTCAAAATGGGGATGTGTGAAGGCCTTTAGAAAGATTACCTTGGACCACAAGATTTATTTCATATCTCAGTACCTTGAGAAATAAAGTTAATAATTGGTTTGTTCAAACATGGTGTTTTATAGGTAGCTGAACATCAGGAGCTAAAACAGGAGGGTGAGGCTTCTGTTACTCATCTTGTTAAATATTTGCACAATATCTGCATTCATATGGTACAGAAGAGCCTTAAAAAGACACTTTTGATGATGTATAGTGTGAGGATGCACAGAAATATTTTTAATCTGATCAGTAAGATAGGAGCCCAGCTTCCTTATGAAGTGGCACCTTGAAGATCAGGATGTTAACTCTAAAAGGCATTTGGGCTCCTAAATCAAAAACATAGTTTTGACAGTAGTATTTTTAAATCCCACAGTCACTGTTCTGAAAGGTGTATCAGAACTGACTCAGTCATTTGCTTCTCTTAGGTACAATCTTTCAAGCAGACTAACAGGCCCACCTGGGATTTCAGATGGGAAGGAATTCATGGTGGCAAAGACCTCTCTTTTTATTAAAAAGTCACAAACCCTATCAGATCTTTCCCGAGAGATTTATAGAAATGTTAGCATGGTTTAAATAGAACGGGCACTGCACGAATGAGTTGCTAATACCTGAAGTTTGTGAAACACATGGTGGCTTTCTCTTTGGCACATAGCTTAATCGAGCTGAATTTGAAGATCAAGATGATGAAACCAGAGTGCAGTACGAGGGCTTCCGGCCTGGCATGTACGTTCGGATAGAGGTTGAGAATGTCCCGTGTGAATTTGTCCTGAATTTTGACCCTCATTACCCTATTATCCTGGGTGGTTTAGGCAACAGCGAAGGAAATGTTGGATATGTACAGGTATGTAGCCTGAGTGCACTTTGTGTCCATACAGGTGTGCTTCAGAGTCACTGGAGTTATTTATTTTCTGAGTCTTAAAGGTGCCGTGAACACAGAAGCCTCAGTCTTTGTCTTTTTAATAGGCTTTTGACACAGTTAACTCTATGGTGGCAGATACTAGGTGATCACTGAAGTTGTGATAATCTTAATAAGTTGCTCTTGTTGTTACAAGTTCATCTGCAGAGATGTCTCAGACTAAGGTGTGATAATCGTGATTGCTGAATTGCACGAATTGAAGTTCATGGCCTATGGACAAATAACTGTAGAAAAGTCTCAATATTTTAATGCAATATTTGCTTCTTTGGATGCAAACTTTACTGGAAAGTGACTGAAATACTGATTAGCTTTATTTTTCCAGTCAACTTAGAGTTAATGAGGATGTTCAAAGACCCAAAACTCGCTGAACGGAAAAAAACCGTAGCGTAGCTGGAAGTTGTTTTCAATCACTCCTGAAAATGAAGGCTTGAATGTCAGAGTTAATGTTATTACCCTGCAACAGCATTGCTCATCTTTTCTCCTCATTAGCTGCGCCTGAAAAAGCACCGGTGGTATAAGAAGATCCTGAAGACACGTGATCCTTTAATCCTCTCATTAGGGTGGAGGAGATTCCAGACAATCCCAATGTTCTACATCGAGGATCACAACGGGCGCCATAGGCTGCTGAAGTACACCCCCCAACATATGCACTGTGGGGCAACATTTTGGGGTGAGGGCATTCTGGAATTACTCTTCTGCATCATATAATCTCATTGGAGGTCTCAGGCTTTACAGGATGTGTCGGAAAAAGCCAGCAGCTTTTGGGATGAGAGGTCTTAAAAAAAAATTGGGTTGCCCCATCAATAGAAAGTAACACCAAGTAGTATGGGAAAAGAGGCAGTTTCCTATTATCAGTGGATTATGTGAATGATTTGTGAATTATTTCACTTTAAAGCAACTGAGTGTTCTGCTAGGTTGTGCCATGTCAAAAAGGAACCTGATTTGTTGGCTGTGTGCAGAGAGACACTCGCACACATTATGGGCCCAGCTCTGCAAATGTACACCAGTAACTTGTTAAACGCTTCTGTGGGGCTGTGTGTGTGAGCAGTGTGTCAGATACTTTAAAAATGTTTCTTTGGTTTTATTCACTGAGAAGATTTGGCACGTTATTTCTAAGCTTTCTGACTTTGAGTAGAGGCTGTATGTTGTGAAGTAAAGCTTTTCATACATTTTAAAATTTGTCTTGTAGGGCCCATTACTCCTCAGGGGACAGGATTTTTGGCAGTTCAGTCTGTCAGTGGAGCAACGGTAGGTTTGTTAGCACAAAATGTTGAATACTGCTTTCCATGGGACTTTGGATAAAATATGCAGAATTGGGGTAGAAGGTTTATATGAGGTAAAGCAGTGATCTTTTAGGAATTGAGAAACCAGGTGAACTCAAGCTTTTAAAAGGTGATGGGATAGGAAACTGGGTGGAGGCTTTTTTTAAAAACAATTTTCATCTGCTGCACTGAACAAGACAAATAATTCCTTAATTGTTTCCTGTGGAAGGAATCAAAACTACTTGATTTTCAGGTGCTCAGAATTTAGGTAGCTTTTAAAACCTTTTTACAAGAGGAGATACTGATGTTTCCTGCTAAAAAAAAAGTTCACCCTCAGTGTGTTTTTTTTCTGTGCCTGGTTAGAATGTTTATGGGTTTCTGAAATAATTTAAATAGTGTTAAAGCAGTATTTATCAAATGTGATCTATGTTGCATATGTATCACCCAAAGGTAGATTTATGTTTACATACAATGTATAACAGAAGCTTTGTATGGCTTTGTAATGAGCATGACAGCAATTATTATCCTCCTAAAATATACCTTGGTTTAGTCCTATTGCACAGTCATGTTATATGCATTAAGAGGCAATTTTAATCATGTGTCCCTAGCATATTAGAGTGACTTAGAGCAGTGCATAAAGCACTTCTCCTTTGAGACTCTCTGTCTGAGTAAGGTTCTTTTTCATAAAGAGAAGACAGTGGGGTAGATAACAAGGACTCTCAGATTGCTTCCAATGTAATTAGAGTGGCAGTTCTGAAAATCTCATTAGTGAATGGGAGGAATGTTGTCAGCAGCACCTCAGCTAGACTGTGCAAAGTCAATGTGCATTTGTCATGCTGCTCTAGTCCTGTAAAGGTTATAAATTCTGAACTCAGCCTCTAAAAAGCAAAGGAATTGTGTCAGGGCAAGGATTTCTTCCCTGTTTGCTAAATGTACCTTCAGCAGTGTCTCTCATCTCTGTGTGTTTCAGCCTGATTTCCGGATTGCTGCGACAGGAGTTGTGCTTGATTTAGATAAATCCATAACCATTGTAAAGAAATTAAAGCTGACTGGTTTTCCATTCAAAATTTTTAAGAACACTTCTTTTATTAAGGTAGGTATATATACTGTAAAACCATGTGTACTGGTGCTAAAAGCTGTGACTCCCATCTGCCTTTCCTGAGGCAGAACTTGCCTGTAACTGCTGCATAGTCTTTTGGATCTCAGTGGCTGCTTGGGTTTTTTTGAGCTCTCTCCAGTGTGGTCTTAAGATGGTACTGGTCATTAGCTAATGAATATGAATTATTACTATCCAAACACAAATTTTGGAACAGTCTCCTGGTTGACATTCGTTGAGATTTGTTTGTTGGGTTTGTTTTGTTTTCCTCCCATGCCTTCCTCAAGCCTATCGATGAGCTTCCCTCACTGGCAGACAGCTCTGGAGTATGTGAACCCTTCCCTGATGTCATTCAGGCAGTTTGATGCCACTGAATTTCAGCTCTGGGATCAAAGATGACTTCTAGGAGTGCTTAGCCGTTCACAGTGACACTTAAAAAAGTAAAAGCTGCCCTTAAATGGGCTTTCACACTCAGGTAGAGGTTAGGTTATTCTGAATTTGGGACAGTAAGTAACTAAGCACCAGTCCTAACAGTGAAGCACTCAAGAATTTACACTAGGAATATACAGAATTTCTCCAGAATCCCATGTGATTGATAAAAGAAGGACAAGCCTTGGAGAGCTACATAGCATAAGAGTCACAGCTAGCAACTTCAGGCAATTACTTGCTTTTAAACTATGCTGTGTTCCTGCAAATGACTTCAAGAGAGAACGGGACAGATTCTCTTAGATTTATTCTAATTTAGAATTGGAAATGCATATATTTAATGCTAAGAAGCCTTGCTGGTGGCATATGACTCTAAGTAGATTACTTTTAGTAGCTTTATGCAAGTCAGCTCAGTAGGGTTTTAGTATGGTAGCACTCGGTATAAAGACAACGTTGTGTTCTTTCTGTCTTTTTCCAAGATATGCTCATAGGAATTACTTATATTTTTGTGGCCTACACAGGTCACAGAGAGAGTTTGCATCTTGAGTGATGGTGGGTAATTCACACTTTCAGGGCATGTTTAACTCTCAGTTGGAAGTGGCTAAATTTGAAGGTGCAGCGATTCGTACTGTGAGCGGTATCCGAGGACAGATCAAAAAGGCCCTCAGAGCTCCTGCAGGTGCTTTCAGAGCAACATTTGAAGACAAGTTGCTGATGAGTGGTAAGTTGCACTTGCCATGAAGTTATCACACAACTTTCATCCTGCTTCACAGATTGAAAAGCTGTGTCTCAGAATCTTTGGAATCTGATAATTGAGATTTGAATTCAAAGAGCATGAAATATCTGGCGAGGTGCAGAATGAAATTAAAAATGAAGTACAGTTTGTGTGTTGGATAATATGACTCAAAAGTCATATGCTTTCAAAAAGGTTTGCATTGGAGACCTGTTTCTTTGAGTATTTTTAACTGTTCTACACAGCATGGTATTCTTTTCTTGAACATGAAGATGAATTCTATTTAGTGGTGCTAGAGTTGTTGGAAAGGTATTTTTCTGAGAAATTCACAGTGGCATTCTAACTCTAGTTAACTTTTTTCCCTAATCTTTTGGGTAAATCATGAGGTGCTTGGGGGTAAGTAATCTGCTTTGTTTGCTGAGTGTCCCTATGATGGGAGAACATGAGTTTGTGCTTCTCTGGGTTTATGTGTCCTCTGTTTTCCTAAACCTGTAGAAGTTATGGGTGGTGTAAAATAAAAGCAAGTTAGTTCTTTTATGAAAATAGGCAGAGGAAAACCAAATTGGTTTTGTCAGTAATAGTACAGGTACAGATATATATGATGAAAGAGTGTGAGTAATGATAAGGGAAGTGTTCAGCTGGATGCTCTTCAGGAGCATGTGTTCTATGACTTTATTGGGTTTTTTGTGCAGAATACAAATTCACAAACAGTTAAATTGCTTTATTCTAATTTTGTAGAGATTTGGTATATCTACAAGACACAACACTACCATGTGGTTTACACATTAGTTACCTATCATGTTCAGGCCATCTTTGCTCAGAGCATGGATCGTGTTGTTGTGAGCCAAGTGATGTTTCCTTTTCTTTCAGATATTGTCTTTGTGAGGACTTGGTATCCTGTTTCTATTCCAACATTTTATAACCCTGTAACATCCTTACTGAAGCCAGCAGGTGAGAAAGATAGCTGGAGTGGAATGAAGACCACAGGCCAGCTGAGACATGAGCAAGGCATCAAAGTGAAACAAAACAAAGATTCTCTTTATAAGGTATACTTGATATGGGGTTTTTTTATTGTTGTTTTTTTGTCTTGTTTTGGTTTTGTTGGGGTTTTTTTGTTTGTTTTGTTTGGTTAGGTTTTTTCCTATTAAAAAAACTCAAACAAACAAACAAAAAAACCCACAAAATCCCCCAGTGATCACAGTCAGATTTGCACTCTGCCTCAGACCTGTGCACAGTGAGAGCAGTGTAAATACACGTTCAAAGATGTGCATGTGAAACTTTGTGTTTTTATCCACAAGGCTCAGCCTTTCCTGGCATGAGAGGTGAATAAAGCAGTGGAAAGCCGATTCTTGTGAGTCAGTGGAAGTTTATAAAGTAGTATGCAGGGCAGAAGTCTTCTCCAAAAGTTTCCTGAGACTTCTTTCCTAGTGAAATTGGAGTGGATATACCATTCATGTTTAAGTGCAAGGATGTCAGAGAATGTTTTTTGGGTTTATGGGGGTTTTTTGGGTCGTGGTGTATTTTGGGTTTTTTTCCCTTTTTTGGTTTGCGTTGTTCTTTTTTCTTGAAAGATAGAAAATAAAATAAAAGCTTTTCAAGACTGTAGTCTTAAAAAATGTTCTAAATCCATCCTTTTAGCCTATTGTGAGGGAGAAAAGGCACTTCAACAAGCTTCACATTCCTAAAGCACTGCAGAAGGCACTGCCTTTTAAGAACAAGCCTAAAAATGTTGAGAAGAAAGGCAAGACTCCAAGGGACCAGTGGAGACCAGCTGTTATCAGAGAGCCTCATGAAAAGAAGGTAATTATCACTTATTCAGAAACTAGAACTGAAGGGCAAATGTGTTGCTTAGACCATTTCTAACTATTGTTTTAGCATTTGAATCCACTGTTAGTGCTAAAAACATGTATGCTCCTAGTAAAAAAATTGTCACCTGCAGTTTGGTTTGCTCCTGATGGCACAGGGTATGAATATTGAACTGTTGCTGAGTGGGTGACATCTATTTCTTAAACCAGTAGTAGGTCACCTGAAGCCTAAATATGATTTTTTTCCTTGCATGTGCAAGGTATTTCAGTTGGCTGTGGTGGTCTCATGTTAACAGTGATTAAATTGGCAGCTGCAGTCTTCTCTTTGCCTTGTCATTGCTATGCATTATTAACAAAGGCAGGACTTGCAGCAAATCCTTTGAAAATCAAGGATTACTGAGTGCTTGCAAAGGCAGGAAGATCCATACTGTAGTTTGAGAATTCTGTAATAGCAATTAACCCTGGCCTTTTAAATAGTATCTCATCAAAATCAAGACTTGAGGAAAATTAAACCTTTGATTAACTTTCTGACCAAATAAATAATTAATCCATTTTAGAAACTGGTTAACAAATGCAGAAACAATTAGGAGGTTGCATTGAATCTCTGATTCATTATTTGGCTCTCTGCTGAGGTTTCTTGTGCCCCAAAACAAAACTTTTTCCATACTGATTCTCTGTTTTCTGTTTTAGATATCGGCCCTACTCAGTGCTTTGAGTACTGTGAATAATTACAAGGTAAGGAAAGCCAAAATGAAACATAAGGAGCAGCTTAAAGAGTATCTCAAAGTTAAGCAGAAGGAGGATGAGCAGAAATTCAAGCGGGAAAAGGAAGCTAAGAAAAAAATCTATCGGATACTGGGACAGAGGGAGAAAAAGAGGCAAAAATCAAGCTTGAAAGGATCTAGCAAAGGAGAGAAGAGTTGGTAAAATTTCCTCATATTTCAAGCCAAATGAGGAAATAGGGGAAGCTGTGCAATTTTCTGCTGAAGGAAAAAAAGGCCTTGGACGTCATTAGATTTGCATTTAAGAGAAGAAAAAAAATTGCAAATATGATCTCATTCACACTCGTGAATCCATTTGGCAATATATATAAATAAGATGTGGAAGTATGAATTGTTTTTCTACATTATATTTTGGAGGACTTTGTATTTCAGTATATTTCTATCCATACTGCACGTTCTAACTAGGCAATAAAGTATTTTATTGTAAATTACAGAATGTTGCTTGTACGTGTTTTGTTTCAGTCTGTGAGGGAAAGAACTCTTCTGGATGTCTCCAGCTGGGTTGCTGTATTGGCAGCATTTTGAACCATGGTCTGTATTTTTTCCCTTTGCAAATCTTCCATAAAAATATATGAAGATAGCTGTTACTGGGCAGGAGTCTTGAATTCTATAGCTTTGATGTGCTGCTGCTCACTCCTGTGCTTAGATCATCTCGTCCTGCATGAAAGCATCTCTGGTTTGCCACCTCTCAATAGCTGCTACACAGATCTTCAAAATAGTGTTTCATCCAGATATTCTGTTACTTGACCAGTTTTGGCAAAAAGAGACTGTCAGGAGATCTGTCAATAACTGCAGCTTTTTGGCAAGCAGTATCAGACCCTACCCAAATGTAAGGAACTACTTGGTGATTTGCTGTGGTAACTTAACATCCTTTGGGCTTCCCTCTTAAATTAGTTAATTAGTTAATTTTTTTAATACCTTTTTCTGCAGAACAAGAGGCTTTGAGCAGAGGCTTCTGTTGGAAGAGCAGGGGAGTTTATTTTTTTTATGCTGTATACAGCATCAAATAGTTACTGTGGTGTATGTATTTTAATACTCATTAAACAGGCAGTGGAGCAGATAAAAACAGTAATTTCTTGGTCTCCTTCCTGAATGAGTTCATTCTTTATCATCTAGCCCAAATTCATTATTATTAGTATTACAGTGAAGTCATATTTGCTATCTCAGATGGGAGATGCTGTGTGGAATCAGGCTGCCTATACAAAAACTTCCTGTTGAATGGGTTTGTAGACTTTTTTTGGTGAACATTTAGCATTTCAGGATCTTCCTTAATCTCAGTGTTCTGTGTGCTGATACTGAAATTCTAATGCATCCATCTTTGCTTACATGACATTAGGCTGAAGCCTGACTCAAATTAATTTGTCAGTGATCTTTTTTTTTTCCCTGTGAGATTCAGCTGTGGTCTCGTGAACATGAAAACATGATTAGTAATTAACTAATTCCCTGCTGAATAGACAACTGCTGACTTCAGAGATTTACAACAAAGCTCTTGACTCTTTACCTTACCAAGTGGCACAGGCTGGTCCACAATGACTTTGTTCTGCAGGGCTGTTTTCGTTTTCTGTCATTCTCTAGGTCAGGTCTAATCTAAACCAGCATGGAAACATTTTCTATTAATCCTGCTTTTATCTTGTAGTGAGGAAGCTTCCATTTTATGTACTGGTGGTTGCATGTTGTGTGTATCCACGTGACAAGAAGTTTCATTGTTTTTTGAACACCTGAGAAGCTACCACTGCAACACTTGACTTTAGGTTTCTCATCTGCTATTTCTGTCCTGTGAAAAAGAATTTTGATCTAGTTTGTCCATAGTAGCTTTGCCAAGGATGGAAATGGGAAAATGGCGGAGTTCAGTCGTTTTCTGTTGGAGAACCAGAGAGCCACGAAAATGTTTCAACTGTGAAGACTAGTTCTGCATTATATATATATATATATTTTTTTTTTCCCAGGTGTTTAGGTAGCCCTCTTCAAAAGGAGAGAAAATCTTGTAAATAGAACTGTTTTTTTGTTTTTTTTTTTTTTTTTTAATATGAAAACTTGTGTTGTGCAGTAGGTTGGAGATAGGAGCCAGCGTGTGTTGTGAGCCCTGCCTAAAAGAAAGGCAGAAGTTTAGCAGTCTCTTGCAGTGCTGACATTATTTTGGGAACTGATGAGATAGTCCCAGCAGAGCCTGGTTCTCCTTTGGCCCAAGGTTCTCTTAAGGCCACCTGAGTGTCATGGTGGGTCCTCAGGCCGGGGCTCCTGAACCTGCTCCTTGTTGTAGGCCATGATTCACAGCACTGGGGTGAAGGCCGCCATAGATCCTCTGCTCCGGCACTGAGGGGTGCGCTGCACAACATGGAGGCTGAAATGGTTGCTTTGTTTGAGAAGGACAAGGTTGTTTTGGGAAGAAGAGTGATTGAGAAGAACACGGGTGATTGAGAAGGACAAGGGTGTTTGAGAAGACGGGTGTTTTTAGAAGAAAGGGGTTTGAGAAGAAGGGTGTTTTGAGGACAAGGGTGTTGTGAGGAGGACGAGGGTGATTAAGAAGGGTGACTGAGAAGTGTGTTTGAGAAGGATGTTAGAGAAGTTGACAAGGGTGTTTTGAGAAGAAGGGTGTTGTGAGAAATGTGTTTGAGAAGGACAAGGCTGTTGTGAGAAGAAGGGTATTTTGAAAAAGTGTTTGAGAAGAAGGGTGTTTTGAGAAGAACAGTGTTTGAGAAGGAGGTGGCTGTTACAGCTGTTGTGTCGTTGGGAGAGGCTGTGGGTGAGAATCCCCCCGAGGGTTCTGGTAGCAAAGGTATGTGTTTTCAGACCAGGCTACATAAAACCTTGCTTTTAGTGATATCAGTGAGATCTAATACGACATTTAGTGGTATCAATGACAAAAAATAGCACTTTTGGCCTGCTTTTGTCACTGCCTGTGTTGGTTTTGCCTGCAGTGTTGGTGCTGGGCCCAGCTCCCTGCGTGCCCCGGATGCTGCCGTGGCACCCCGAGCCCCAGCTGAGGAAGGTTTGCTCTGGAGAGCCCCTGTGTGCTGGGAAAATGTGCTGGCCTTGGAGCAATCAAGAGCCCTACACCCCACTAAGTAAGCCCCAAAGTTATTTAAACCCCCAAATATCTCCCCCCTTTCCCAGGGGCTTGTGCTCCCTTCTTGGGTGGAAAGGAGGCCAAAAGTTGCGTCCTTCATGACAGGAGAAGAAAGGAGACAGGAGAAGAAAACCAGTGTTTGCTCCTCTTCTTTACCTGCAAAAAGGAAAAAAAGAAGACCAGAACAAAACAAGGAGTTATGGGAGGGAATTGCTGGCAAGAGTCTTGTGCTGGCAGGTGGTGGAACAAGGGGCTGAACTTTTCTTATCTTGGGTAAACCCAGCCAGCGTGGTGGGAGGTACCAATAATGAGCAGTCCTGGTCTGATTAAGCCCTAGGCAAACAGGACAACCTGTAACAAAAGCAAAATCTTTGTACAATCATTTCCATCTTAAAGGGAAAAAAAGAAAAAAGCAATATGCAGGTAGAAGGTACCATAAAGGTCTTCTAGGAGGGGTAATGTGAAATGAACTGCATCCAGAATTGTTTCATCTAGGAGAGGATGCTAATTGCCCGTGAGAAAGGGGATTTCAACCATCTTCAGCTCACAAGGCTGCAGAAACACGTAGCTTGGGAGAGAAACTGAGATTGCAAAGGAACAGCCCAGATGCAGATTTGAATTGGAATTAAAAATAGAGATGTGAGAGGATGATGGGGTACATCAAGAAGGCAGTACTGTTGCTGACAGGGGTCTCCTACCCTCTGTGCTACCTGTGCAAATGTTTGGCAAATTTTAGTGCTAGGTGAAGAGCAGCTGGGAGATAACTCTAATGAAAATGTTTTCATCTAACTTTCTGATTCCTGGAAAAGATTTTCTATTTTTTTATTAACCACCTGGAATATTTTTTACAAGGGTTAGACTTCCTTCCTTCTAACTCTTAGTGTCTCTTCAGTGTGACTTCAAGCTGGGATTGGTGAGATTGGTGCTCCATCTTGGAGCAGGTGTGGTCTCCTGCCCTGTCCTAGAGTTTGGGCTCTGGGGTGAGTATCTGGGAAACACCAGTGACTTCTGGACAGTACTCATCCACCCCTTGGCTCCAGTTGCTCATCTTGTGCCCAGGATTTCATCCCATATGTTGTCAGGTTACCTTGTTCTTCATTTGTGATGGAAAACTCCTCTTTAACTGACCTAAGATGTGGTATAAAATGCATGTGAAGGTAGCTGGCTGTGGGGGAGGAATTAAACCAGGGCTAACAGCTTTGAGAGACTTGTTTTGTATCATTTGCTGTTTTAAAAATGGAATTAAATCTTCATAATGATTTGGAAACAAAACCTCCATTCACATAGTTTGAAATACAAAGTTAATATGATACTGCAGCATAGTGATTGGATTCAATTCATATAATTAAAATAACTATGTTAGGCTCTCAAAATACTTCTGTGCTGTTTGTAATGCTCAGTGTTGCTTAAATACACAAAGCTAAGGCCAGTCTTGAGTTCATTACTCAAACCAGGCTATGTCTGTGCTAGGAGATGCAGCAAAGTACAGAGGTCCTTTTATTTTTTTTTTTTAATTTTTATTTTTATTTTTATTTTTTTTATTTTCAGACCTGCCTACAGACCCACAGCTCTAAGTAAATTCACTGACATCTGTACATGTCCATTGCTGCTTCACAACAGGACTGTAAGAAAAGTCTCAGGGTGTTGTAGCACTGACAGAAATTAATGCAATTAGACATCCTGGACACTGGTCTCTCTGCAACCAATTTTTAAACAGCATCCTTGCTGTAGCTTTAAAGGTCACTGTTGATGGAGTCTCATGTTCACAAACAGCAAGCTTAATTTGTTGTCTGTTTTAATGTATTGTTCTGAAGTTACTGGGTTTTGAGAGCATGGAGTCTATTAAGAAGCTTAATAGAGCAGCTCATTCCAATTATAAGAAATGTATTGGTGGAGAAAATGGAAATGCATGGAAGATCAATGTATTAAGCAGCTGCCTAAACAGAGGAAATAGATTAAAATGAGTTTTCTTAGTACAAAAAAGATAATTTGCTTCCATATAGCACTACAAATGTTAGGTCACTTATATAGTAGGAGATGCTAAAGCATTTCTGTGCTGATTGTGTAAAATCAGATAAAGAGCTATCCACAATTTTTTTCTTCTTCCATTTCTTTTCCCCCCCAAGATATTTCTGGATATAATTGGATTTGCTTTGTCTTTTGTTTGTTTGTTTAATATTTTCCTCTGGGTTATGTTCTCTTATTTTTGAGGTTCTTAAATTCCTACACTGGAAGACTGTTAGAAAACTTGCTTGGCAGTAAGATAACAGTGAACCCAAGACAGGGTCATCTGTGAAGATGCAATCTGGAGCAACTGGGTCTTTGGCTTTCAATTTCTTTTGCTGGATGCCAGGTCTCCTAGGTGCAGAATCAGGGTTTCAGGCTATGGCCTAAGGACATGGGAATTTGTAAAGTAATCCCAAGGGAACACTGCTAAGGAAAAAAAAAAAACAAAACAGGAGATGTACTCTTACCTGGGATCAGTTCTCTGCTCCAGTTTGCTGTGACAACTTTGTGTGTCATCTGCCTTGGCAAAAAGTCATAGGGGGGGTAGAGAAATAGGGGTAAAAAGTCATAGGGGGGGGTAGAGAAATAGGGTTAAAAAGTCATGGGGTGGGTAGACAAAATCCACTGCACCAGTTTTTGTTTTCACTGCCTCATTAAACAGTGCAATCACTGCTTCAGCAGATGTTTGAAGAATGCCATTGTGATTATTTTTTTACTTACCATTCAGGCCAGTTTTCACAGGGACTATGAATCAAACTTGTGATCCATAGAAATTAAATATTAAAAAGCCAGCTGAATGATTTACACTCTTACCCGTTTACTAATTTCACCTTTTGTGGGATAAACAGGTTGCCATTTAAGCCTCATTTTAAATCATCTGTGTATAATACCTGTGAAGCAGTCCCCAAATTTTTTTCATGTAAGAGATAATTATAGTCTGAATGTAAGCAAACCAAGGTGAAGGCTGGCTGACTGAAAGGGTAACTCAAACACAAAATGTGTGTTTGCAGCAGGTTTTTGCTTTGAATCCTTTTTTTTTTGTTTTTTTTAGGCTTTTGCTGTGATCACCTTATTTTATTTTTGTTTCCCCCTGAGAAGAGCCCTTGGGACATCATTCCTGCCACCATGATGGGGAAAAGAGCTCAACAAGTGATCCTGAGCCTGGAATTCCTTCCATATGGATGGAAGGGTGAATCCACTCTGCCTGAGATGAAGCAGGTTAGGAAGTGGATATATTATCATTGGGACTGACCTGAAAGATGGCCTTATTTTCCCTCTGGGGTTTGCACTTCAGTGTCTGAGGGAAAATGTGGCTTTTTGTGCCACACCAGGACTAAGTGATTCAAAGAAAGGTTGGTTTAAGTAACATTACCTGTAATTGACATTCACTTCTGTCTCATCAGGCCTTTGCCAAGGTTGTCTCAGGTCAACTTCATCCCTAGTTTGGCACTAAGGTTCTCAGTTTGGTTTTGTTTGTTGTTTTGGTTTTATTTTTATTATTATTTTTTGTTTGGTTGGATTTTTTGTGTGTTTGGTTTTTTTCTTTTACTTTATTTTAATAAAAAAAATAAATTATATATATATATATATGATGCCAGGCAAACCCCCAACTATGTTATAGGAATTCTCCTTTATGTGCAAATTTTGAGCATGTGTTCATAGCAATCTATTTTCTTTCAAAAATTAGCAAAGGAGGCTGCAAATCTTACAGGGCTGCAGAGCACTAAAGATTCAGAGGTCTTCAGCCCATGCAGTATTTTCTAGGGCAGGTTGTTCCTTACAAACAGCAATCAGTGCAGGAAAGAGATGGATTATTGAGGATCTTCAGAGATGATTCTGGGATCTGACACTGGTCGTAGCTTGAAAAAGATTGAGATCTTTATTTCTGAAAATATTAAAACCCTGACTTTAATAGGATTTATTGTATGATTTAAAATACAAACCACTTTTTTTAAAGATATTTAGTTTCCAATCCACTGTAACATGGAAATTTAAAAATGATTTTATCAGAATTTTCCTGCTTGTTTATCTGTTTTCAGCATTCATAGTTTAATTATAAAAAACCTAATTGTCAACAAGTTATCTCAGTGTTATATAAAGCACTTTAATTCACTTGAATTTATGATAAGGTTTTTACAAAGTTTATTGCAAAAGGCTCTTCAGGAAACAAACAGCTCCTTGAGGTCAGTCCCTCCCCCCATGATGCTCCATCTGTCTGCACTGGATCTGTTCTAGACACAAAAGACCCTTTGCTCCCATCCAGGAAGGAACAGACTTGGAAAAATTACTCCCAGAGTTGAGCTTCATATGGTTTGGTGCAGTTTTATATTCTATAAGGTGTCCTTTCTGGCACTACTGCAGGGTAAACATATGCAGATTTGTCAGGAAGATTCTCAGAACAACTTGGCTTTGCAGAATTAATTTACAAAAGTGGGAACTTGTGCTCCTAATGCCCTCACTTGGATCCAGGTTTTTGGGAAATCCAGGTTTTTGGGAAATCCAGGTTTTTGGAAACCCTGAGGAGAGGGTCCTGCCTGTGTTTTGAGAGCAGTAACCTCAGCTACATCTCTTCTGTCCCTTGAGAGAGGAATGAACCTCTGCAAGCTGCACAAAAGCCAGAGCTTGGCTCTTCCTTTCCAGGATGCAAACCTGATTTTTACAGCTTTAGTGTTGGATTTTTAGGGAGCAAACTGCTGAGGCTTTCAGCATTGAGCTTGATCTTGCTGTGACTGGGAGAGGGTAAAATTTTTTCCCACTTTTTGGCTATTTGCCTGCCTGCCCATCTCAAGGAGAAGAGTGTTCTCCTTGCAGGTTGGTGGGAGGTTGCAGCAAGGTCTGCTGAAGCCAGAACCAAGCAGACACCTCCTAGAGCTTTGCTCTGATTTTTCCACTTTTATTTTTTTTTTTTTTTTTTTTTTTTTTTCCTTGTACTTGGGTGGTTCTGAGCCAGCACAAACCTGGGGGCTGGGAAGCAGATGCTGCAAAAGAGCCCCTGAGTGTGCCAGAGGCTTCATTGGGTGCAACCAAGGTTCAGGCTGCTGGGCCTCAGAGGTGAAAAAATATGGGATGTGCTCATTGTGCTGGAGACAAAGTTATTTTTAATTTTTTAAAATAATTTTTAACAGTGGGTTATTTTTTAATATTTCTGTTGAAAACCTGAAGTTTTTCTTTCACAGTTTATACTAGCAACATGATTTCAATTCTTGCAGCTCCCAAAATATGGGAAGGAACTGTATGAAAGTAGGTGTAGAATCTTTATTTTAGCTGAAAGTGACCCCTGTGCATAGGAATACTGTATTATAAGCTGGGATGATAAAAAAAAAAAGTATATACCAGTGTTTGCCTGAATGTTAGCAGCTGAAATGAAAAGCAGAGGAGTGAAACCAGATACATACCTCAACAATCACAGATTTCAGAGGAGTTGCTGTAAAACAGTATTTTTGAGTAACCATTTTTTTAAACCTTTTTGTATTATCAACTATTATCTGAGAACCACTCAGGTCCAGGTGCTGTCTTATCCTTGGAATCATCAGATTCCTCAGCTTTCCTTCCTGCTGGAAATCATTGGGTGGCAGGTTCCCATCCCTTCTGCTCTGCTTTGGCTGTATTTTGGCAAAATAATTCCAGCACATGTTTTGTGTAAGTGAAGGAGAACAAGGACACACAGGAGATTTAAGAAATTAATATATGAAAATATTCATATGATTTAATTCCCAGTGCACTTGGCTATGATGATTTTTTTCAAAGAAACAGGCTATTTTTTTTCAAAGATAACTAGGATTTAACTTGCCTCTTAAGCCTCTCCTGTATTAAAAAATAGCAAACAGGTGCATGTAAATACCCTAAAGGAACCATTAGTGCCTCTCCAAAATAATACAATGTTTTATAGCATAATTATCACAGGCAGAGCTATTAACAAGGACCAGGAATCATGGCCTGAGACAGTTACCTGCAAACTTCTTCTCGTATGGGTAAGAAAGCAATTAATTTACTGCTGAACTCATCCTTGAAGTGCCACAGGGGAAAGCCTGGATTTAGGACATGTGGAGGGGGGGGGGAAAAAAAAAGTGTGGAGGGCTAAAGGCCAGACCTCAGAGAACCATTGGTGCTTTGGGAGAGAAAGCCAAAGGACCCACTTTTCTCCTGAAAGTCAGGATTTAATCTTTGGTTCAGTTTTCCTTTTCTAGCCTGATGTTGCACCCAAATCTGCACTGTCACATCACCTCCTTGCTTTGCTTCCCTTGTCACACTGTGGGGCTGAAGGGCAAGATGTGACATCAGGCCATAGCACTGCAGGCAGAAGAGGCATCTTAGGGACACTGTGGGACTTGCCTGCCTGTGAAGTTCCCTGCATGTTTTGCACAATTCTTTAGGAGCTGTGTGGGTGATCACTGTGGGAGGGACAGCATGAATTAAGGTCTTGATTGACCCAGAAATGGCAAAGGTTGGCAGAGAAAGCACAAATCCTTGGGCAGCACAGACAAAGCCTCCTCCCAAGCTGAGACAATTCTAAATTCAGGTATCAGGAAAGCCCCACGGTGTTTTATAAAACCTGTGTGGCACTCTCCAAAAATCTGGAAGTTCTGTCTCCTCTTGCTTTGAAGCCAAGAACACTTAGAGCTAATTCTCTTTCCTTTGCCCTTGCCATTGACCTCATTTACTGAGATGAAAGGAGGAAAAACAATTAGCTCACTGGGAAATGCTATTATGTGGAAGGGAGGTGGACATTTGATCAATACTTGGGGGTTATGGTCTCAGCTGGAAGGGCAGATTTTTGTCTCCCAGATGCAGTGATGCCTTTTAGTCCCAGAGGCTTTGCAAGTGGAAAAAGATAGTGACCTAGCCCTTCACTTCTGGAAAACTGAACCATGCCACTTTAATCTTCTCAAGGAGTGAACTGGAACATACACTGGACACCATCCAGACTGTTTTTAGAGGGCCAAAAGGGCTCGTTGAGGGAACTGTGCCCTTTATTTAGCTGCATTTCAGTGTGTAAAGCCCACCCCTCCCCAGCCTCTTGCTGCCCAAGCCAAAAATGATTTCCCCACAACCATTTCACAGTATCAAGTAACTTGCTCCATTCAGACCCATAACATATTCTCCAGGATCTTTCCTTGCTCCAGAAATGGGGCCCCTGAGCACATCCTGGGCTGGAGATGACACTGGCCACGTGTGGCTGGGGATCCAGCTGTGACTCCAGCCCAGTCCCTCTGGGAAACTGGAACAGCTGAAACAGATCTGACTGCTCCTGATGAGCAGGTATGAGGAGAGGCCAAGGATAAGTGGACTTCTGCCTTTGAAGTTGTTGTTGCATGATTTGAATCAGTGGTGTTTTGGTTTTTTTTCTTAAGCACTAGAGAGAAGTATGAGTTTAAAGATTGCTTTTAGGAAATTGCAGAGATGCCAATATTGTAGGGTTCAAGGTTTAATTTCCAGTGAGAGAAGTGTTGATAAGCTTTAGAAGGGTTTGGTTGACTTGCTGTAAACTTAACAATATAAACCAGCATTGTCATTCTTCTCCATCTGTGGTTTCTTGGTGGTGTTTGGGTTTTTTTTTTTTTCCCAGTATACAAACAGAACTTCCACAAATCTTTTCAGAAGCCTCTTCTTGCTCTCTTGTTTTATCTGAGGAGCTCAGCTGGTGCACCAGGGCAGTTCCTCATCTGGGCAGGCTCTTCATGTCCCTGGCAGCCCCTTGGCTCTCCTCCACACTGATGTGCTAGCCAGACCCCAGAAAATTAGTTACAGCTGTGGCTTAGCAGATGAAACCCAGGTTTTTCTGATTAAGGTAAGTGATAGCTCATCTGCTACACCCTGTTTTGCAGGTGTTTCAGCATCAAAGCTGCTCAGTGTCAGGAGTCTGAAGCTGCTCTATATAAAGGTTGAATTCAGGCATGAAAGTTGCTGCAGGAGGAAGGGGTTGAAGCCAGGTAAGTGAGAAGCTTCCTTTTCACTACTGATTCACTAATGTTGGTGCCAGCCTCCTTCTGAACCCCTGGGTAAGGTAAGGAAAAGGCTTTTTTTAAGCAAAGTATATTGCTGTGGTTGGGGATTTTTGCATCAGTCTTGGGACTTGCTAAAAGCAGTTCCAGGGAATGGGTAAATGGGGCTCATTTTGTAGCTGGTAGCTTTGTAGTTTGACTCCTGCTCTAGCATATGGGGTCAGTTGTCAATGTGGCAAGGGCTGGAGCACCAGATATTGTGTGTTGTGTCCCTGGGAGAGCTTCTGGAGGGGCCCTCCACAAGGCTTGAGGATTTTTTTCAGTCCTCACCTCTGGTGCCTTATACTCACAGTTTACCTTATTCCCCTCTGCTCATCAATACAGAGCAGACATCAAACCTTTTCTGCTACACAGTTTTGCATTTCATTACTTTTTGCTCTTGCAAAATGATCTGTAGCTAAATACAGCAACAGAATTTCCTCTGGGGAGTTTCTGGGGTAGCAAAATTTGCCTGCTCACATTTGAGAAGTTCAGCTTCTTGGCCAGATGATACAACACAAGATGCCCTCAACTGGGCAAGCATCTGAGCTTGCTGAGCCATGCACCAGGCATGAGGATGCCTTAATTCCTAGTCTGGCCCCAGCTGTGTCCAGGGATGAGCTGTTGGGCAAAGTGGTTCCAGGGGAGGCAAGCAAATGGTTCATTATTTATCTGCTGAGTTGTGAGGGCACAATGATCACCTTCATTTTCATTCCTGTGGGGAACTGGTGCTCGGTGCTGTATACAGGGAAGCTCTGGTAGTCCTGAAGCAGCAAGGAGAAGGCAATTTGGGCAGGAACCTGCAGGATGTTTTGGTGAGGAGTGTGTCCAGGAGGGGAGTGTAGCTGCTCTCCACAAGCATGAGAATGAATGCAGTGTTAGAAGCATTGGTCAGTCAGCAGGCTAAAAGGTTTTTGCTGTACTCAGTGAAGTGTGTAAAGCCCAACCCACCCCAGCCTCTTGCTTCCCAAGCCCAAAAGTAACTTCCCTACAACCATTTCCCAGTATCAAGTAACTTGTTCCATTCAGACCCATGATAAATTCTCCAGGAACTTCCCTTGCCCCAGCCTTTGGGTCTGATCCAGCAGAGCAGCCTTTCTGCAAGGCAGTTTCTTGGAAAAGTGGGTGACCTTGGGAACAGAAGGGCTCTTCTCTGAGAGAGGAGGCTTTTCAGAAAGCCTTGCAGGATTGCAGGAGAGGCATTTTGCAGTGCACCAGGTGGTGGGGATCAGCCCAGGCTGGGATCAATGCAATCTGGAATAGCAGGTGGCCTGCTGAAGCCTGGTGCCAGCACAGACTTGGGAGTCTTGTGGTCACATGGGTGATCTTGCTAATTTAAAATCCAATCTTTGTTTTGTATTGGGCTTCAATATGTTCAGTCATGGGAGTGGTAGTGTGAAAACCTGGCATTAATTGTTTAGCAAGACCACACTGAAGCCACAGTCAAAGTGTCTGTGGCTCTGAAGAAGTGGTTTTGACCTCTAATTCCCCTCTTCTGCCTTCTACCTGCTTACCCCATCACTTTCATCTTTGTAAAGTGATGTTCCAGGTGAGCACCAGGACTCTGACAAAGAGATCTGTGCAAAGGTAATGTCCAGGCTGCTGGAGCTGATGAACATGTTTTGTACCACCACTGCCTTTCTGGTGCTCCAGACATTTTCCTGGATTTTTATTTTTATTTTTTTTTTAATTTTTCTGGTGGCATTTCCCAGCAGGGCTGGGTGGAGTGACCTTTGGATGGGTCACCAGTCTGGGACTCATCCTTGCTTTTCACACAGTTGGGAAGCAAAGGCTGCTGGCCCAGTTTGCAGTGCAAAGGAGCTGATGTGGTGGGACTGGTGCAGTCTGGAGGGATGAGGCTTAAGCCAGGTAACTTCTCACATCTGGCTTGTGATCTGTGTTCAGATATTTTTGGGTGCTTAGTTTAAATTGATGGAGCACTCTGTCTTCTCCTTGCTGCTCTCTTTTGTACCTAAAATGAAGAGCATTAAAATGGAAGAGCATTAAAGAGCAGGGAAAATGAAGAGCATTAAAAATGTGGGTGTACCTATGGCAGAAGTAGCACTGCATAGAAACAGTGTGAAGAAAGCAGCAGTGTTTGCAAGCTGTCAGAGGAGCTTGCCTCAGTATTGATCCTCTGGGTTAACAGAATCTGACAGCTTGTAGCAACAAAAGTGAACAAGCATGGAAGAATTATACAAGGTCTGATTAAAAATTTATTAAGCTGAACTGGAAAACCTCAGAAGGGTATCTCTGCTGGGATTTTTTTAATTTATTTTTTTTTTCTTAGCAGCGTTTCTAAACAGTATGGAGTGGATTAGGGTCCTACAATTGGAAATTTAATTTGAGGTCATCTTTAAACAAACTCTAAAAGCATTAGACTCTGTTTGGCCAGGATCTCTGCTTTGGACCTAAGCCCATTGTGTCATCTCCAAATCAATTTCAAGGTCCCTTTCCAGCCCAAGTTACTTTTTTTTTTTTTTTTTTTTTTTTTTTTTAGCAGAAAGTCATCTCTATGGTGATCACAAATGTCTTCATCAGTAAAGCTGATTTCAGAGGCAGTGCTGGGGCTGGTGTTTGGCAGTGGTGCAGCAGCTGCTGTGTGTGCCCAGGCTGCCCCATGTCCCCCTGGCAAAGCCACATCTTGGGCTCAGGAGGCTGCAGCTACTTGGAAGTCAAGCATTTTGATAGCAGGCTGGAGTTAGCAGTGCACACAAAATATTCCCTTTTGAGAGTCACTGCTCCTAATCAAGATGTTCACACAAAGCAGCATGCAGTCACAGTGAGTTTTAGGATATTTTTTTTTTTAATCTGCATTTTAAGTCTCTTTTACTAAACTCAGAGCTTTGTGCATAGATTGTATCTTCAATTTTTACTGAGTTAGCCTTCATGTCTTTCCACACTTTGATAAGTGGGTCCTATACACGTTTTAAAATTAAATTAATTGAACTGGTAATTTAAATTAAATTAATTGATCACTGCATAAGGTGATCTCAGTGTTTCTGTTACAGGCAGAACTGCTACAGCTGTTTAACAAGCACATTGTGACACGGGATGTGGAAGTTGTGCTCTCAATAACACTTCACCAATGTGCCTTTCTCTCCTTTCTCTTTACAAATGGTACTAGTGCAGCCTTTTTTCCATCAGTTGTCTTAAAGGGTGGAGAATGCAGAATTGTGCTAAGATATGGTTAGAAGAATAAAGGTATTTTGTGTACTATGAGGTTTTATAGGCTTAATTAAAATTTGTAAAGCAAAAGCTTGGGGTTTTTTTCAGGTGAAAAATACTCCTTTTTACTCCAAGTTGTCACAGGTGTCCAAAGGGAAATAAATAAGGGACTGTTGTGAATATAGTTTGGGTCAAGGCATATAAAATTAGAATAAATATCTTTAAAAAAAAAAACAAAAACAAAAAACCAGGTGGCAATGCAAGCCAGAGCAATGATGCCCTGTGTGCCACTAACTAAGTTAGTGCAGTTACCAATAATAAGCACATCCTTAAATGCCTGTATTGTATTCAGTAGTGTCAGTAAGGTCAATTCACAGTCACAGGATAAAAGGGGACACTCCAATAGCTCTTAATGTGCACCAAAATGAGAAGATTGGTATTGACAAGGTGACCTCAGATCCAAAGGGGCAGTTTGTTTGGAATGCCTGGAGTTTTTCTTGCTTATGATTGGTAACTTCAACAGCACAACTATTTCTTCCTGTGTCTTGTTTTTGTATTTTTTTTTCCTAAAGGAGCACCAAATTTGGCTGTTTCAGATAACAAAAAAGTAGCAAAATTAAGGGAGGACTAGAAAGATATTCTGGAGGAAATTGCTGAACCCTAATGTCCCCCCTGTGCCCTTTGATGGGTCTCTGGATGACCCCAGCTCTGTGCTGATGTCTGGCAGTTCCTCAATTAAAATCTGGGGCAGTTCCTCAATTAAAATCTGGGGCCTGACATCAGTTCCGAATTAGTCTTCCCTTCAATTTGTCATCTCCACCCAATTCATCCTCTTGTCCTCTTAACCTTCTCTGTGTCACAGAACTCTGCCTTTTATTCTTCTCTTGCCATCAGGGGAAAGTTTGCATGCAAGTTACTTCTTCATTCCTCACTTTTTTTTGTTTTCTCCCCTCGTTAAGTTTTGTACTGATAATTATTTTTATTTTATAAAATACTGATAATATTTTTATTAAAAATTTATATCCATCACATTATTCTCCTCTGTAATTTATTTATTTGTTTACACTTCCCCCTCTCTCCCCACCCCCCGTATTAAAGTGATTAGAACGACACAAGCTGCAAAATTTTGGGAGGAAGAGCTGCATATTTTTTTTTTTCTTTTTCTTTTTTTTTTTCTTCCTGAAGAATACTTAGATGCCTGCAAGTTTGTAAACTTGGCTAACTGAATGTAGGCCTAGAAGATTTCTCTCTGGTGCTGTTGGGTGTTTAGCAGTTCAGGCTTTGTGAGCACTGTTACTATCAGCAGAAAAAAAGTGTTTCAAATAAAACCAGCAAATATTTCCAGGATATGATTTTTTGGCTTTGGAGGGAAGTTATGATATTATGGCTTGAATAATCAATGCAACTGCTCAATGTGGAGGAGAAAGAGAAGTCATCAAGTGTATCAAACCTGTGAGAAAACACAGGTTTTGGTAGAAGGCTTCTTAACATAAGCTCCCCTTTAAGAATATCTACACTACTCTTCTTTCTGCAGAATACAGAGCTGCAATTGTAGAAAATACTAAGTGCTGGATTAAATAAATTGTACAAGCAGAATGCCAGCCCTCCTTTCCCACCTTTTCTTTTGAACCCTCTTAGTTTGGTACAACAGTGTGAAAAATAAATCCTAAGAGTTAAAGGTGAGATTTAGGTTTTTTTTTTTTTCCTCAATTAATTTTGCAATTATGGTGCAGCTCTGGAACAATATCTGGTACAGAAATATTTGCTTTAGAAGAATAGATGGCAAAGGGACACTTGCTAGGAGGAAAATCTAGGAATCTGACTGCAGGAGCTGCTCAGAGGTGGGAAAGGTGAGGAGGTTTCCTGGCAGACCTGAAGCAGGGTGAGCAGGCAGAGGAACCTCACATCTCCAAGTTTTCTGCTCTCATCTTTCTTTTCCCCACATCAAATCTTTGGTGATCCCTGAGCAGCAGCACAGGGTGACTGGTGCTGCCTCTTTCTGGTGCTTTGGGGCAGGAATGGTGCCTGGTGTGGGGTGTAAGATAGTAAGGAAAAGCTGTGGCATTTTTTCAGTCCTCCAACAGTACCTGTGTTGCACCTTCAGCTCTGTGTCCAAGCCCAGGAAAATTTGGGATAAATATTGTAATATTGTATAGCAGCCAAATGTAAGTCTTTTGGTATATAATAATACTGCTGATTTTTTTTTTTTCTTTTCTTTTCTTGCATTATTCAGGTAATATTTTGCCTTACTAAAGCTTTTGTGTCAGGAAGGAGGAGGTACTTGTTCAATTCAATTTCCCTGGTTTCCTGTTAGTCAAATCACTGGCATATTTGGGGTAAAAAATGGAAATAAAACCAAGAAAAAAACTTCTGATACTTTGACTAGGTTCTAAAAATAAGTTTGTTAGCCATGCTTTTTTCACAAGTTTACACTGATTTTTTTTTTTTTCTTGGATATTAAGATTTATTCTCCCTTGAGTGTAATAAATTAGAGGTGGAAACAGGTAAGCACTTGTTCATCTGTTGCCTCTGGGGATTTGCTGAGTGATGGCTGGCCTGGAGACTCACCAGCAGCCTCTCCTTCAGAAGTTAAAGAGTTGAATTATAATGTGAGATTTTGGTCTTTAGACCAGTGAACCCACCTGATATTTTGTTGAGGTTCAGCTCTATTTGGTGAGAGAAGGTGCAGCACTTCTGAAAGCCACTCTGGTACGTGACAGAGGGTGCAGCCAAACAGCTCCAGAACAAGTTGAGAAAGATGAGAGCAGAGCCATGGATGAAATCAGGTCAGGGACTTGAGGGTGAGCTGCCTGCTCAGCAAAGTACAGGTGTTTTTGTCAAATAGTTTGAGCAATGGCTCTGAGTGATGAATTTTGGCTGAGGGGTTTGATGCTGCTGAGCCTGTTTGCCCTACCTGTGATCCCTGTTTGAGAGAACATCTTTTTGTATTTATCTGGGCAATTTAGGTTTGCTGAAATATTTCTTTTACTTTCTCTCTGTTAAGAAGCATTCTTTTAGCCTCGACAAACTTTTCTGTATTTGTTGCAGCTTTTTTATTTGGACATGGAAACAGTTTGTTTCCAGATGTCCCAGCAAACTTCCATTCTGCTCTCTGGCAAACTCTGGGTAAGCAGATGCTGGGTGTGATGGGGAAGACTGTTCCTGCTTAACAGGCTGAAAGCCTCAACCAGTTTTACACAGTACCTAGAAAGAGCTTGAGAATGGCTTGCAACTGCTTTTTTATTTTGCTAGATTTTCGTGTGAACTGTTTTAAATCCTCCCCAACCTCCCAAATGAGCACCATTAAAATTCTTAGTGTGATACAGTTAAAATCCATGGCTTGTTACAGGACACAATATTAGGCATTGCCTATGATATTCAATCATGCTGGTGATAATAAATAATTTCTGTTAAAGGTGATTACCATAGCAGTATTTCACCAATAAGAAGTAATGCAGATTTCAGGTCTCTTCTCCTGTTAGGAAGTTTTCTAATGGAAGCACAGAAAAAGGACAGAAGGAGCAAAGTTCCATATTTTTCAGAGCAGCAATTAAGTGCTCCAACCTTATTGTAATCCCAAGATACTTTCTTAAACTATCTCTGAGGGCAGAGGAGTGTGACAAGGCAAGTGTGCTGCTTCAGCTAAGTCCCTTTTTTCCTTCTGTCTTAAGAAAAGGGGAGAGGGTTTTTTTGCTCATTTCTATTTTATTCTTTTTTTTCACTTGAATTGGTGGCTGAAATCCCAGAGGTCTGTTCCCCAGCTGCCCTGCAAGTGGGAGCAGCAGCAAGCAGTGATGTTTTGCTTGTTACTGCTTGGAGTCTCTAAGGTCTTGTCAGGAGGCTTCTTACAGCAACAGGGACCCTGCATGAATTCCAGAGCTCACTCCCAAATGCTGCTTTAAGCTTTTGCCCAGAAAAAACTGAAGCTAATTGCTCTTGTATTGAAGAAGCTGCTTTTCACCAAGTAATGCAACCAAGTGGTGTCTTACAGAGGGGAAGAAAGGACAGGAATAAGGAAGGAAATCTCCTTTCCTCTCAGAAAGGAGAGGAATAAGGAAGGAATCAGGAATAAGAAAGGAGAGGAATAAGGAAGAAAATCAGGTTTGCACCAAATTAAACAGGATATATCTTCCCCCAGTGCTGCTTTTATGTGACATTCCCCTCTAACAAGGGAGGTGACAGGCAGCTGCTGCCCATCATCCTGCAGCAGGACTGATGGCAGCCCAGGATGCCCAGAGGCTGCTTGGCTACCAGGGCATGTGAGATGGCACCTAGAGAGGTTCCTTTCTGCCCTGCCCTCCACAGCATCTGTGGAGCTCTTCCTTATCACAGAGACTGTCACAGGTTTTTTTTTCTTTGTGGCTCCTGTTTCTTGGTCCTGTGAATCAGCCATCCTCAAGAGAAGAAGAGAAGTCAGAGTGCTGAGACACCCACCTTGAGTTATTCTTGCTTTGCTCATCACTGTCTGAGGCCATTTCTGAGGATGTGGCACAAGCCAGAGTTGCCCCACAGCAGGCAGGACCTCTCACTTTCCTCTGAGTAGCAAAGTTACAGCTGGCAAATGCTGGATGGGTTTTTTCTGGTGTTTTGCCTTTTTATTTTCCCTGTAATTGCAATTACAGGTAGTAAAAATTACAGTCACTGTTTAAAGCTTACAGCTAGGATTTTTTTCCTTCTGTTTTCAAGACAGCTGAGATTTCCTTTTTGAGTTTATGCTTCAAAACTGATAGAACTTTTCTTTCTTCAGTATTAATTTAATTTATGAAGAAAGCCAAGGTATCAAATATTGGCCTGATCTAGAGAAAATAGTGACATTAGGACTAGAAACTTCACAGGTTAAGGTGTGGGATGAGAACAGAAATCTCTTACCTGGGGTACCTTGAGAGCTTAGAGGCAAGTTGAGGTTAATGTAAGCAGACAGGTTGTCTGGGTTAATACCATCTGGGGAAAAACTCCAAAAACCAGGAGGGAAGAGGCTGCAGAATGTCTTTTTACGTTTTATTAGGCTTTGGGGATGTAGTCTGAATTTTAGAATGTATAGCAAAGTGATTGATAGTCTTATAATAAGAGTATATGATAGAGGATTAATAATCCTCTCCTTTTTCTCAACTTCAACCCATCCCTATTGCTTTCAGAAGGCAAGTCCTGACCTGTGGCATATAACATTTTTTTATCCTTCACTACTGTCCTTAAATGTGATTGTGACCAGCAATGTTCTAGACAATTCTGCAACTTCATTTATTGGACTTGTGGTGTTCAAATCTTTGATGATTTCTGGGTTCTTTTTGGTAGTGTTTATTTATTTAAAAAAAAATTCTCCCTATTCTAATTTCTTCTGCAGTAATGACCATTGGATATTTTTCTGTTGCTTTTAATTGATCTTAAAAAAAAGATATTAGAGGCACATCAAGTCTTTTGAAAAAGACTGAGTAGAAGGGGGAGTGGTGGTTGCTGCTGGTCAATATTCTTTGCAAAGGTTTAAACAGAAAGCAAACAATTCCAGGTATCAGCCAGGAGTCCACTGAAAGAGCAGCTTTCAGCTGCTTTCAGATTTCAGCTTTTCAGCTCTGTCACCTTACAGTGAAAGGGACAATTCCTGGGATGAGGATGATCTGGATGCTCTTCCTTGCCTGGTCAGGGAGGCTGGGATAATCCTGCTGCTTGGGTTTTTCTCCTTTTCTGCTCCTTGCTGTGCACACGTGTGGTACCCAGGGGTTCTCAGCTGTGTCTTTTCTTTCCACTCCATCTTTTCAGAAGGGCTGAGACCTCATTTGCTCCTCAGCTGAAAGCAGCATAAAATGGCTAACAGCACCATGTGAGGATTGCATTACAAGATCTTCTGGCTCCCAATTACTTGTAGTGCAGTAATTATGAAGTAAAACTGATCTGCCTGAGGTCACAAAGCCAGGAACAGAGCAGAGCTCTCCTGACTCCTGCTCCAGTGACACAGCTGTTAATTCACACAATTTCTACTTGAGTTCATTAAAAATCTTCTCCCACAGCCCTGCCTCCCTCAGCAGCCAAATATTCTCCTTTTATTAGAAGAAAGAAGCTTCCTTTGGGACTGTAATCCTCCCAACACTGAAAGAACTTATCCAGCTGAGAGGATGTGCTACCTTTTGAAGTCCTATTAGCCCTTTCTGCCCTGAGAAATGAGAGGTGAACTCAACTCTTCTATCTAAGCTTGGAAAGTGCATCTAATACAGTTGGGGAATATGTGCTAGACACTTCTCATGTCTGAATGCTGCAGATAATCTGTTTTAAAATTCCCTTAAGCAGCTGGAAACTTGATTTATAACAAAGGAGGTGTCTGATCCCTCTCATAAGCCAACTAAACTCTTAGAACTACAGAATGGGAAAATGAGATTTTAATTTTGTTTGTTTGTATCTTGATTTTGGGTTGTTTTTTTTTTTTTTTTTTTTTTTGTGTGTGTTTATTTTTTTGTTTGGCTTTTTTATTTTTCTATTAGAGGACTAGATTTTGACGACAGCAGGTACTACTATGGTGTAGTCTGATGCAGAAGTCAGTGATCCATAACTTTATCCAGGGATTCCTCCACTCTGCCTGTAAGGGGTGGTTAAACCTATTTTTTAGGTAGATACCCATTCTGGCTCTATTTAAGTTAGTCCCATCTGAGGACTAACTCACTTTTTCATGTGCCATGTTGTTCCAACTCTTAAATACTACTTTTAATCCTAATGATTAAGAAATAGAGATGTAAGGACCTTGAGAAGAGGGCACATATTGCTGCAACTGGGATGCTCAGAACATTTGGCAGCAAACTGGATTATATTGGTATCTTGCTTCAAAAATGCACAATTTCAGAGCTATGGAAAGTTCCACGAGAGTTTATTTCTATGCTTTTGATGCTTAAAAAAATAATATTAGGGAGACTTGGGACTATTTAGAAGTTGTTTCAGCATTTATCCTTATTCATAAAAGCTGTAGCCTGTATGTTTCTGGATGAAGCTTTATATATGTTACAAAAATAGTGCTTTAAGACATCGTTCTAGTGTAACACATCAGCCATACATCTATAGAGAAGACTGATTTATATGTAATGAAAAACACTAACAAATGTAACAGAAATTTGTGTTAGATTTGGAACATATTCAGTTTGAAATCACTTTGGAAAGAGGGGCTAGATTTTCTAGTCTCTAGCCTCCTAAGATTTAATTTCTGAAGTGAAAAAGGGCCAGTTACATGTAATAAAACCTTATGTTGATGGTGGGTTTTTTTTGTTTGTTTTTTATTTTTTTGCTTTTTTTGCTCCTTGGGATCAAATAGCTTGTGGCTGTTTGTTAAAAGGATTTTAAAATGTTCTTTTCATGAGTTCTCAGTATAATGCTTTGAAAATCTGGTAAGGAAACTTCATGTTTTGAGCCAAAACTAAATAAGTGGAGTTTTCTGCTGTCATTTATGTCAATATTGCACAAACATCACAAATACTCATAGCTGAATGTCTCCAAGAAGGCAGAGAAAGGAAATGGGAAAGAAGAGCAAATCCCCCTCATTATTCCTGCAGATTTAGGAGCTATTGGAGACAATAATACTTTAACAGACTGTTCTTCCCCTTTGTTCCAGGAGCAATGCCAGCTCAGGAACAGGAAACTTGGCTGTCACAGGCATCTCTTTCTGAGCATTCTGTCTCTTTTAAAGGTTGTTTCACCTAACTCAGAAAGCAGCAAAATTGGGGATTTTTTTAGAACTGAGGGACTCTGAATTCCTTAGAGAGTGGATTGAGTTAGAGCCAAGGGTATTTGTGTGTTTTGTTACTGCTCCTCATTAAGATGTTCCCCATTATATGATATAAAATATCAGTGGTTAGTGATGCAAAAAGACAAACTAAAATAACTACCAGCAGTTAAAAGCCTCTCTTTTCCAGGTACCTTTATCTCAGTCGTCAAATGTGTAGAAAGTGGCATAAAATTACCTGTGATATTCCTATCTTTTTTTTAGCTTTTTTGTTTTGTTTTTTCCTTGGCCTTGGTGTGCCCTTGCTAGTGGCAGGTGCAGATTTTTGTTGGTTTTTTCATATTTTTTTTATTATAACTCCACGTTTCGTACCCAGTTTTTAAGGGGGCAACCCAACTGCCCCCTCACAGTATTTGCTGGGCTCTGCATAGAACCTGTAGCAATCCAGCCCAAATCAGGATCAAGCAAAATTCATATTTCCCTCTAATTTTTATAGCTGCTTAAATGCAGGACACAAACCCACATTTAACTTCCAGCACAGGATTAAAATGAAGCATCTGCTTTCTGTGCCTGCTGAACTGGAATCACCCAAGAATGATGCCAGGGAATTCTTTTGAGCACGTGTCTGAATAAATGTTCAGAGACTACAAAACTGTCACTTTATTGAGGATTGCAACCTAAGGTGAGGATGCTGTGCCACCTTCCTGGAGCTTTTTTAGCCAATGGAATTGCTAAGGGAAAGGCTGTGCCTGAGGGACTTTTGTCATATTGTTGAACTGACTATAACTTCTGATGGTGGAGAGATTTCCCTTTCTTCTGTATCCTATCTGCTCTTTTACCAACTTTTAAGACAGCAGAGATCAAATTTAACAGTGATATCACTTAAAGAATGGGAAGTCTGGGTCTGGAGTTATAATTTTTCCCTGTATCCTGGGTGTGTAAGGATAAGACTACAGGCATGTATATGTCTCATAATAAATGTATTTGTTTATTTCTGCATTTACTCAAAACAGCTTTTCTGTTTTTCCTTTAAAATTTGCCTAATGAAGCAGAATGTAATTCTGATTTTACAGAAGGATATTCTTTTAAAAGGTCATCTTCTTGGAGCCTGCCAAGATATATGTTGTTGCCAAGTTTTCTGCTGTGATTTTTAGATACCTATAGAGATACTTATCTATATCTAGACAGACATATCTACAGAAAATTAAACTTTCAATATAATCACTTACAAACAGGGCATGAGATTGGTACTGGGGTGTATCACAGATCTTGTTAGTGAAAAGCAGCAAGTGAGATGATCCTACTTCCAACTGTGGCTTAACCTTTTCCTCAAAGGAACTTTGATTTACTCTTGGATTTCTCCTGTCCCACTGTGTCTAAGTGTTTATATCCCATTTAATTTCTGGTAATGAAAGAATAAAAACAGGTGTTTGGGTTTTTTTAGGAGTACATGTGAAATACAGACCCAAATCAATCTGTATCATGAGGTGTTAAATATTGGACATCAGCAAATGCAGAACACTCAAAATTCCTCAGAAATAAAACAAACCATATGGACCAACGTAATTATTCTTGTTTTGTAGCTGAGAAAGCTGTAGCTGAAGGATTATAAATTTTACCTAAATTTGTAAGAGAATCCTGGCTAAATCTGGAACTACAGGAAGGTTTTTTTGTTCTGTTCTCTTAACCATAAACCCATGCTTAGTTCAGCTCACTGCTCACCTACATGCACAATAGATTGCTGTTCAAATAAGCTGATTTTCCTCTGTGTGTTGTGTTGAACACTGTGGGAACATGTTGGGAAATGTGCACCAGAAAATGTCTGTGTAGGTGGGAGGAAGAAGAGGAGAGAGGCACCTCCGTCTGTTGCAGTGAGACAGCATCTCAGGCCACGTGCATTACTTGGAAAATGAATCCATTAAGAGCAGCAAGCCTGAAAGCCAAAACAAATGACAGGATATGTGAAGGCTTAGTTGGATGGAGCATCTGTTATTAATACTGAGCAGGGCTTTTTGAAAAGGAATGTGAAGCGTTAGCACGGTGGCGAGAATTAATTTTCATGCTTTTCCATGAAAGAGAGGATTAATGAGGTTCATGCTTGCCTTTATTTAGAAGTAATGTTTTCATTTCTTGCTTTAGCTCAAGTCTGAATGCAAAATTCAATTCTAAGTGGAGAAGTGATGCCTGGAACTCTGGCTCTTTCTGATCCCCCAGAGGAAAGCACGTCTGGGGTGGCCAAGCAGATTTCTTCTTGCAGGGGGAGTTAACTACGTGCTTGAGCAAGGGAAAGCAGGCTGGCTAATGCTCATCTAGTAAGTGGTAAAGCAGGGAAAATTAGGGAGAAAATGGGCACATTTGGAAGGTTTTATTGATCTGATTTCCCTGCAGAACTGATTTCTTTGTGGGAGGGCCCTACCTGCTCTCAGGACCCAGGATGTATGCACTGAAATTTAATTGACTCTGGCAATCAGGATAAATACAGGTTGTTCTCAGGAGTCTTCCTCAGGTGGCACCAAAGAACAAATGAATAAATCATTTTATTTGACTTTTTTTTTTTTTTTTTTTTTTTTCATTACTGCTTTTCTGTAGCACACTGGGACTTGAAGGGCTTATAGAGCACTTTTCTCCAAATTCTGCAATAACCATCAGTTTCTTTTTCCTTAGGACTTACTTGACAGTTGTGAATGTCACTGTTTATGACTGTAGTGAACGTTAAAGCTTGGGTACATTTTATATTGGTGTCTGTGAGGTTTTCCCTCTATTACAAACACAAGTTTACCACCAAAGACTGTGCACAAAAAAGGCTTAAGCTCAGCTCTGCACTCCAGAGGTGATAGATACTGCAGCCCAAAACTCAGATGATGCTTTCTGCAACTTTATGGCAGCAGCTTTCATGGCAGGATGACATGGCACAATGATTAAGCATATTTTGTAAGTATAGTTAAGTTAATGTATTATTTATAAATACAAACTGTACTGAATACTTTTGGCATTTATAACTGGTTTGGACAGGCAGTGAGGGTGAAAAGGTAGATCTCTGTTGGAACACTGGAGATTTTCTTCCAATTTTTATTTTGTTTCATGAAGCTTGTGTCCCTCCCTTCCTCTTCTGCAGCTCTGTTACAGTCTGCTTAGACTGAGGAGCAAAGATATCTTTCTGTGTGCTAGTACAGAGGAAGGAGCAACAGGGATTTATTTATCTGGCTCACAGAAGAAGACTTCTCTGCTAAAAGGACAATTAATAAAAGCACCTCCCTGCTTGTCTTCAAGCCTTGCATTATGGAAATGAGTTTGTAGATCACAGATTTTGCTCAAGTCTCCTTCTGTCCTGCGAAGTGAGCAGCAGTTCCAAGTTGTTAACTTAAAATGGAAAGAGAACTTCTGTTTCTGATGGGAGGTAAAGGGAAAGATGGATTGCTGAGGTGCAGCAGAAAAGACTGAGGAGGATGCCTGAGCTGTGTGTGCAGAGATACTGAGCAGGTTGCCTGCATTTGGGCATAGTGCTGCTTGCTGACAAGTTCTGGGTAGCACTGAAGTCTCTGGCTACCTGAATTGAAGGAAATTAATTAAAAAAATTCAAGCCATATTAGCATGAATAGGTAATAATCTTCATGATCTGAAAATTCTTATCTCAATGCAGAAAACTAGCCCGAAGAACTAAGTTTAAAGGTCTGTAAACCCCTTCTGAGGTTTTGTCTTTCCAGCACCTCAGTCCAACTAGGATCTGGCAATTGTTCTGTTAATTTTTCCCCTGGAGTATCAGTTATTTTGCAGAAATCTATCATATTGCTATTTTCATTACCAGAAAACCCAAGGGTGGAAGAACTGTGGGCTTTGCACATTTGAATTGGTGAGTTTGTAGGGATCTGTGTTGGAAGTCTGGAAACTTGGTTACTTGTGCTATCAAATCCTCTGTTCCATCTCACCACTTTAGCCTGTTTAATGCAGCACTCTTTGGCCAGGGTACAGGAACATTTCCAAATACTCTACAGCTGAAGCAGGATGAGCTGCAGATTCTTCCCTTCCATTAATTAAGTCAGAAAGTACTTCCCCCCACTCTAAAAGTATCTCAGCTTCAATTATCAAAAAATAGTAGAATATCTGCAATGCTTTTTGACCTTAAAGCCACAGAATTGTTATCCTTGAGACAGTACGTGCTGATTTCTGATAAAAAAAGTGGAAGAGCTTTGGGGTAGAGTTTTGGGAAGAGCTTTTTGCTGCATCCTGGCTCTCTGGTCTGGTCTGTGCCAGCAGGGGCCACCATCCTCCTCTGCAAGGACCCAGCTGGAGGATCCCTCAGTGATGGGGAAAAAGTTCTCAGAGAGCACCTTGGAGGAGGAGAGTCCCCAAGGGGCTGAGCTTTCCTCTCCAGGGTATGGAGGCTGAAGAGCAGAGTGGCAGGGATGTGCTGCTTATAAAATTGCCCCCAAAACTCTGGGTGAGTTTTAGGAATCATCCTTGGGGGGTTGTTTGGGAATAGTTTCATCCTGATGTGAAGCCAGCTGTGCTTTTGCTCATCAGCAGCACCACCACTGACTCTGTTTGGGATGCTCTCCTGTCCAGTAGTTCCCAAGATCAGGATCACCCCATACACAGGGTACATACAGGGTACACATCAGGATACACCCAGGCACAAACTGAGCTCCAAGTGATCGTGCAGCCAGGGGGAGAGTGCAGTTGTTCCCCTTTTCAGGTGGTTTTACACTCTCTGCAAGTCCCTACTCAGCCAGGTTAATGGGATGGTGAGGAAAGTTTGTCCATTCATTGGGTTGTTTCTTAAGTGACTTGGGGATATTACTTGATAGACTTCATACAGGGGTTTGTGTGAGTGCTCTCTGAGTTAAAATTATTGGTTCAGGTCCAGATATATTAAACCTATGAAGTTTTGTTTTTTATTGCACCTATGAAGTTTTTCTTTAAGCAAAAGCACAAATGTTTGCTGGTGCTCTGTAGAGCAGAGAAATGGCCAAAAGAAGAAACTGAATCCTAGGCTGTTTTCTAGCAAAATTGTGTTACACTGGGACCTTTCTAAGGGAGACCATAGAACTAAGATTTTACAATCCACGTCCTCACTAATGTTTCCCTAATGTCCCATTTTTCTCTTAGGTTGTTTGGTCTTTTTGATCCTGTTTACAGCACTTGTTCCTGTAAATCCTGGTGTTTTTGCTGGTGACTTTGCTGGGCACTCTGCATGGGAGCTTTGGGGAAGTGAACCCTTTGTACCTCTTGAATTATAAATTAAGCCAATTGAAAATAGCATTCTTGCTTTTAAGCACTTCTCACACACTAATTCTTCCCTTTGTTTTTTTCTTGTGGTTAATTCTGCCACCAATTAAGAAATAAATGCAGGCAGCTACTATCAGATGGCTTATACAAAGAGGGATGTAAAAGCTGATTATTTCAAGATATGTATAATAATTTAACTAGGATTCTCTTGTTTTATATTGCAATGACTAGAACAAAGTTATTATAAAGATATGGAAAGTCTCATTTCCTTCCTCAAGGAATTCCCTCTGGAAGGGTGCATGTGTTACCTTCCTAACTTTTCCATGTTGTTCTCTTGCCCAATTTTTATTTTTATCGTAATTTTATCATAATTTTATTTTTTATAATCTTGAAAGTGATATTTCTCTGCAAATTCTGGTGTTCCTTTTTCTGAGTACATTTGAATAAACTGGGTTTAGCTGCACCTCAGCTTTTGACATTGATTGGGCAAAATATTTTTAGCACTGTGCCAGTTGTGATTGAATGCTGAAGGAGCAGGGATTTGTTCCTTGCTTGGCAAAGAAGTATTTTGAATTAGCAGGACACTGTACATTTTTAATTAATCTAAGCCAATTTACAGTTAACTTGCCATTTCCAAGCAAAAACCTAAAAGCTGCTTTTTAAGTAACACATGGAGAAAGCAGTTCAGGGTGTTTATGTACGATTTTTTTTGAGGCAAACCCACTACTTTCCCAGCTGGGATCTGCTTTCAAAATATAAATTTATCAGAGAGCCACAAAAAAGCATTTCTCGTTTGACAGCAGTGGCAAGCAGGGGGTCTCAGACCATTTGCTGGTGAACAAGATTACATATCATAAAGCTGTCATGAGTTGGCACTAATTTGACAGTTTGTTGGCTCAGGAGACTCCAGCTCTGTGAATGCAGGGGATAAAAATGTCTCTGGGATGCCACGAGGTTCACGTGGAGGGCACTGGTGAATGGCAAACAAATTGGATTCTTAAGTCAAGTTGTCTTGTGCTGGGGGTGGGGGGAAACAAGTTAAACCTGACAGATTTTGGTTGTAAAATGTGTAATGGAAGACAATAGGAGGCTGAAGATCCTCAGGAGTTGAAATATCTGGATTTTTGTTGTTTTTTCTCTAGGGGGATAGTTTGAAATGTTTAAAGCTTGAATGAATCTGCGTGCTCTCTCCAGCTTCACTGAACTGTTTCCCTTGGAGTTTTTTATACCAGGCAGAACTTATTAGCTAGAAGCTCATAATCTTTGGGCAAAATGCAGGCTACTGCTTGTGTTTCAGAAAAAAATACAGAGTGAGAGAGTGTGTGTGTCTGGGAAAGCACATAAACAGAGATTATTCTGGGAAAAAGTGAATGGATGGACAACCAGGAGGATAAATAGTGAGGAGGGAGGGGAAAAAAAAGTGTTTAGGGATAAACCTTAAAAAAACCCCTTTGGTTTGGTTTGTTTGTTTGAACTATGTTTTCAATGAATGTCAATAAAGTATTTGAAAAGCTATTATACCAGGTTTTCCTGCCTACTAGTGACATTCTCAGGAAAATATTGGCTAATGTATTTGATGCACTTTACCTCAAAGTGCCTCATTTAAGTTCCTGTTGCACTTCTCAGCCTTGCTTACAAATCCATGTGGAATTCCAGGAGCATTCATTGTGAAATTCTCAATTTTTTACTGGTGCACAGAGAACTGGTGTTTATTTTTGAAAACAAACAAACAAAAAAATAACCCCACTAGCTCAAAATTATTCTGTAGTTTGTAGCTGAACTAAAGTTATTCAGATTATATTTTCAGGCAATTTCTTTTAGTTCCATGCACTTGAAACTGGAACTAATATAAGCCCAGCATGGCTGGAGACATATTTATCAAACAGTGGGGATCTGGTAATTTTGGTAATTACCACAGTCTGGTAATTTTTTCCACATATTTTATTTTTTCTTTTTGCTTAGTTGTTCATCCAGAAATTAAGCTTTGTTTTTAAAGAGCTGCTATTTGTATTTTTTTCTCACTGTCACCATGCTCTGCTCTTCTGTACATAATTTGGCTGCAAATAATCTGTCTGCTCTGCATCATCTTTGGCTCTAAATTAAATATTGATCCAGTGTGCTGGTTTAACAGCCTAAACTGTCTCTGAGAGCAAGGCAAAAATATTTGTATGCCAAAATTAACTCCTGTATAGATTAAGGCACCTGTAGGTATGGATAAGACACCTGTATGTATGGACATATTAGGTACAAATCTTTCTAAGCAAAGTTTTGTGTGCAAAGTAATTCTCACCAAAGATGTATTCTTAGGTATCTGAGTTGTTTTAGTGACCCTGCCTTGATCACTTATTTCATCTCTTAGAATTTGGTAGAATGATGTTGCTGAGGTATTTCAAGGTCAATGATTGTGTTTGCTTTCAAAAACAGTCAGTGGGAGCAACTGATTTTTCCATAGCAAATCCAATACATTTTTTTCAAGAGTGGCTCTGTAACTGAAGCAAATAGAAAAATCACTGAGTGACTGGAGAGGTTTAATGCAGATTCAGGCAGAGTTCACCTCTGAATCTTCTTTCCTAGCAGCATAAAATTGCATATAAAATTCAGATTCTGAGGATTGTTACCAAAAAAAAGAAAAAAAAAAAGGTATTTAATCAGGTTTATCAGCAAAGTGGCCCAGTTTTATCTGTCTATATCTACATATAAGAAAACAAGAGATTACCAAGCCTAATCCAAGGAAACCAAGCCTTGGCAATGTCTCTAGCTTTGGGTTCTGGTAGGATGATGGCTTTGCAAAGTGTTGGGGGGTTACACGTCTGGGTAAAAGTTTCAGGCAGGCACTTGGGTCAGAAGGAGACCTTCGGCCCAGGCACATCTGCAGGAGTTGCCTAAATTTAGCAGGAAAGTTGTTATTGATTCAGTGGCTTTCAGTGTCTGATGTGCTGAAGTGAGGAACACAAAAAGAGCAATTTCTTGTGCCTGTTCAGTGCCTCAGAAAATCTGCAGCTAAGGTGCATTGAGTTGCTACCAAGATTAAGAAATAATGGAAGTTAAAAATCAATATTTTGTTTAATTTACTCTGACTCACTAAAGTGAATGAAGGGGACTGCCCTTCCACCAGGACTTGGTGCTCACTTCAACTTTTCTCATCTTTTTTTGCAGAGTGATGAGTTTAGATAACTTGGAGGTGAAGTTAGCAGTTCCAGAATGCTTATTCATTAATGTCATAGGCATTAATTTAGGATTTGATGTGTGTAGTTAATGGTTAGAAAAAGACTAAAATGTAACCTGTATTTTGAGGCATTTGCACTGCCTCTGGTGTAAAGGAACAACATAAAGTGAGAACTGACTCTGGTTCCCCTCTCATTAGAGGCAGATGTATCTCATCTTAAAAACAGTCTTGATTTAAGTGTCTCTAGGTTTCAACTTGAGGAAAAAACCCTCAAGGCTATAATAATGAAAGAGTTCAGGACTGTGGGTTCCAGAGAAAGGACAAAAGAAGTCATACAATATCTTCCAAGAGAGCCCTGCAAAAAAAAAAAAAAAAGTGATTTTCAGTCCTGTGAAAGGATGTCTTGGGCCAAAATTATTTCAATAACAAAAGATAGCTGGTTATGGGAAGTGAAACAATAGGTGTAAAATACTAAAGGCAGGCTGTTCTTTATTTGCTGACATGCTTAAATCTCATTGTTTTTCTATGTTGTAATGTAGTTGGGCTCCAAATGGAAAAAAACAGTAGTTTCCAGGTGACAGCTTCAGTAAACATGGCCACATGCTGAAAATGGGTCACTTAGTTGTAACAGGATATGAATGACACCCTGTAGAAAATGCTCTATTATTTAGTTAGTTAAATGCCATGAATCATAAGAAATAAAAGGCAGCAAAATCTATTGTAGGCAATGCCCAGGGAGTGCCCTTCCTTTGGAAGCAATTAGAGGGTGAAAATCTTGGTAACTCCTAGAAGGGGAAGAACTGCGATCAGGGGCATTTTGCCACCTTCAGGAGCCTGGTTTTGGGCTCTTAAATCCAGCAGTGCTGCAGATGTGCAGCCAGGCACTGGGATTGCTTCAGGGGGTTGTTTTAACACCATCTGTTTGGAGGAGTTTCTGGCTCAGGAGCTGAATTTAGGGCTATCACAGCTGGGTATGGTGAACTGGTTCCCAAACTGGTAAGCTGGACCTTCCAGCTGGATGCACTTAACTGAAGCAAGATGTACAAGTGCCTAACAAAGAAGGAGCAGAAAAATAGCACTCTGAGGAAAGGCCTGGAAGGATACAAGCTTGAATATCTGGTTTTGAAAGCTGCACCTCTCGTGGGTGTTGGGGTACAGGTCACAGTCCCCTTTGTGAGAGGGGATGCACAAGCTGCCAAGAACAAGGGATGGGGATTCAACACCACATTTCTTTGACCTTTTTTCCCTGCCCTGAAAAATTATAATCTTAAATTTGCTGTTCAGACTTAGAGAAGAGACTTTGGGGTTTTTTTCAGCAATAAATACAAAATTCAACAAGGTGGGTGCCTACTGAGCTTCTCTATGAAGGGAGTTAGTAAAGCTAGAGGGGCTGCACAAGGGTGGACTAAACCTGATATTCATCCCAGAAGTTGCCCTACCTATTTGGATCCTGTAACTGGGAATCCTTATACTGTAGTGATTTATATTTTTAGTTTTTAAACACAACACTAATTATTTACTGGTTTTATTTTTTGAAACAAGAGGTGTCCCCAGTATTTATCTTGCTAGTGTTGTCCTCCTTCCCTGTTTGATGAGGGCTCCAGTCCCCTCTGGAGCTCTGCCTTATCTGTCTGCAGGCTGATTAGTGTGGAAGAATTATCCATTTCTCCTGTTGAACCTGGTCTGTTTTTTAGGGATTCAAAAGGCTCTTGTGGGATTCAAATAGAATCAATTAAAAAGGGGTGAGGGAAATGTTATATGAGGTAGGAGGAAATATGTCCTTGTGGTGATGATTCATTAAAATAACTTAAATATTAAGTATTCAGAAGAACTTTTTTCTTTCCTGGGTGACTGCACTCATCACTAGGACACCCTATAAAGAATGTAGCATGTCACTGAGGCTGAAGGTAGATCTTGATATTATTATGGAGTTAAATTTTTTCAGTGTGCTATGGGAATGTCTCCTGGCCCATGACCTCAGCTGAAATATGCAGAAGTAATTTGCTTTATGTGTGATAACAAGTTACAGATGCAAAGTTCTGAGTTCCTCACCTGCCCCCCATGGAAGTCCAAAAGCCAAGCTCCAGGCAGATGGGGAATTTGAAATCTTGAAAATGAACATATCAGAGGAATTCAAGCAGTGAGTGAATGTGGGGTTTTAAGATTATAATTTTGGCTTAGGTTCTTACATTCCATTAACTTGAACTTTAAATACAAACTTCTCTTTTGGATCTTGGGCTTAGTTTTTTATCCTCATTTTTCTGAGTGCAAAAAGGACATGACTGATTAAATAGTGTGCTTATTTCCTGGTGGTCACAGCCATGCAAGAAGGAAGCTGTGATAAAATTCTTCAGCCAAAATATTCCTGCTTAAAAGGTGGAAGGGAACAGATTTAAAATATTGTTTGGAACAGCAAATCTTTGCAAGGTCTTTAATACCATAGGGAAAGGGTAACCCTCTGTGCCTCTCTACCCCAAACCAAAAATGAAGTGAGAGAACAACAGTAATAAAACAACAGATCATTAAAAAAAAAAAAGATTTTGGGCCAGTTGGTGAACTGTACCACAGCTCTGAATTAAATTTGTAACCTGGTTACTTTGAATTAGTTATTAATATTAGTTATTAGTTATGAGTAAAATCATCAGTGGCTCCAAGATGCAGCCAGTGCTTAGAACAAGCAAGGAATTATGACATTATTACCAAAAATGCATTGGGAGGAAGCAGTTTTGTTTCATCTCCTGATCATATTCTCATCTACTTCTCAGTAAGCAAATGTGCAGCTCACTCCCTGCTCTCCCAGCCCTTGCTTTTCCCCTGCTTAGTCAGCTCCACTCTTACATCTGTGCTTGGTGATACTGAGAGTCAATTTTGGGTGTTATCTCCTCCTAGGCTGCACAGGATCAAACCTTGAAAGTTCAAGGCATTCCATCTGCCTTCTACTAATTACCACTTTTATTCCTTGTGATTCTCCTTCTTTCTAAGGCAAGGTTTTTTTGTGTTTGTTTGTTGGGTTTTTTTGTTTTGTTTTTTTAATATATATTGCTTCTAAAGGACAGTTTCCTATACTAAGATCTGCAAGCATAAAGCAGGTATTGATCTTTTCATGACCTTTTCTAGTAATAACAATAAGCTGTACTGCTGCCTTCACAGAACAGAGTGCATCTTCTTGACATCAGGGAAAGATTAAGTAATGCAGTGTGAAAAGTGTGGTTCATTTAAAGGCATGTAAATGCTCTTTATAGGACTTCAGACAAAAATCAGGGGGGTGTGTATGTGCAGGGGGCAAAAAATTAAGGAAAAGTCATACATTTGAAAACCAAACCAAAAAACAACAAACCACCCCAACCGAAGGACTTGAACCCCTTTCCCAAAACCTCAAGCATCCCCCACCCCCTGGCAATATGAATATTTCAAGATTGTTTGGAAGATGTGCATGAAATGAAAAGCCCTGGGAAATAAAGTCCTGCATCTTGTATACGAGACTGTTCTAAATAAGTGTGTTTGCCAGCAAAATCTAACTAATTATATTAGTAATTAATAATGTCAATAAGTTTAGTAGGGGTACAGATAGAGTGTTCTGCCAAAAATAGATGCATATTTTTACACATTATCCACATCTCTCATGAGAAAACCAGGCAGAGGCAAGGGAAGTGTTTCTGCTGGGCAGGTTGATGTCACTCCCAAGGTCTGTGGTTTGGGGTGCTCTGTGAATGCAGCTTTAGGCTCTCTGTTTCCTCTGTCCACACCTCATCATTTCACTTCATTACTGATGATTTCATTCTGCTGACATGAAGCAGCCCAGGGTATATGGGGGGACCACTGTGGGCTTCCTACAGAACTGGGAAGCTGAGGGCCCTGTCCCCTTTTGCTGATGCTCCAGTAAAACTGCTGAGTTATTGCAGGAGCTCTGCATTCATCCCAGAAAACCTGGGATGAAGAACCAAGCACATTCCCCAGCAGCTTTTGTCTGATTTTTTTGCTTCAGCAGCCATGCTTTTCTGCCAGGCTTTGTCAGCTCCAGTCACTCTTACAGGCATGGCTAGGAAAAAGTAGGCTTGCTTTGTAATTCTCCTGTTTTTCCTTGCTTTTTTCCTTTGCACCTCATTTCTGTTTCTTCCCAACCATCAGCCTAAGAGCTGAATTAGAAACTCAGAGCCAAAATTCATCAGGAAGGGTGTGTTTCCTTAGAGGCAGCTCTGGACACCCTTGTAGAGTTTTCTGTGAAAACTCAAATCTTCACATGCACAAGAAAGGAGGATGCAGCACCTTGAGGTGAGGAAAATTCTAGACATGACTTGTACTTTTTTCTTTCCAGTCACACCCTGCAGTGTGTGAAGCCCTCAGAAAACCAAGTGGCATCTTACCCTGATTTGGGTCTGGTTTCTCTTCAGGTTATTGAAAAGTGCTGAAAGTCTTCAGATGATGCAATACATGTCTGTCCACTGCACAATAGTCACTGCTAAAGATACAGAATTAATTAGGCTGTAGTCTTAATTAGAAAGTATTAGAAAAGTTGACCATATGGTGATAAAGATGGATAAGTTCTGAAACCTTCTTGCCTAGTGCAGAGAAGTACACCTTTATTTATTTATTTTTTTTAAAACAATCTTCAGGGATTTCTAGCTGCCAAAGACTTATTTTGATTAGAAACCTAAGAAAGTACCACATTTTTAAAGCTGAGGACACACAGTACTTGGGAACATAGTGGCCTATGCCTGACCTGGAGTAGATGTGCTTTGTCACAAAGTAAAGCTGAGGAAATTGTAAAAACCTTTGTTTTTTGTTTTGTTTCTAAGAGATGCTGTGACTGATTGCACTTAATAACACAAGAACTTGGAACCAGCCCAGGAAGAATCAAGCTAAAGCCACCCCACCTTTCTTGTGTGTGTATGTAAATATTTAAATTAAACATACATAAAAGGGGCCACTATTTTGTAATACTTATTTTCAGTTATTTTGCATCTGCCACTCCCTTTCATCTTTCAGTATGAATTGTTACCTTTGGGAAGTCACAGCTCATGTATGAGTGTGAAACCTTGATTTATGGCCAAGGACTCTTAGAAATTATTTCTTTTACCTGGTTTAGAATGAGCCCTGTTTTTCTTGGGCCACAGTTATAACTAGTCCAATAAAAAAATAATAACTAGAAATATACAGAGAGGCATCAGAGTATTTCATCTTCCACTGGAAAGCCAGAAGCAGCTTCAGACAAACCTTTGTCCCAGCAGCTTGTTTCATTCTTAGTGTATTTGTGTTACAAACATGATTTTTCTGGTGTGATAGGTGCTGCTGCATCAGAGCAAGATTTAGATCATTGCTTAAGTTAGAATCATAACCTGTGTGTGAAATAATGCTACTTCAAGCAGAATAATTTTACAGACAAGTAAAATGAGGGGCCTGAAGCTCAGGTGAGATACTTGGGATCCCCACAGGATGGTTGTGATCCAAGTAAAATTCATTGCTCAAGAGTTTTCAATTAAGTACCCTGCACTTGCAGGTGGCTGGCATGACTTTTTTGTCTCCTCTTTCCCCTTTTTTATTTAGCATGTTAAATTTTAGTAGGTGTTTGAGGCAACTGAAAAGCAATTTTGGTGATTTATTCATTATAGGTTGTGGGATTTTTCATACAAATAACCAATAAATAGTACACAATAAAGATAAATATAACAGTAAACTTCATAAAACAATCCCCGGGTGTCCTTGTACATTACTAATATTTTTTTTTTTTTTAAAGTACTGTTAATTAACTAGTATGTTCAACCTTTAGACTTACTGGACTAGTGGTTAGAATTGTCATTTTCCTAAACTTCAATAGTCCATTTCACTTTGATTCTCCTGGACCTAGTACCAGGGTTATCTGTCTTGCTTTTCATTCCTCTAATGTCACATTTCATGGAGAAGACAATACAGCCTTAAGCATTTATATTTTGAAAAATCATTCTCCCTGTTTATTTACTTCTAAAAGAGTCATAAACATGAGTGAGCTACTTGAGTTTCCCTCTGTGATAAAGGAAGGAAAATGAATATCTAATAAAGACTGACTCATATTAATCTATTTGCAGCTCACTGACTTCAGGGCATTACTTCAGGGATGATGTCTCTAGAAATCTACATGCAAGTGAGGTTACAGAATTTCATTTAATATATTATTTTAAACCTATATTAATTTTGTTTCAATACTAATAAATTTATAGTAGAATTATTAAATATAGAATAGCATTTAATAAGTCTATTTAACCACTTGGTTATTCATCTTAGTGCCAGACATCTTTTAAAAAATCCTTTCTAATGTCATTGCTTAAACTCTAGTCAAGAGCAGACAGTTTCATGGTTTTGACTGAAGTTTCTGAGAGTCCTTCACACGTTTCCTTTGCCAGTAAGTGTGGAAAATTTATGATGACAATAATTCAAAAGCTTGTGGCCTAGATAGCTTAGGCAAACATTTAATTTATAATGCAGACAGGGTAGCTGATGCACACTTAATCTCTTGTCTGGGGACATGAGCTCTTGTTTGTATTTTGGCTTTCTGTAAGTGCTCAGACACCTCCTGTCTCTACTCTGGGTTATGTTCTCACCTCCCAGCACTTTTCACCAATCTTTTCATATTTAATATATCTGAATTAATAGAGAAATGAATAAGAAAATGGGATTTTCTAGAGAAGAGATGTGTACCATGAATGCATCCACACCCCAGGGGAAGGTTACCCATGGCATGTGGGCTTGGCTAACTTCTGAGCTGCCCAGGTGGGTGTAGAGTGATGCCCACTCATGACTTGATGTTCAGAGGCTGCTTTGGATGCTGAAGTTATAAGCATAAATAAAATTATGCTTTATTTCCAGGCTGTGGTGTCCATTAGCTTGCTTTGAAGGCTTTCTGGTTGCCTGCACTGAATTTAAAAGGCTTCTACTTTCCATTGTATGTTTCACTTTTATATTTCATTTGCAAAGGGAAGATGTTCCTAACTTGGGAAACATGCAGGGATGTATTGATGAGGAATCTTGTTTTTAGTCCTTTGCTAGGCACACAGGCCAGAGCTAAATTCTTCATCCAAACAAATGGTTTTTACAGGAACATAGGTCCCGTGGTCAGTGGTTTTATTAAGATTAATTTAAAATATATCCTCAGCCCCAGCTGACTTGACTAAATCGAGTGTTTTATTCCATCATTTTCCTGGCAATTCTCTCTGTTCTTCTAAAGGTTTTCTCTGTTAAAAAAACAGGAGGTCCTCTATTGCTGCAAGTTCAGTTCTGGCACCCAAGTAGAGATGCAAGGAATCTTTGCTTTTCCTGTTTTTCTGATGAGCTGCAGAAGCTTGGATGGAATTGCTGCTGGTTCTGGTAATGGATTTGTAGCTTGGGGAGAGGAGGAGGTTAATTGAAAGGATCTGATTCAGCTTCATCAACTTTTCCATTATGAAAAGTTTTTATTAAATGGTTGTAATTTTGATTGATAGTAAACATTGGGTCTCTGTTCACTGCTTTGATGCAAGGCAGCATGCAATTAACAAGAAAACTTGAGCTCCTTTTCAATTATTCTAACCTGTCAGTCTCTGATTCACCACACCAAACTTGGAATTCTCTCTCTGAAATTCTAGTGAAGATAAACAAGATCTTTCCCCCCAAATTTAAGCAGATCTCTTAAATGTTTGGCTCCCCTTTTTTTTTTTTTTTTCCTACCCCTGGAGACAAAAGCAAGTGATGGTGCAATGATATCAATGAGAGGTTCCCAATCCCACTTGAAATTCAAAGCTACTGTAAATGTCCTCTGGAAGATAAGAGCTGATAGCAGGAGTCAAACAGCCCTGTAGTTTAAGAAAAAGAGAGGGTGCTAAAGTAAACCAAGTGGAGAATATTGTACTTTAACAGGCCCCTCAGACATTTTTACCCTTTTCCTTATGGAGCTGAGAAACCTGGGAAAGGTCTGTGCATGGAAATCACAGGTGGTGCTCTGACTGTGCAGAGGATGCTGTGGAGTGAGAGATTTTTCATAGGTTTTGGAGATGTATGTGCTAAGCAACCAAATCTGTAATTTTCTTCTGTTCATTTGGATAATTTGGGGTCATTTGTATTGAAATTCTAGTTGCTCTATGTACTACTTAACTGTGAGTAGGGAAATAATGATTGGTGTGGTTGTAGATTTGCCAGGTGATGGATAGAGACTCATTGACTGAATAAAACATTTCCCTCGTATATAAATTACTTTATTGAAAGTGTATCTAGTTTCACAGTCATAAAATATATTTCTATATTCTGTGGCTCACTTTGATTTAATACAAACGTAAGTTAATCCTAGATATGTTTTAAACCCATTAAATCAAAGTGACCCAGAATCTTTTTTATTTCTTTCGTTTTAATTTCCAGTTTCTTAAAATTTAACTCTTATTTGATCAGAGATGTTTTCACAGGTTCTGTGACCTCTGAGAAGGTCAGTGCCTAAAGCCATCTGAAATAGCTGGTCCACCAAGAAAAAAAAAAACCAAAACATATCATAAATCTGCTCATAAGTGCATATACATGTTCAGTAAGTTACCAGTAAAGCTCATTATGCAACGAAAGAGAGTAACTGCTATTAACTTTATGGAAGGTATTCATAAATAGTACATTGGGGTATCATTCAATAACCCACAGAATTGGTTAAAAAATGAAAGCTCCTCTCAGGAAAACCTTATTTGACAACAACACAGGCAAATAAATCAACTCTGTGATTGGTGAATATTAAGAATTAGAACTGAAAGAGGATCTTAAAGAGTTTGTGACAACGACTTGATGTCTAAGGGTACTCTGTACTGACTGCTGCCCTACTGCCATATCCCATGGCAGGAAAAATGAGTGATCATTTGCAGTAAAATATGATGAAAACACCTGCAATCCTTTTCAATTTCACTTGGCCTTCTTCATAAGGCTCTGCTTTCATGCTACGTTAATTCAGAACTTAATTGAGTGCTGTCATCTGTGTGCCATTTCCCTGCAGGGACTGAGCCTCCAAAAGGCAGCTTTAGCTGATAGAGTCAGGGAACATATTGGCAATTTCTTCTTAAAATGAAGAAGTATTCTGCTTTAACAAGTGCACCCACATGCTACCTGATCAGACTAATTGTGGAAGTTGACAAGCAACTAAAATTATCTTTTACTGCTCCAGCTATGCCATTAAATTCTCCAAGTATTAACACGTGTTAGAAGTAAAAAGCATTTGAAAGGCACATTTCTCTGACTTTACAGCTCCTGTTCTCTTCTCATAGCCTGATTTGAAGGCACCAAGTTGCCAGCAACAGAAACACACATAGAAATGTGAGCATTTAGAGACCTTTTGTTTCCATTCTGGTTTGGTTTCCATTTTTTTTGCTTTATCCTGAGAATATTTTACCTGAATATGAGTTCCTCCTGGAACAAGTGTCTGTATATACAAACTTGCAGACTTTGACATATCAATATGTAAAGCTTTTTTGCTTTATAAGATGCTGTCTTTTTTAAAAAAAATAAAAATGCAGGCTTGCTAGGTTTTAGAGATCATTGTCTATGGTAAAGGGCATAATAAAGAACATTTTTTTGGGATCCACTGTTAGACACATCAGTTAATAAACTGGCAAGTTGTGCTCTCAATACAGATAAGGAATAATGAGAATTTTGTCTTACTAGAGTAGTCTGAATCTTTACAATTGGGTATTGTTTGTAATTACTGAAAAAGCCCCACATTTTAACAAATTACTATGTCTTTTTAAAGATATCTTTAAGTAAATTTATCCAGTGATGTTTAGCTGTTAATTAGTTTATCACTTTATAGGATGGATCTCCTAATATTGATTCAAATTTGTATCTCTCAGGTGGGGAACTACAGAATATTTTTACTCAAGTACCTGTGTTTAATGTGCTTATTCTAGTGCATGTGAGTGGAGTCTGAAAAAATTTTGTTCTAAATGACTAGGAAATACTCAGTAACATAGCTAAGTTTTCAGGAGGAGATTAATTTTTATATATGTATAGGTTTTTTGGTTTTTCCAGAGCTTACTGGCCCATCATAACCCCTCTAGCTGAAACCATATTTGTTCCTTTTAAACACAATCTCTGAAGCCACTTGACATTGCATTCATTTGTTATGCAACTTTTATTATTTATTCTTTATTAAATGTTATGTTTTTGTGGTCATCTGGATTTTAATTAACTAGTGCTGAAATATTTACACCTGGTTAAATTTATCTTTTGTACAACTTCCACCAGTAGATGCATTATAGGGGTACCTGCAAAAGAATGTTTATATACATTTAAATGCATTTTTTTTCACAGGTGTTACATTAATAACCCTGGCAGCATAAACATTCTTTAAATATTTTCTTAGGTTACAAAGACTTTCTCTTAAGTATGCATCAATTAAATCTTCTTTTTTACTTCTAAATGAAATTGGGTGCTAGTATCATAATTTTTTTCAAAATTCTCTTTAGGTTTGTGCCATCAGTAGCACTGCTTAACATGCCCTGTTCTACCTCTTTCTCTCCCATTCTGCACTTGTCCCTGGTACCAGATGTGTATTTTTTCACTTAGATTTTACAACCCATGCTTTTTGGTCGATGGGTGATAATTGTGGCTTTTTTCCTAATAAGGAAAGACTTAGTGGTCAACCAAGCACGATATCTGAGATCAGAATCTTAGTTTTGCTCTTTTTTGTCTTTATTCTTTTATTCCCAAGCTCCATCCCTTCACTTGATATGTCACTGCCACTGCCATTATTTCTCATCAGCCTTGTATAAAGACTGACTCTAAAACTTGGAACATGTCACCCGAGCTAAAGCAGAGTCCAGGCTGAAATTAATCTCTGTGACAAAAGCAAAGCTTCTGTTTCTAGGAAGCAACATTTGTAAAGAGAGTGGCTGAAAATTCATCCTTGCAGAATGGAGTTTTGTTCCTCAGTTTCAATTCCAGCTGGAATTTTTAGCAGAAAAGTAACTGTCCCTCTTACTTACCTGAACAATATCTCCCAGAATAGGTTCTGCCAGCCCTTCCTAGGGATTGCAAGTTTTATAGCCTTGGAATAGGTGATTTTTCCTTTCATTTGTACCTAGCAGAGCAGAAAATGCTGTAAAGCCATTGAATTAATAGGTTTTACACCAGCCTTTTGTATGCTGCTTAAACTCTCTTCTCAACCTCATTCATTGAGCATTGCCCACTTTCTGATTTCTCTACACCCATGGGACACAGACTTTGATCCAAAAGCTTGTAACAAAAAACTGGTAAGATTCAAGGCACTCTTAGAGAGACAAAAGCAGTGAAACAACACAAACTCCCTGATTTTTTTTTTTTTTTTTTTTTTTTTTTTTTGGGGTGGGGGGAACACTGAGGATAGTCTGGGTTTGAGTGAATAATTTCTGAGCCCCAGCCTGCCACCACTTGTGCTGTTATAAAAAGAGTTGGTAAGTTCATAGAAGGACAAATTGGGTTATGCCCAATAGGAGTGCCCACGGAGGCAATTTTTTTGTTTCATTTTAAGGGGAAAATAAAACGTTTTTTGTTGCAGAAATGGACCCAGAAATGGAGGTTACAAAAAATGTAGTAATACAGTTTTGTGAAGTTTTGCTTTTTTCATGGTTGAGGGAGATAGACAAGAGGCTTGGAAATGCTGGTACCTGGATCTCAAAGCTTTGTGCTCATCTCCCTTGCTATGAAGGGAGCATGAATCAGGGCATTTCTTGGTTTCCTTGACTTCAGTGCCCAGATTCTCATTTTTCTGATTATTGCTGCTGTGGGAATGCTCTGTGTGATATTTACTCATTATTTTGAAGGAGGAGTAGTCACTACTCTGGTAATACAATTGGCTCTCAGCTACACACATCATTGAAAAATCCCAGTTTTGGGCCAAATCTCTATGGGATTAGGAAACATAAGAGCAAGCAGGGCTGTCCTGAAGAGCAGGTTATGTAGGTAAGGATGCAAGTAGTGAGGTAGGAAGGGAGGAATACAAAATTACAATAAAACACCAGTGCCTAACAGCACGGGCTGCTGCTCCATTCCTGCTGCCCTGCTGAAAGGCTGAGTGGCTGCTCAGTTAAACTGAAGAAGGTTCACCAGAGCCCTGGGTAATTGGAGTGTTGGACAAATTATCTGAAGGGCAAATAGGGGGATGAATGACAGAGCCCATTTGGAGGACTGTGCCATACGAGGTGATTTTCAAAGTAGTGTCAGCTTACACAAGACTTTTCCAAGAGGAGCATGGACTTCTATAGCTCACTCAAATCTGGGTGGAGAATTTTGGTATTAATCTACTTACATTTGAGACTCCCTTCAGGTTGCTGTGCTTAAATTTGCTTTGGGGTTAAATGTCTTTTCCATGCACAGTGTGTGCAGTTGTTGTACAGATGTGAAACCCCTCAGGCTGCTCAGATGCCAGCATCTCCTTTTCAATGTTCAAGAAACTCAGTCCTGGAAGTCTGCTCTTTGTTTTAGGTATTATTTTGGAGAGGTTCCTGCTTGACTCCTGGTTCACTACAGGAGTGGATCACGTTCTTGGTTAGGACCTGGTTATTTTAAAAGTCCTCTGGCATGTAATTGCAGTTATGATGCAAGATTTTCTTTTCCACCTGGTGTTACACAGATGCTGAAACTGGCTATGCCACTGTGACCTGTTGCCCCAACCTTCGTCTTCTCAGCCTTTCCTCCTTCTGAGTGATGTAAATTTGTTCTTTTATGTAGATTTTGGTTCTAGAAAAAGTTGTTTTCTGGCAGTTCAACTTCCTATGAGCCTTCAGAGTAGAGAGGAGAAAAAGAGCTGTGTCATCTGTGCTTGATCTCTTTATTTCCTTAAAAAGAAGGATTAGTCACACTAAAGAAACATCAGTGCAATTAGTAAATGTGTTTAGAGTCTTAATATCTATTACATTTCCATCTGTTTTTCCTATGGAAATATGGACATTGTAAAAGGGCATCTGTAATGCTGCCTTTATAACATAATCTGCTGGCTAATCCTAGGGCTGGAATGGTCCTGGGTTCTTTGATTCTGCACAAATGTTACTTTGAGGCATGGAGAGCTTCTGTACAAACATTTTGGATGCATTGCTTCTCCTGTTAAAATTTCACTTATTGGTTCTCCCAACAGAGCTTCTTAAACAACCCTGGAAAAGGATTGCTTAGAGATAATCCTGGTTGGGGGGGGGGGGGAGGAAGCCAATAAACCACTAAAACAAGCAAACTCCAAACCCTGTGTCTTGTGGAGTTGGAATTGATGGTAATTGTTGGAATTGATGGTAACTGTTGGAATCTACCAGAAGATGAATAATTTCTCCTTTTCTGCAGCAAAGGGCATCAGATCCTGTGGGATGAAGAGCATTGCCAGATTCCATGCAGCTGCTTATGGGTAACACAAAAGAGGGATATTTAGAGGTGTTAGGATTACTGACTTCAAACTATTTCTATTACAAATCTTTTATTTCACTTGCTCCAAGGACCCCAAAATAAAAGTGTTCACCTACCTGGCTGCTTACAAACACAGCCAGCTGGGTCTTACTATAGGAAAATGAGATAAAAGCAGATGAAATTTATTTGGCAGGAGGTGAAGGCTGCAGGATCATGGTTGACCAGGTGCTACTGACCTGTCAGCTTTTGGAAACTGAGGGGATGAGAAGGACTGGGACACTATGTGGATAATTAAATCCTAACAGGCTGGAGGTCAGATGCTGTACATGGCAGTAATTAAAATATTATGTTACAATTCTGAGAATGGCAGTCTGGTTTTCTAATCTATACACAGTGTCAAACAGCTGAAGAGCTGCAAGTTACAATTCCCTGATCACATCTCTGGGGCTATTGCATTGCAACTGCATAGTTAATCAATTGACTAACATCTGTGAAATGTCTCTTGTGTTAGGTGCTGGGAGATTTTCTCTTGGATAGAGTCCTGAGCAAGGCTGAGGAAACTTCAAGGCTTTGAAAAGTGTTAATGCAGGTTTTGTTGGAAAGTTAGAGTTGAACAAGTGAGCTGGTTGGAAGCTGGAGTTGAACAAGTGGCTGAATTTATGCTGTTTTCTCCAGGCCAGTGATGTGTGGGACGAGATCTGGATTTTCCCAGGAGAGACACAAACTGGAGAAAGAAGAGAGGAAAATTATATTATTCACATGATTTTAGCCATTTTTTTTCCTGAGGGGAGTGGCCAAATGAAAATCTGCTTTATCATTGGATATTCCCTGGGAAGAAAACATTGTGATCAATGTTTTTGAAACACATTGTTAAAGAGGTTAATCTTCTAATGTAATCCCTTAAACAAACTGAAGGAAAATCCTCCTAGATGCACTAATTAAGTCATTTACATTGTAGCTGCTGAATTGCTCAATGAGGCATTTCTATGCTCAGTTTGAATTATCAATCAAGATATATCAATCAAGATATTTCATGGTAAGAAGTCAGTTCTTGGGGTTTAGCTGCTGGCTGGCAGAAAGCCAATTAGAATCAAAGAGCATGAAATTGGATAGAGATATCTGGTAAGGAGGTTGGTAGATTTGCATCCCACAAAAGAGCAGAATACACAACAGATCTAAAAAAATGCAGGAAAAGCTCATGGTCAAAACGTCTGAGAAATCAGCAAGGAATTGCATTAGGAATTAAATAACTGATATTTACAGAGCTATAAGTGATGGTTTTGTGCTCATGAATATTATAAGGACAGGTGAACCCAGGTGTCCTAAGGGAGTGGGTACTGCCTTGAACTAGGAGCATGAGGAATGCTAGAAAACCAACACCATCCTGTGACAGCTGGACCACAAGCTGCCTCGAGTGAAAGGTGCTTTCCACAAGGCCATTAGAATGCTTTTTAGAAATGATAAACACCCTTCAGCTGGCTCTGTGTGGAACTAAATTCCAGGCTACGAGAAAGTAAGATGATTTGTGGAGCTGATTTTCAGGTGGAGGAAGTGGCATGGATGGGAAACTGTGGATGTCAAATAGGCAGGAAACTCCAACCAGCTCCTCACAGCAGGGCATCTCCTGTACCCTTGTTGTATGCAGCAAAATGGAGCAATTAAAAAAAAATTGGGAGAACCAGGCAAGTTTTTGACCCTCTGCAGCGATCACTTCATCGAGCACTTCCCTCCTCAGCCAGAGGGAGAGAAGGCTGCTCTCAGCTCTGCTCTGGGCAAGATTTGTGTCCAATTTTTAATTAACCAATGTATTATATTTATTTTTAAACCATTTGAGCAGATTCAAGGTGTCTGTGAAAACTCTGGAGAGAAATTAAGCCTGGTACAGTGCCACTGTGTCTCCAGAGCTATCATGTCTCATGGTTGGCATTAAAAGCCCTTTCTTGTACTCTGGCTACACTGGATTTGGGCTGCAGTTTGTAATCCAGTTCAGTTCCCACCTGTGGTGTGAATGGACTTGAAAAGTCAAACCATGAAGACAACATGATACCTGAGGTTGTATTTGGTTTTAAAAAGTGGAAGGCACTTCAAAGTTGGTGGGACTTGATCAATATTTAATATTTAATACACTAGGACAGAGTAGAGTGAATTTTGTGCTTGAGAGTCCTACCAAAACATTTCTTATCATTTTCTGTTTGAACAAGTTGCACTTGGCTCTGTTGTCCTCTGGCAGCTGTGGCACTTCAAAAGATGAAGGTAAAATGAGCCAAGAAACCAAAAGGTAATGTCTCAGACTGGCACAGAAGATTGAGGTGGGATTTCATTCCCACTTTGGAAAAGCATTTGATCCTTAAAAAAGAGGCCAAAGCCCTCGTGACTTTGGTAATCCATGGTGCTTGTGCTCCTAGATGCTTTCAGACTTGGACTTGAGCCTCTCCTTGTGTTTTTCCCTCACCTTATTTTATTAGGTTGTTGTTCAATGCTCAAAAGACCCTGGGACACTCTGACAGGGAAAAAATGCTGTTGTGGTCCCATCATTAATGGCACATAGAGGCTTAGTTCAGTTTTTTGGCATCTTCTGTCAACATAGTACATGTTGCATGCATATTATGAGCTTTTCAGAGTTCTTCATATATCAGGGAGCAGTGTGCCTTACACCTTTTTAAACCAGCTTGAATTCCATCAAGCTATCTCTTTCCTAGGATTTGAATAACTTATGAATGGTTGAAATCTTATTGATACATTTCTGCATCTATTAAAAAAACCAAAACCCAAACAACCCAGTAGAGGTCTTTTAAGATGAATTTAGATGCACTTGAAATGAATGAAATCTTGTCTTTTAGTGCATCTCCAGCACTTAGGTGATTATATAGAAGGATATTAGGGTGATGGGATGATTGCTGGAAATTGCTTTAGTTTAATTTGATTTGAATTTTTTTTTAAGGTGAAAAAATTGGTTTTTTTCCCCTCCTCTGTTTACTGAGTAAAAGCTGCAAGGTCATGATACTTTTTCTTTGGAATATAGTGCATGTACCAATTAATCAAGGTTGGCTTCAAGAAGCAAAGTGAAGTCTGTCAGAGGCAATATTTATGAATGGACTTTGCTGTAATTGAAATGAATGTTGAGTCATTCATTCCAGTAACTTCCCAAGCAGACAAATTTGAGTGGACAAGAGGGATAAAAGGTCTGAATGCAACTTCTTCAAGAGATAGCTCAAAAAGTGGGCAGGCTTACATATATTGTTTCCAGAAATGATAATGCAAATGCTAATTGATCTAGAGGTGCTCCTGGAAGTCATTCACCCAAAGCATGGCTTCATTTTTATCAGGAACTGCTATTTGCAGAGAGTGAGACAAAGAGAGCTGGTGGATAAAATCAGAATAATTCTTTTGAGATTAAAGTGTACTTCCCATTAATGTGTACAAAGCTGTATCATCCTCAGAGAGAAGTTAAGGCTTTGCTTGGATCCATTCTGCAGCTTCTTTGATATTTGGCACTAGAAAAATGGAAATACCAAGAATATTTTGTGTAGATGAAGTTTCTGTCTGTGCTGGGAGATGGTCTAGGTGAGCTTAATAGCCCTGTTAGGATGTTTTGTAGCTCTGGTAAAGACCCTGCCACCAGGTGCCATGTCATGGACAGTCTGGTTCAAATTATCTCATCATATAGGAGTAGTCTGAATATTATTGTGTTTGTTTTTTTTATTTATTCACCTTTCAGCTAAATGACATCAAAATATGGTATTTAAAATATAATTTCCTATTGGTTTGTCTTTTTCCTATAGAAATGTAGATTCCAGATCCTTAAACTAAGGGAAACTCCCAGGCAGAAGATCCCACTGTCATGTCTCTGACAACTGCTTATACACAGCTTTTCCTCTCCTCCAAGTTAATATTTGGTTACAACCAGTGCTGTGTAAATTTTAGGCTTGTAACAATTCACTTTTTAAAAAAACATAACCTATCAAGAAAAAAAGATATCAGTAGTATATTCTACTTTTCCTGTGCCTTGAGTTGTGAAGTACCTTGCAAATTAAATTCTATAGATGAAACATGGTTTTAAGCTCTAGGAAAAATCATGACAGCCACAGAAATAAAAAGCTGGCTGTGGATGGACACTGGATGCACAGACTAGTTTCTAAAAAAAACTAGACAATTTCATGTATTCTTATGTCTTGTCAGTGGTGGACAACTGTCTTTTGAAATGATGCTATTAATTTATTGTAGCATTATTTTCATTATCACAGACACCCACTGGAGAATTTAGTGTCAGTTTCCTGAAACAGAAGATTTTTGCTCTGTTGATTGTCACAGACTTAGATTTTTATGGTGTGAGTCAGGGCCAGAAGTGTATTATGATATTTTTAATTTGCAGTGAGTAATATAAACTCCAAACAACTTGTGGAGATTTTGAACAAGTTTTTTAAATTATTTTTTTTTTTTTTTTAATGAGGGGTGTGTATGATAATTTAGGTTTTAAAAGCTCATTGCAAATATGTATTTGGGATTTCAAGTTTTGAACAGCCCTATAGGGATAGAATATTTATCAACAAGTACTCTAAGTAGCAAGATTATCACATGTGTCTTGATAACCAGTTATAAATACACATTAATGATGACTGATATATTTGAACATATGTTGATTAATTAAGAATAAGTGGTTCTATGTTTGCCTGCATTTGCCTGGCTGTGTCTGTGTCTCTCTGTGCTTGGCATGGGCTGCCTGACACCCCTTGCTTTGGTTGGGCTGCATCATAATTTGATGTTTTCCTAAGTGTCTGGCTGTGCATTTATCATTCATCAGCAGAGGATGATGTGTGAGCCTTGGTGAGAGCATAACTTGGAACCTTTTTTTCTATGTTGGGAAGTGCCCTGAGAAACAGCAGTCAACATTATAAAAAAAACCAAACTGATTGTGCAGGTTTGTGTTTGACTTCAGCACTTTCTGAATTCTGCATCAAGACTCAATTTGCAAGAGGAATGATTTTAAACAATAAATGTGAGCACTTTCATTCCCCCCTTTATTTTTATGCGAATGCAACTCGATTCTAGGAATAAGCCACGAGCAATTATTTCCCAGAAAGAAAGGAGGAAAAATTGATGTTATGCAGGACTTTGCTCTTCACTTTCCAAGCTGTCCTTGGAGGTTTAAGCTCATTCTGGGGCACAGAGTCTGAGCTGCACACCACACCTGCCCCACGTGCTCTGATGGGGTCCAGAACTGCTGCCATACAGACACCATCACCAGGACAAGAAATCTGTGACTTCCTCAGCTAACACAACCTTTTTCTGTAGGTGTGTAGAAGCTCTCTGTGCCAGAGGAATCCATCAGGTCCTCTTTCCACACATTATCGGAGCTGTGGGTGCATTTCTTTCCATCTGAAAGCATTTTGCTGCCAGTTTTCACAGTAGGTATCATCTTAGGGCAGTTGAAGTCTGGGATCTGTACCAAGTACCAGCCAGGTCAGTGCTGCCTTATCTCAAGTTGTGGATTTGTTCTCATTTGAACCAAGAAAACATGAATGAGATGTGAACTGCATTACTGTCCAACTAGCTGGGCATGAATTGCCACCCTTGTGGCTATAAAATATAACATATCACCCAAAGCATAGACAAAGGAGAATTACAGCCTTCCAAAAAATGTTGGCAAGAGCTGTAAGTATCTACTTCAATGAGAACATAGTCCTATTATAACATGAAGTAGTAGAATAGTTTTAGGAGAACTGTGGACTGCAGTTTTACTCTTTGCTAAGCCCTCATTCATGAGTGTTTATTCACAGATTTCTTTTGCTATTACCAAAGAAATAGCCAAGGCTGGGTGTGTGACTTGTAATGCTGGATGGATGTATCCTCAGAAGTCAGTTTTCTACTGGTATCTGATATAACTGTGGCCTTCTGCTGAGCAGTGTGTTTTCCTCTTATTCATTCCCTCCTCTCCTTGTGTCACATTTCATGATTCTTTATCCATGGTGTGACTTAATTTTGCCATTTCAGCTGGATCACAGTGTTGAAAAACCTTTTTCTCAGGCTGAGCGTATTCCTGCAATCTCTTTTGTCAGCTCTGATGTTGGTGCAGTTCAGTCCTGCTTCAAGGAGGCCTTCTACTGAGGGAAAGATGTTCTTTCATAGTTATTTTTGCTGGGCAGATCAGCTTCCTGATTCAGCCTCTGACTGCTTGGTTGTCAAACCTGATGCAAGAGAAGCAGCAGAAATGGTTGGGCAGAAAATAGGGGTCCAGTCTCCTTCTCCAGTGGTCTGCAGGTCCCCCAGCTTGAGCCTAACAGGGAACTGTGACCTCAGACATGAATTTGGGTGCTGTGGGGTGCTCTTCCTACCTGCTTTGGGATTTTTGTTTTTTTTGAATATGGGAATTCGACAGTAGATTTATTTATGGGATTGTTGCTGATTCTAGAGCCAGAACAGGTGATGGTAACTTTGGCTACTACTTCTCTGAACTTTAGAAAACTGTCTTTTTTTGGAATTTATATTGATAAATATCTGCACTTCTCATCAATCTTACTTTATCCAAACTGATCTACTCTGAAATGAAGCAGTGGGAGAGCAATACACAGCATTTTGCAGTTATCTTTTCAGTTAGTTCTTCAGGCAGACTGAAACCTATTTGTGTCTTACTGGAGTGATGTTTTGCCAGGGAAAGACAGGAGGATGCTTAGCCCAGAGTTTTTCCCTTTTGTTGCCATATTTTATGTTCTAGGCTTATATTGATTTTGATTATAAAAATCAATATTTTAAAGAACTGGTGTTTGGTTCCTTGCTTTATTATAGTTATCTATTTTCTATATAACAATGGAACCCTTAATCATTTTGTAGGTTGAAAAATGGTGATTTTCTTTACCTAACTGCAGAAATTGCCATCCTGAATATAGTGAAATTGTATGTTTGTGAAGTAACACACATTTTAATGATACCTAAAGTGGTCTCTAGGTTTTTATTATAGTAAAAATATTAGGAGAAAGGTTTGCATGGTCTTTATTGTCTGCTTATGGCATTACCATAAGTAATGGTGGGTGAGTTTATGGATTTTGGTGAGTTTTAATTACACAACAAAGATACTTTCTGCTATGAAGTAACATAGAATGACAAGAGGTGTTTTTAGCCATTTTCACATGGTTTGTCTGGCCTCCCCATTTCCATGGCTTAGCTCTATCATGTTTACTGGTTTCACTGGGCTTGCACTCCTCCATTGCCTTAGGGTTTATGCATTTGCCTTCACCTACAGAGTGCAAAGTAGGTGCAGAACCTTCTTACTTAGATCTGGAGGACCTGTGGTCCACTCAGCAAATGCAAAGGTTTTCACCAAGGCTCAAACCCTACAGTATTCTGTGGGGATACCACTCTTAGATTGGATTGTGTGGAAAAGGAGAGGTTTTTTCATTATGTCATTTCTGATGGTGTAGCTTCAAAAAAAAAGGAAAAAAAAATTTAATTAATGGAACTGTGTGTAAGGTCCTTGTTGAAATCTGTCACTTCTTGTTGAGCCCAACTGCATGTCAATCAGTAGCAAATGACATGAAAATTCATTGCCATGCTCAGTGTCCCTCCAGACTTTGCCAGAAGTTATTTGTCTTTTAACTGCCTAATAATTCACCAAGGGCAATAAAGCTGTGCTGGAGAACTCTGCAGATGTGCCAGATTTTGGTTCCATGCCTGAGATTATTTATTCCCCTTGTCATACTGGAACACTGCTCCAGTTGAATACTGGAGTGATGGCTCTGACACCACACGAGCACCCACCTCATGTGGAGCCCTCTAATTACAACCCAGAACTTCTGGAAGCATCAGCTGTGGGTACTAAAATAAGATCCAGTCCTCATCCCCAGCTTGAACTAAACTCAGCTCTTGGCACTGCAGAGGTTGAGAAGCAGGATTTAATGTAAGAAACAAGTTTTGTGCTCAGGTCCTGTACTAAGCAACTAACTGCTGGCTGCCCTGTGATTTCATGGGGGATTTTTTAGCTTTGCTGAAAGCTGTCCAGTGATTTTGTGCCTGATACAACAGAACAGACATTGCTTTTTGGCTGAGCTCTCCAGCAATAAAACCCTGCAGCTGATCAGCTTTGTCCTCAGCCTCCAGAGACAGGAAATAGTTGCATATGGCTTTCTGGAATAAAAAGAAAATGAGACCCTCAAGTTATATATGCCCAAAGTCTAAAGCATTCACAGAACTCTTAAAGAGAAAATAGCATTGGGTTCAGGTAAAAGAAAAAAAAAATTAATTGGTTGATAATTTATTTGGTGACATCTTCCAAAGTGTGTGTTGTTTTTTTCTTGTTTGCTGCCTAGCAACAAGGCCAGCTTGGGAGTAAGAAAGTAGGTGCCTTCCTAATCTATCAAGAACATCACTCTACAGAAAAAGAAATAATTATAATATTTAGTAATTATTATTGCAATAAATTGCTTCCTGCTAAAATTGTTAAACTGACAAATGATGAAGCCTCTACAAGGGAGAGTAGCAAAAAAATTACCTCATTTTCTATTGAAGGTGAGAAATGATACATGGAAGCATGCAGTTCCCATACTGAGTAGCATGAATATCCTACCATGACACAGAGGAGCTGGATGTTACTCTTCCCCTGAATGTGGGAAATGATAATTTCATAATTTGTTTAAATAGGAGGTCATGTGAAGAAATGGAAATACAACATCAGTCTAGAATGTCAGTACTTGTTCTGCAAGGGCACAGGGTTATTATGGCAGCTGAAAAAGCTTCTCCGATGTCCCTAGATAGTCAGGTTAGAAGATCCAAAACTTAAATATTGCTTTACAGATGCACTCACTGCTTATCAATCTTTTTTTTTTTTCTGTCATTAAAAGTAGAAGTTTTTTACTTAATGCATTAGTAATTTCCTGTGTGCGGTTCCAGATCTCAATTCCTGTAATTTCTTCTCTCCCCAAAGAAATGCTCCCATTTCTGAGTTTTCAAGCTGCAGCTATGTACAAATACTGGGATTTGGTTTAAGTCATGTGGTATCTCCCAAAATTTTCCTCTTGTGTCAGCCCTACATATATTTTATAGCAGGCTCATAATTTAGGCAGCTAAGCACAGGTATGGGTGGTTGGCTGAAGGTGTTTGCATTTCACTGTGCTGGTGATGATAAAGAATATTCTCTGCTTTAGGCATCTATGCTCTCAAAGCTGTGCTGTCCAGAAAGCTGATCTTTTACCCCAATGCAACTTCTTCCTTTTCTAATCCCATAAAAGCACCAGCAGGGAAACCTCTAAACCACACGGATCATTTTCATGCGTGGTTTTTTTTTTTCCACGGTTAATTCAGCATCTCTGCAAGTAGCCAGAAGGCTGTTGCTGATAACAGATGGAGAAGATCTTGACCCATCCTTTGTCAAATATCATGTGAGTCAGGCTACCTGATTGCCATCAGGCTGCCTGCCTGGGTGGGCACCAGGGTGGCCAGGTAAGGTGTAAGAGGAGCCATTCATCATGCCCAGCCTGTCTCTCCCCTGTGTCAGCAAGATAAAATGATCTAATATAATCAGCTCTCCAGGGAGACACAAGGCTTGCTGGTGTTTTGTTCTTGGAGGAGAATCCTGGAAAAACAAACACATCAACAGCCAGGCCAGGAAACCTCCCACAGCATTTCCAATGCAGTAACTGATAGGAGGCATAATCATTGACTAAATTGCTCTGGGGCTCTTCTGTGGTTTTTTTTCTGCCTCCCTCTGTAGAGAAAAAAAAAAAAAAAAAGAAATAGGGTGTTTTTTTTGCTTGCTTATTGCTGTATTCCTGCTGGAACAGGTAATGATGTGGCAATGGGAATGGTGCCACGTGGCTTCTGCTGTTCATGGTGACAGAAATGAACAGAAACAGAGCAGGTAACAGGGAAACTGTAGGATACCAAGGACCTAGGAAAGATAACTCTGTGGATTAAATAGATTGGATACTTTGTGGTGGCTCTGGCAGATTTTTCATTAGATGTTAGCTGCATTTTATACTTACTTTGCACGTGCTTGGCTTCGTTTTATACATTTTTTGGTCAAAGCACAGAGTTGAGCTCATGGGGCATTGCACCACCTGTGTTCAGCACACATCTGCCAAGGTTGATGTCCAATCAGTCTGACAGAAATCTGCATTTATAATCTGCAATTAAAAAGATGAATGTAACCAGACCTTAGTAGTGGTAGCTTTATGCCCAGAAGCCATGAGTAGTCCTTTTCCTACTATGTGGAATTTTTCATAGAGGGACACTTAAAGAAAAACTGCCGGGAAGGATTTATAATCTGTGCAGTCAAAGGAAAAAAAAGGGATTATATTCCATGTTTTACATGCTGTGAACACAAGACTGTCAGGCTTAGTGAATTCAGCAGCAGTGGGTTAAGATGTTATCCTGCCCAGCTGTCTGCCATATGGGTGAGTGCCAATGGGATCTTCTACACAAATATTTTATCTGAGGACTCCTTATTAGCTGTGTGTCTAAAAAAGAGCAGTAAAGCCTCTCTCTCTGTCCCATATATTTATTAGTAGGACATTCATGAACTCTGCTCATGTAAATATATCTGTATTGAAATTAATTATCAAAGTACTTTGTACATTTCATCTTTATACTGACAAAATGGCTGCATTTTCTTCATTTAAGATGGCTCATAGAACACAGCACCTTTTACTGTACCTTTTTATTAAAAATTAATACAGTCAGAAAGCAAATAGATTATTTCCATTTGAAAAGTGTAAACACTGGCTGCATATGTCACCATGGTTTCTTTGACTTCTGTGGCCAGTTAGGGCATCCAAGAAGTGGATATAAACCTTTATCTTTTTTTTCCCCCTCCCATTTTGAAAAGGATCGTGCAACACATGGTAGGGACTCAAACAACCCAATGGTTGCTGGGTCTAAATTTAATTCCCAAGGCTTTGTCTGCAATTCTTATCTCTTCATAATGTTTTAATAAACTCAGGGGTTTTAAGGCCACTGGCTACTGCTGTGATAATCTGTTATAATTTTCCATGTAACAGCTGCCATATAATTTTATCTACATCAAGTCCATAATTTCTCATTTTACTCAGCTCTAGGCTTGTTCTTGTTGAAATTAAAGAAAAAAATTGCTCTTGATTTGAGAACATCATCTGGATGAGAGTTTATGGACCTGGGCCTTCTTTGATTCTGTGGAGAAATAAAAGCACTGAATAGATCTGAGAGTGTTTTGTGCTTCCCCTGTTTCTGTCAGTTTTGTTGTGCTTTAATACCCAGATTGTGTCTGCATCAATCTGAAATTGAGATATTTTCCATATTGGTGGTGTGGTTATGAGAAACTGATTGACATGCAGAAAGTTGAAAACTGTCATAAAATAGCAGTGGGGAGAGGAGAAAAATAATTTTTGGCCAAGTGTAACTGCAGAAACCCACTCCTGATATGTAAAAATAATCATCTGGGAACTTCCTTCCTTGGTAGTAAAACAGAAAAATATTTTACAGTGACATGAAAGGATTTCAAACAATGCATCAGATTTTCATGTTGAAAATATTGCTATAGAACTTTATCTTGCCCTTTTGTTCTTCCCCTTTTTCACATCAAAATAATTTACCAAGGTGGACACAGATTTGTAAAATGCTCATCAAAAGCTGACTTTTTTAAATGAAAAAAATCTATCTGCATTCCTTTGAGTATCCAAATAGCTTCAAAAAAACTTTGTGTAACCTTACAGTGTGTAATCAACATTGCAGTGTATATTTAAGGCACTGCTATTTGAATTATTTTATTTGACAGCCACAATTATTAGTAACTATATATATATATATCAGTAAGAACTTCAGTTCTGGGGTTACGTTTGTAGTTGTTACTTTTTAATTTTGTGGCTTTCAGGATTTGAAGGCTTTAGTTCAATTTCAACAGAGGGTCCACTTGGTTTATGTTCTTTGCTGAAGAGCTGCAGACAGATTTCTTGCCCAATGTGTCAGCAATAAGAGAGCCCTTTAAACCACTTCTGTTGGGTTGGGTTTGGTTGACTGAGCTTGCAGGCATTGATTTGCTCACATTTTCTGAGGGGTAAAAGCAAAAATCCCTCTCTCTTGTGCTCCCCAGCCTCTTTTTCTGCTGACAGCCTGCAGTTCACCACCCTCTTGAGCTGTTTTATTTTCAAACGAGGTGATTTTGTTGGCTTTGGAGTCCCACAAAGAGCTGTAGCAGTGCAGATGGGGTTAGCAGAGGCCCAGGTGAGGTTTGGCCACCAAGGAGGAGATGCTGCCACCTCCCTCCTCAAGGACACCAGAGCTTGAGTGGGACTGGAAGTGGGGAACCCCAAGGTCTGCCAGGAGAGAGCATCTCCCCACTGCCTCATGGAAGGTGGGTTAAGGCTGGGTGTGGAAGCAAAGATGGATAGACCTGAATTTTTCACTGAGTTTCTGTTGCAGGTACTGATAAAGAATACAGTGGAACTGTAATTGTGGTAATGAAAGCTGGAGTACAAGTGTTTTAGCAATTGAACTTGTTTTCAGCAATGCACATGGTAAGGTCCAGTTCAAGTCATTCATCTGGAAAGCTGTAACTTCCTTCTTTCCTCCGGAAAAAAAGCATAGGAATTCCTGTGGTAGAAAATCCTTGCTTGTTATGCTTCCTTGTGCTTTATACTTGGCTTACTATAAAGCTCCAGACCCATAAAATATTTACTGTCACACTTACAAAGGCTGATATATGGAATCTTTTATTTTTTGTGATGATACATCTGCAGAGATTTTAGATTTTCTTCTTCTTTTAGATTTTTATTCCCCATCCACAGTACTGAAACAGCACTAGAACTGTGTATTGTAGAAGACAAAGCACTTTTGGCAAAAAAATAATCTGTTTATACAGAGCTTGTTATCTGAAGTGGCTGCAGTGGCAGGCTGCCCACCACATGGAAATCTAGGGGATGTTGTTCTGGCTGCAGGAAATCCAATGTTTTTCAGTGTCTCCAGAGTAGAATGGTTCTGTCTGGCTTGGGATGGGCAGGCAGCACAGATATTGTGCTACTGAGACCCTCTGGAGCTAAATTCAGTCCTACAAGATGTAGGTGTAGCTCCTTCACTCAATGAATCAGCCAGTTTTTGCCTGATAACATCAGAGCTGAATTTGGCCTCTTGTGATGCACTGAGGCTTGAGGTAGAAGTAGAAAAAGCAGCTCAAAGCAAACCTCAGAGCTGAGCCTCTAACCTTAACAGCAATCACCCATCAATAAATATTTTATTAAAGAATTTAACAATTGAGGTTTTCATAAAATATATCCTTATAAGTATGGAATATCTGCCAGGCTAGTTTTTGATGTACTCCTACCAGTTTATATCATAGCCTCTTTGTTCTGGAGTTAATTTTAGAAAAGAAAAATGCTCATGAGATACTTAGGAGGGAGTCCAATTTGATAATTTAAGTCCTGTCAGAAGGACTCAGTACAGACACGTGGTTCAGATTCAGAAGCTGATACACACTTGAACTTCTGGGCTTGTGCCAGATAAAATCATCTTATTCCTGGCAGATGAATCTATTCAAATATCTCTAACCAGATCAGGTGCTGACAGGGAGGGCTGGCTATAAAAGAAAGCAGAAAGAGGCAGAAGGGTGTCTGATGCACGAGATGCTTCATGGCCACTGCTGCAGTGCTGTAGGATGGATACAGCCATGGAGGTGTTTTTTGGGGACAGTGGAGGTGTTTTTTGGGGACAGTGGAGGTGTTTTTTGGGGACAGTCCAGGTTTTGGGGACAGTGGCTCTGCCTGATGGGCAGGGCTGGAGCTGCCCGAGTGCAGGGAAGATGGAGTCAGGTGAGAGGCAACAGAGAAGGTAACAAGAGAAAATCCTGTGAGATGTTAAGAAACATAATGGGGAAAAAATAAAACCTCAGTGAAAATAGCTTCAAGTGCCTGCATGGTGTCTCCATCTGTGATAATACTCTGAACCTCACTGGATAGGGGTCTTTTCCAACCTGAATTGTTCTCTGATTCTGCATTTCATGTCTGGCTTTCGTGGCATTAATTTTTCTGTTCTTCCCTCCCAGCACTAGCATGATTGTACAAGAAATCCTTGATACCTTACTGCCTATGTTGGCATTACAAATAGTTTCAAGCAAAAGAGGAAAAATACACATTTTTATACGTCTGTATAAAAACTTACACAGATTTATACCTTAGGTGTTTTAAATAGAAGCTGATTTTTGCCAAATCAATGCTAATGTCACAACAAGCCCTGAGTGCACTGTTTGATGAGGATTACTTCTTTTTTGCTTTATCCAGGCCCTGTGGATGTCAGTCACTGCTCAGTAGCTGCTGTGCATGCTCAGTCATGTAAAACTGCATTACATTCAGGATGAGATTTACTTCATTGTGCATTTTGGGCACCTTTGGGATTGCCACACTTCTGGCTTGTGCTGAATCATGCTTCATAAAAGTACTCTTTGGAAGGAAAAGGAGAAAGAGGTGACCAGAATCTCTTTAGGTGATTTTTAAAGCTTGGTGCAGTCTGAATTTTATTCATAATTCTCAGTGTTCCATAGGAAAAATGGGTCACAGTTAAGATCTGGCTTGAAGTGGGCTCCAGTCGATGGAGTGGATATAATGACATAAAACTGAAATAAAGTGATAACATTCATCAAGAGAAGGAGGAATTGAGTTTACAGGCTGTGCAGTCTGCCCTCTAGCTCAGGCACTTAATCTTGAAGGGCATTTTTTTAATGTGGTGTGATTGGTAATGTGAGTCACAAGGGCAGGCATTAGTTTTGTTTGTAAAAGATGCCTGAAATTCAAATCCATATGCAGAATGGTCAAGAATTTTGATTCATTCTTGAATTTAAGAACTGGAACAGGTAGCACTTGTAAACTAGGATGTTTCCAAGGGTGTCATAATAGGATGTTGGTCAGATTTAAATAGGATGTTGGTCAGATTTAAATAGGATGTTGGGTCAGATTTAACCTCAGCAAGTCTCGTGTGTTGATTCTGATCTGATTTCAGCACAAAAAAATGGGCAAGCTCTGTCTATTTTGATTATAAACCCATTGCTGTGTATGTTTTAAAGTAAAACTCATTCAATGAAAGCACAATCTAGAAATTAAGGGCACCTCAGAGCCCATTAGGAGCTATTTCTGTTTCCTGCATGATGTATGTGAATGGGTTAACATGGAGAGAGCTTTATGGGGACAAGGTGTCCTTGGGACAGAACTGTTTCTAGGGCCAAGTGCTGATGTCCCCATGTGAGCTTTGGATGATGCAGTGCTTTTAATATAATATCTTTTTGGAGGGGTTTGGCACGAGAATCCCTTGTGGCATCTGACAACACACGAGTTCTCTCCCTCCTGCTGGCAAGAGCTGTTTCACCCACACTTAGTCAAATTAATGTCTTCTATTTAATCCAATGAACTGGTTTTCTAATTCCTTTCTTGGAGTCTTTAATACTTGTGCTGTAACCAACAGACAAACCCCAGAATTTGTCCCAAGGACTGATTTAAAGAAACAAAGGAGAGACAAAGGTGAAGATTAACTTTTCGGATCAGTCAGATTTCCTTTCTGTATCAATTATAACTTTATTCTTGTAGGATATTACATTTTATTGCCTTTTAATTCATTAGTGTGGTGCTGTGCCCAACTTTCCCAGGCCCATAATTAAGTTGGAGTGAAGTCTTTGCTTGGATGTGTTACCATGAAGCCCCTGACCAGCACTGGGGTACTCTGCAGATACATTTGAGTTAAAAGAAAACTATTATCTTCTTTCATGACAAAACCACAACAGTTTCCAGTTACTGCTTACAAATACCAAAGCACAGCAGAAGCTGCAATTTACTTTAGGAATCATTTCAATTATCAGTGAATCATCTCTTTTTTTATTAGATGAGAAAGGCAGGCATGCCAAGTCCCACTGCACCAGCACACTGCAGAAAACTTGTAATATAGATGTGTACTTTTCCACTGAAGTACTCAGTGAATCTCTTTGCAGAACAGATTACCAAATTATTGGAAATATAGCCAACAAAATCCCACTTTCTCATGATATATTAAGTGATTAAGCTTCTCAAATTCCATCTAGAGCAGTTCCTGATTCTTTTTTCTAAATGTAATTTAAAAAATAATATTATTTCAGTCTGGAAAAGCAGCAGTGGAAAATGTGATCTGAAATGAAGTTGTGGGCACTGCACATCAAATACAAATGCCATTGTAACAATAAAATATTTGGTGTAGAAGTGACCTCTGCCATTCCCTCCCTAACAAGCTCCCAGTTACTCTTCCCACAATGGGTGGAGCCAAGTCTAAACAAGAGATAAATATTAAAGAAAATGCCTACAAATCACAGCCAAATAGCCTTGATTTTCCAGGGAGATCTACTTGTCTGGTTTGTCTGCAAAGATTAATAAACCACAGATAACTAGAAGGATTTCTATCTGCTTTTCAGTTGTGAATAAATAGGTTTGCCTCTTGGTCAGCTTTAAATTTAGTAACAGGGAATGGAAAAAAATCACAGCTTAAATACAGAGTTTTATTTTCTTTCACCATAAAGAAATTTACAGTAAGAGGAACTGAATCATTCAGGAGACTTTTGTGGCAAGAAAGTTTGAGGCTGGTTAAGGAATGAAGTTTCAGATTATGTTAAATATAAGCTATTTTACTGCTCATGGGATTTTACATGAGTAGCACAAACATCTCACATTTTTCAGATTCTAACAGTGAAATCATCTTGAAATCAACATGAAATCATCTTGCTCATTGTAACATATGCCAGTTACTGTAGGAATTGTGCTTTTTCAGTTCCTTGGACCTCCAGCTACAGCAAAATACTATAATACCCTACATGCTCTGTTAAAATTTTATTTTAGTTGCACCTAGGTAAACAGAATTTCTAATGGGAGATGTGGGGATTCAATTACTTTGGATATTGTGATCTAAATAAATTTGTGGAGTAGGAAAATAACACAGTTTTTGTCTTTTACATTGTTGTGTAAACTATAGAGTCTTCCTGGTCTTCTCAAGTGACCAATGTAATGGATTTGTCAAGAGTATAATCTGTGGAATTAATCTGCGTTTTGCTTTCTGTTTGTGTCAATTGCCAGGATATCCCAGGACTTGAACATCTAGAAAATTCCATGCAAATTTTGAGTAAAAAGAAAAACTTTAGAATATCTAGATAAATGTTTCTCTTCTGAAATGTATTAATTTTTTGCCTTTATTCCCCTCCATCTGGCTACATATTCCCTCCTTTGTGCAGGAAACAATGTGTGTGCAGACACATGGTCAGCTGGACTTCAAAACCCATCCAAATAAATTCCTGTCCTCCAAGAAAAAAGCTAAGAACAAAACTTCAGCTGGGTCTTAAAGTGGTGCAGCTGAGAGTAAAGCTGAAAGCTGGGACTTCCTTTTGATGTGATATCTGAGATGCTCTATCACAGCCCTGTAGCAGAGGCTGATTGCTGCTATTGAGGTTTTTTTCTTGAAGATGAAATTATATGTATTTCAAAAGAGCTGAAATCACCACAAATAGATTAGGGCAGAACAGGTTGGTTCATCTAAATCAGTTTTATTTCCAGATTATACAGCTAACCACATTTGAAAGGACTGAATGATTCAGAGAAAGGAAAAGTTGAATTCCCACCAATTTTCTCCTTTTGTAACACCTTTTTTTTTTTTTGCACTTTGCCATAAAACCCAACCACCTCCCACCTAAATAGTCCAAATATCAGAAAGTGATTAAGAAGTCATTAAAAAAAATTACTCTGCAGAGCACAGCCCCATCTTTTTCTTCCTTTAGAGGTCATCCAGCCAGTCTTTCCTCTCCAGTGCTCCCGTGCTTAGTCTCAAAGCTGGGCTGGCATTTGAGCTGGCAGCTGCTCCCCTGTGGCTCCTCTGCCTCCACCACACTCCTGAGCCTCTCCTGCACTCCTGGTGCTCCCCAGGGGAGATTCCAGCCATGCACGACTTTGGGAATTTCATCATTTCATTTCTTGGGCATTATTTTTCATTCACACATTTTCATGGGTATTCTGTCTGTTGTTGTTTACCCTTTTTGCCTGACTGGTTGGAAATAAACCAGTGAAGAGCTTTCTTCAGCAGCTGCAGATACGTTAGTGATACTTCTGTATGTGTTTTGTTTTTTTTTTAAATATGAGAAGCTTATTTATTATGAGTCTCATTTTCTTGGGTTTTTAGTGTTGCATGATAACAGCCTTAAAGAATTAAAAACAAATATTTGGAAAAAATAAGGCCTTATTTAATAAACTTACTTGAAGTAGGATTTGTCAAGGATAAGGACTCGAAAATTTAACCTGGTGGTTCATAATTGAACCCTCAGATCTGGCCTGGACAAACTGCTTCTGCCCCTCTATTTACATAAATACCAGACTCTGAAGTGTTCCCAAATCCTTGGAAAATGCTCAGTGAGGACTAGGTATGATTATTTCAATATTTTGAAAGTTATGCAAAGCGTATCAAATGGGAGTGGTACTGACCTTACCTCTAGAGGGCCCAAAGAATTGAGTATTTTGTCAAGAATATTTCATCAATATTTGCAAGAGCAATGTTGTTGTGATCAGAAATCTCTGAGGCTTCATTGCCAGTGAGCCCCAGGGACCTGTACATCCCTTATTGCTGAAGCAGGAGTTGGTTACCAGCTCCCTAAAAACTCCTGAAGCCACCTGCCTTGCTTATTTTTATCCAAGTTTTTTGTTGCTTAGTGTTTTAGAAAACATGACGTAGGGCTGAGAGGTTGTGCATTTTAGGTGCACGGCTGAGGGATGAGAGTTCCACAGTGAGGATGGTCTGGTGTTTATTTTAATTGGTGTTTTTGTGTGCTGGAAACATAGGTTGGCTTCTATCTGCTTTATTTCTCATCAGCTTGCACCTGCTCAATTGCAGAAAGCAAAAGCCCCCTGCAAACTCTAGGTAGGGATGTGAGAAAAAACATGAATCTGATCTGTTGGTGGGGTCTACACATCCTCAGATTTGTCTTCACATTCAGATTTTTTTTTCCCTAATCAGCAACTTCAGAACTGTAAGCAAATTAGAGAACACCTTTCAGGAAACTAAACATGAAACAATCATGGCAATGAGGTGCCTTGAAATCCCTTCAGCTTTAGAGAGAATGGGAGAAAACTCATTTCCTGAAGAATTTTTCCCCTTCTTTTGCATCATCTCTCCCAAACCCTGCTCCTATCCCCTTGGGATGACTTCCCTGCTCAGCACATCTGCAGAGGTGAGTGATCACTTTGCTGTGCTCCAGCAGAGCATCCTTCAGCTCTGACTTCTCCTTCATCTCAACCAATTTAACTGCTTCCAATCCAGGCAGCTAATAATGAGCAGGTTGCCAAAAGTTTTTAAAGAAACAGCAGGAAACATCTTAATGCAACTGTCAGTCCTGGAGGCACTTGCTCCCTCTGATAGCCTGGAGCTTAAAAGCCCTGTCCTTTGCCAAGGAAGAGGAGGCTATCTCCAATCTGGCATCTGAAAATGACAAAGAGATTTATCAAACAGAATTAGGAGCACAGATCCTTCCTGTTCTGTTTAGCTTTGTAATTCAATCTGAGTCAAACCAGAGGCCTGGCCTGAGGAAAAGTGCTCCTTCAAATCTAATGAAGCAGCCCTCAGATTTACCATGATGCAAACATTAATATGGGAGCTTCCTATGTATATAAAAAATATAAATGCATATTGTACATGACAGAAATTATTCATCAAGGTATGCTAAACCCAAAGCTCTCCTCCCTGAAACTTCACACCCTCTGTAGGCTTCGTTTCTGTTTGTCCTTTTTGTGCCACTCCAGAGACTTAGAAATGTCACAGAGAGTTTGTGTGAAACTTCTCTGAGCCTCCTGTAGCAAGGAAGAATTGAAAAATCTGCTTATGGCATCATTGATTTTTTTGGTGACCATTCTGCTGTGCATGCTTTAATATGGGAAACTTCACATTTCCTGCACTCCCCTGAATGTGGCTGCTTTTTAAATACTTTTTCCATACACTTCCAGCTTGATAAAAGTGTGACAACTTGGATGTGCAGGAGACAAGCCAGGTAAAAGACAAAAAAAATATTTGCCTGAAGCAGAAACCCAAAATCCCCCAACTTTTATGTACTCTGCTAAGTAAAAATAAATAATTTTTCTCCCCTGTTCCATCTTTCTTCCTGAAATGTGGGTTCCTATCTGCTGTGCAGTTCTGGTATAATTGTGAATGTGTTTATAATTGTGTGTATAATTGTGCTATGTATTTAGTTAATAGACTTAGAGGTGCTGTTATTGAGATAAAGCATTTAACTGCAAGAAATCATTGACCAAAAATATGTTGGTCTTACTTCAGTTGCTTTATTTTTCATTCTGCTTTGCTTTTCTTCCACCCTTATTTCTCTGTGTCATGTCTCCTGTCTTGATTCTAAGTTCTCTGGCAGAGGATTTGTGGTTTCTCTGTTGAGCACATGGCAAAAGGACAGGAGCTTGTCTTGGATTTTCTGGGTGAAACTGTTAAAAGCATTGAAATTGTTCTGAAGGATAATTTTGAGCCTTTATTAGTCTGGAAATTCTGGCAATAATGACAGTGTGTAAAAAGTAGCCTATTTCTCTTGTTACAGTTCAGGATCTGGTAAAGATCAGCTAAGGAATAGAAGCCTCAACATGAATGACTTCCTCCTGTCAATTTAGAAGCAAAAGTTTTTTTCAGGGCTTTTGGGTTTGTTTCTGTTTACTACACAAGGGTGTTTTACAGATTAAGACAAAAAACATGATACAGAAACTTTCCTAAATATTCTGCAGCAATGTAGTGGAATTGATGACAAATAATACAGTAAAAATGTGTTGGTTTTGGTTTTTTTTTTTAAAATAAAAAGTTGCGAATGTCTTCCAAAAAGGGCTGAAATCTCAATATGGTAAAATTTACTTATTATTTCTTAAGAGAAACACTGTTTAATTGCTCATTTTCCACTGAAGCTTGGTGTTGCTTGGAAGCTAAAAAACCAGAACAACAAGCTAACTCAAGCTGGCTTACAAGTCTCAGGTTTTTTGGGCCATTTTACTTTGAAAATAAAATTTTGCCATAGGGAATTTTTTTTTAAACTGAGTTCAGGCTCTGTTGCTTAGGCTTTTATTCCATTCCCTACTTCAACCTCTGCTAGTTTCCAAAATCCTTTGGGAAATACTGAAAACTGAGTTTCCACTGGGAACAAAACTGGGCAGAGGAAAAAAGCAGAAGCAATAAAGTCTGGCACACCAATGCATTTGTTTAATGCTAATGTTGATATTTCTCTAGTTCACCTGTGGCAGTTTTTCCCAATTTCACTTTTCTCATCTAACATAAGAGCTGTTAAAAACTCTGATAGAGAAATATGAGGTAATGCGAGTTAATTTAATTTCTGCAGTGGAGAATACAGCAGTGGAATATTCCTTTTCATCTGTAATGGGGGATACTCTGGGATTCTCTCATTTAACCTGCATATAATTTTGCCAAGTAATTTTCCAGTAATTCAGGAGCAGAATGGGGCTCTGACAACTGGATGACTCCAGCCAGTGAGGACCAACTGCACTGCAAAGGGACCTCTTGAATGGATTTTTTTTTTTTTTTTTTGTCCTGGAGCTTTCCTTGGGGATTGCTTTTGCAATCTGAGTAAATGTTAGACTGCTGTGCTGTTTGGCTCTGAGCATTTTCTAGCAGTTACTCTATGGGGTGTGTATAGACACAAATGACTTCATCAGAGGTGCAGAAGGTAACAGAGCTGTGCTTGCACAGGGTGGTGTTGGTTTTTCTCTGATGCTTGCATGAAAACTGGGATTTATTTTTTTTTTCCCTTCAGGTGCTTGTAACTTGGCTGCATTTGGGGGATTTGCTCCCATACAGACTCAAAACACAGGCTCTGTTCAGCCAAAGTTCAAGTTCCTACATAATAAAGAATTAAAAAAGCAGCGAGGTTCCCAGATTCCCATAATTTTTTTGGTGAAAAACATAGTATTTAATAATAATATTCAATAACCTTGCTCCTGGAAAGGTTGAACAAGAACTGTGGAAGGCAGACATCAGTATGCAACACTCATCCCAGATGGCAAAGGTATAAAAACACTGAAACTGGGGGTCATATAATAGGAAGTATTGAGCAACCTTAATAATAGGTGGTGCTACCAGACTTGCCTATAAATAATCCATGTTGTCAGGAAACTAATGGATATTCTGCATTCAACATTCCTATAAGAGTCAAGAGTAAGTGGTTCACCAGATTTTCATTATTGATGTGTCTGCAGCTTTGTTTAAACATTATTCCTGCATTTGGGACAGGGGAAAGCTCTAAGAATCCTCTGAGCACAAGGAGCTGAAATCCTGTGAGTAACCTCAGAGTAGCAGTTGCCACAGCTTAGGGAACAGATGTTATAAAAACATTTTAGAACTTTTTGAGGATAAAGGATGTCCAGAAAAGATAGAGAGGACTGGTATGTCTTTCAAAAATAATTTAAAAATCCACACCCATGGGTTTTTTTTTTAAATTAAAATAGTTTTTTAAAATATGGGGAGAGTTTCTGTAGTTGCTGGCAGAGGGGGCTGTCTGTCCATAGTTAGCAGAACATCCTCCAGCAGGGGAACTAAAATCTCTCTTAATAGTGAGTGTGTTGCATAGGGAAAGGAAGTGAGAAAAACGTGGCCTGAAAGTGTTTCAGTGATTTTGATGGGAATAATGGGTTCCCTTTCCTAGAATCAAATTGCAGTGTGTGTGTGGCAGAATATTTGACCCTTTGGATCACTAGAGATATTTACTGATATTAATGCAAAATATTTGTTAAATACATCTATAACATAATGGCATTGTAAATTAAATCAGGTGTAAGATTTCAGGCGTTGCAAAAGGGTAAACAGGAGTTATAGATGAGAAATTCTGGTCTGTGATATTAATCTGTTTGTAAGAAACCTGGAGACTTTGGTAAGCAGATTGGATTTTTCAGGCCTATTATTGGAGAATGCTGATAATGATAATTTGAAAGAAGAATCCAGATTCTTAGGTTTCTTCTTTAAGGTTCCTGGAGCAATGAAAGGTGTCTCAATGAAACCAGACTAGAACAGGAGTTTGTCAGAAGAATGCTGTGCAATGTGAATGTTAATTTGATGTGTGCCTCTCTGTTACTTCGGAAATACAGAGAAAAAAAATGTGGTTTAAATGGCAAAAAACCCCATGCACTAAGATGTCTAGATAATGAGGTGAATACAGGTGAAACTTGCCATAAACAGCCTCAAGTTATCAAAATCCTTTGTGGCTCACAGGTTTGAAAAAGGTGCTTTGCTTGAGCTGACCTCTCCTCGTATGTGCTCATCTTAAATAATCTTGTTCAGCCTGAACACAAGACTGACAAGAAACACCAATCCCTCCTACTGGGAAAAAAAGCAGCCAGAGACACTCTAAGCTCCCTTCTGAAGACTTAGGTGGGGTTTGGCCATGCTGAGAGCATCCGGGCTGGGCTGCAGCAGCAGGGTGCTGAGTGGGATGTAGTTGCCCAAGTATTTTCCTTTCCTTCCTCTGCTGGTGGTGCATGATGTGCCCAGGTTCATGTGTGCGTGCAGAGTGCTGCAGTCACAGCAGGGGTGGTGTAATGAAGCTGTTCTTGACTAGCAGCTGGAGAACTTTGCAAATAATCACTGCTGAATTCATGCAGGCTCACTGTTCTTTTTTTTTTCTTTTTTTTCCTTTTTTCTCTTCTTTTTTTTCCTTCTCTTTTTTCTTTCTTTTCCCCTTTTTTTCTTTCCTTTTTTTCCTTTTTTTTCCTTTTTTTTCCTTTTTTTTCCTTTTTTTCTTTTTTTTTCCTTTTTTTCCTTTTTTTTCCTTTTTTTCCTTTTTTCCTTTTTTTCCTTTTTTTTTCCTTTTTTTTCCTTTTTTTTTCCTTTTTTTCCTTTTTTTTTCCTTTTTTTTTTCCTTTTTTTTTCCTTTTTTTTTTCCTTTTTTTCTTTTTTTCCTTTTTTTTCCTTTTTTTCCTTTTTTTCCTTTTTTTCCTTTTTTTTTCCTTTTTTTCCTTTTTTTTTTCCTTTTTTTCCTTTTTTTTCCTTTTTTTTCCTTTTTTCCTTTTTTCCCTTTTTTCCTTTTCCTTTTTTTTCCTTTTTTTCCTTTTTTTCCTTTTTTTTCCTTTTTTTTCCTTTTTTTTCCTTTTTTTTCCTTTTTTTCCTTTTTTTCCTTTTTTCCTTTTTTTCCTTTTCCTTTTCCTTTTTTCCTTTTTTCCTTTTTTCCTTTCTTTCCTTTCTTTCCTTTCTTTCCTTTTTTTCCTTTTTTCCCTTTTTTTCCTTTTTTCCTTTCTTTCCTTTTTTTCCTTTTTTCCCTTTTTTCCCTTTTTTCCTTTTTTCCTTTTTTCCTTTTTTTCCTTTTTTTCCTTTTTTTCCTTTTTTTCCTTTTTTTCCTTTTTTTCCTTTTTTTTCCTTTTTTTTCCTTTTTTTTCCTTTTTTTTCCTTTTTTTCCTTTTTTTCCTTTTTTTCCTTTTTTTCCTTTTTTTCCTTTTTTCCTTTTTTCCTTTTTTCCTTTTTTCCTTTTTTCCTTCTTTTCCTTCTTTTCCTTCTTTTCCTTCTTTTCCTTCTTTTCCTTCTTTTCCTTCTTTTCCTTCTTTTCCTTCTTTTCCTTCTTTTCCTTCTTTTCCTTCTTTTCCTTCTTTTCCTTCTTTTCCTTCTTTTCCTTCTTTTCCTTCTTTTCCTTCTTTTCCTTCTTTTCCTTCTTTTCCTTCTTTTCCTTCTTTTCCTTCTTTTCCTTCTTTTCCTTCTTTTCCTTCTTTTCCTTCTTTTCCTTCTTTTCCTTCTTTTCCTTCTTTTCCTTCTTTTCCTTCTTTTCCTTCTTTTCCTTCTTTTCCTTCTTTTCCTTCTTTTCCTTCTTTTCCTTCTTTTCCTTTTTCCTTCCTTTTTCCTTCCTTTTTCCTTCCTTTTTCCTTCCTTTTTCCTTCCTTTTTCCTTCCTTTTTCCTTCCTTTTTCCCCCTCTCCCCCTCTCCTTCCCCTCTTCCTCTTCTTTGTTGTTCAGAAGTAAGGTGTAAGGTGTGTGCATTCAGACACACCTTCTGTCTGTATTTTTCTCTGTAGGCTCCCCTTTCCCACCCCACATCTCCATTAACTCAGAGAACCCCACATAATTAAAAGGTACTGAGGTCATGAGCTGGTTACAAGGCAATTTAGGTTCCCTGTGAGTGCCTGCTGGGATGAGGGAGATACAAATCTGCTTTCCATAGGAACAAAGATCTTCTATAGTAAAAAGTGAAGGACAAAGCATGATTTAGGAAACCTAGTGCCTCACTGGGTCTTAATTGAATTTCCAGAGATGTTCATAGCATTCTGTTTCAGCTCAGGATGTACAGGGTTGATCCTGCTGAAGCATTACATCTGAGATGTATGGCAGCTAAAGTGGCATCCCAGGTTAAAATGACATCTGAGTAAATGTTTACTCAAGCAAGAAACTAAAGTGTGGAAAACACTGCTTGAAAAGCTGCTCATAGCTTTGAAAAAAGCCACAGCTTCCTGAAATTCTGTTTAGCTTCACATATCCCGGGTTCTCCCAGATTCTGCAAGGAGCAAAATGTGACAGTGTCAGCTGGCTTCAGGGTGTCAGGGTATGTGGGATGGAATATTTTACTCTCCTGAGCTAGGAGCCAGCCTGCTCAAATCATCAATATTGGTTGTTCATCAGATTCCAGAAGCTCTATTGATTGCATATGCAACCTAAACTATATGTTATCTGCATATCTATACCATATATTGAGTGAAATTCCATGAGTAACCACACCTGTAATTCTGCACAAGATAGGTGTTTAAACAAAAACATTTTCCTCATTTCTCCTTGGTTTTGGAATTCACTTTGAAGCTTCATTTTTTAATAAAACAAGGCTGTGAAATTATCAAGGCCTGAGGGTTGTATCTCTTTTACTTCTGTTGTACTCTGTTCTGTCCAGCTCCCTTCTTTTGTTGCAATAAATGTTTTTTGTGTCACTAAGGATGTGCCACAAACTCATCTTAATATTCTGGTTTTTAGGGAGATGCAGCGTGTGCTGCCAATTGGAAAAACTGACATTTACATGGATATTTTGCTTGGATTCTTTTCTAGCTGGTAAGAGAGTCCTGTTTGATAGATGTGTGGGAGATCCTTTACTTTTTGATGCCATCCAATAGTCCAGCACAATGAAGTCCCTTGTACCTTAGGTTAAAATTAATGAGGCAAAAGGCACTTGTGTTTTCTTGGGAATGCTATACATCCATCAGGAAAGGGAGGAGGCACTTGTTAATTGCAGGAAAACTATATATTAATTTTTTAAAATTGTATTTTTGGTGCTCTTAGGTAATATTTATGTTATGGTAAACCTGAGAATATTAGAATGAGAAGGTGCTCCAAGGTTTGGTGCCAAGATCAGGTGGAAGGCACCAGAGAAGCAGAAGCAGAGCAATTTCACCTCCAGATGTAGCTCCCAGACCCCCAGGTATCTATTTCAGCCTCATGGGGAAAAAAATCCTTACATGTGTGGTCTACAGCTTGTTTTGGTTTGTACAACCTATATTTTCACTGTGAAATGTTAAAGAGTTTTGCAAAGAAAATGTTTTCTGCAGATTACACATCGGAGAGAATTAAGCCTCTCCATTTTGGATTTGGTTTATTTTGATCAATTTTTTAAACATCCTGGGGGCTGTGTGCTTGAGCCTGGGAGTGTTGTGCTGCTCTGGGGCCTCCCAGAATCACACGCAATGGTTTTGTTTGGGAGAGACCTCCCAGATCACCCAGTCCAACCTTTGACCATCACCAGCACTAAACCACGTCCCTAAGGACCAGCTCCACACACCATTTAAATACCTCCAGAGATGGTGACTTCACCCTGGGCAGACTATTCCAATGTTTGACAACCATTTTGGTGAAAAAATATTTCCTATTATCCAGCCTAAACCTCCCCTGGCATCTTGCATCCATTTCCTCTGGCCCTGGGAAGCCCTGGCAGGGACTGGCTGAAAGAGCTGTACACCTGCTTGTGATTTTTTATTCAAGTTTTTTACTAGTTTTTTGCCCCAACCTCACTACAAAGATGTTAAAAAATGTGATGAAATTTAAAAATGGGGAATTTCAGGTTAATAATTATGTAAAAAATATTATAAATACTTTTTTGCCAGTCAGCAAACATATGGCCCACTGCTACTTTCACTGGAATATAAATGTTTTTTAGAGTGCATGCATCCATAAACAAGTCAGATGCCCAGAGAAAGATAACTTGGGATTTGAATAAGAATCATAACTTTAATTTGCATATAACTTTATTTTCATATTTTAGTAACTTATTTTGTCTTTGATAATATAGTTTAAGAGTACTAGGCAACAACATCAGTCTTGGTGAAAATTTTGTTCCCAATTTTTTTTTTAATGTGGAAATCCAATTGAGGTTATAGATAATCTGTCTCTTATCAGAAAAAACTCAAAACTTTGGTTGTTTCTAAATCAAAACAAATAGCTGAAGGCAAGGAAGTGCAGACTATCTGGAGGGCAAAATCACATCTCCGGGTTAATTAATTTTTCCCTTATCAGAGAACTGAATGAGATCAGGACTTCAGTATTGTTGTTATTGATATCCTTTCTGCTTAAATTTCCTCTATTCAGGATTTATATACTTCCATTTGAATTTTTTTTTCTTTACCTCAATCAGCAATGACTAAAAAGATTAAGATGAAGCCAATCCACTCAGACTTCTTGCTGAACTGTTTCTTGGGGGCTGAATCTCAACCTAATGACATGGCATGTGACACACATGCCATGATTAATTTTCTTTCCATTTTTCTGCATAAAAAGCACTTATCAATCTGTATTTCAGCTGCCTGTGGTCATATCTTCTTGAGAGTCAAATGTCACCCACCTGTGAGGGTCTTTGAAGCATGGATCCATGATTCTGTTTAATGCAACAAAATTAAAAGGTAGAGGAAAAACAAGAAGAGCTCTACAGGCAGCTGATAGAACATGAAATAGCATCACATGGAGTGGTGAAGTCCAACTCTCCTGAATCCTGATACACTCCTTCCTACAGCTCTGTACAAGGTTAGAGCCCATCGATCTGTTTCTCATTTAATTAACATCTGAATTCTTCTGCAGGTGCAGGATTTGTTTTGATGTACTCCTTTGATCTTGACCCATATCTGAATAATTGAGGATTAGGTAGAATCCTTTATAAATGAGCTAATCATTATACATTAAAGCCTATTAGAGTCAATTTGTTTAACTCCCAGTAGAGCCAGGGAAGTCCTTATCTGTGGCAAAATCCTCACAACAAAGTGATCCACTGGAGCAAAGAGTTTAAGGTCCCCCCCCTCCTGACAGTGTTTCTAAACAATTTCCTATGGAAAGGGAACTATGTGGAATTAGTTCTGAGAGCAGGTGTCATCCTTGTCAATAACTCATCCCGTGGCAATCGTTGGGGTGAAGAAATTATTTTTAACCTTTTCACTGTGGCAGGGTGAATGCTGATACAGGGGTGCTAGTGACAAAATGACTATAAAAAGCATCTTTGGCAACTGTGGGAGCAGTGGTGCAGCAAAATGAGGATACATCCAGTGGATGCTGTCCCCACCTGTAACCCTCTCTTCAGGAGACCTTGGACTTGGCAAGCATCTGCAGATCAGGTCCGCAAAGAGTTGAGGGCTGCCTGGGTGTGACATGAGCCTACAGACCCACAAACTGGTTTGTTTGGCACTGTTTAACTCAGGAATGTGAAATCATGCTGTGTTTCTTAAGTCAAGAAGCTTTCACAGAACTTCTAGGGAACACATTTAGCAAAACCTGGCAAGACAGATGCAGTTTGGTGGTTTCTACCACTAAATTATCCCTAAAGATAACCTTTGAGACAGTGGTCTTTCTAAACATGCCCTATATCAATCCCAGAAGTTTCCAGTGCAGTGCTAACAAATATATTGCCTTTAGGATAAAAAAAAACCCCATGCAGTAAGATTTAGAGTGTATAAATTTAACTACCTGATATTGCTCCATCCCTCCTTCAATACTTGTGGCTAGCATCCCTCTGGCAGTTTCACAGCTAAAAGTAGAAGTATAAACTACTTTTACAAATATGTTCTACTCATAGATATTTACACACAATGCCTACTCACCTCTTTTGTTTCTAATGTACCTACACATTTAAATGACAGGTCACCATTTCATTTAAAGCTGTTCTTACAGTCATTCATGGGATATGAGATGTAGAAATCACATTATGTTGTGGGATTTTTCACAGTAAGAGAGAGATTGAGAGTTTTACTTTGTTGGTTTTGTTGAATTTTTTCTTAGTACAATGAGAAGTAGTTTTATAGTAGTAGTTATATGTTTTTTCCATTAATTTATTCTTGTTGATTGACCAAAGAGTCTGGTGCTCTCACTTTCATCACTGGTGACTTTTTCTATTGTTTATTTGTTAAAAATGTTCTTTCAGTAAACCCAGAACTTCCCATTACTGTCATGCATACTACATTTTTATTTTAATCCTTTGATAGTATTTTGCCAGGGGCAGAGTTGCAGTTTTAATAACTTCACCTTCACCTGACAACTGAGTCTTACTGGGATGATGTAAAACAGATTGCTGTTTGGTTTAAGGTGTGAAAGGTGTGAGAGATTTTATATTTACCACTTGCTGAAGTAGGCAGTCAAGTAAATAAGAGGAGGGTTACCTTGGTCTAAAAGCATAGGTGGGTTGCAGCAAAGCTGATTCCCAGGACATTATTTTTATCAGGAGAGGAACAAAAGTAGAGCACCCACCTGGGAACTCTCTTGTTTTTATTAAGTATTTATTAAGCTAAAACCTATGACTTGTATGATTGTTTGAGAGAGCAGAGATGATATAATTTTGAGGCAAGGACTTGAATAATTTTGATACAGGACTGACTCTAATTCCTTCTCTAAACCATCCATAAAGACAGAGCTCAGTAAATACTTCTCAGCATTGTAAAAGAAACCTTCACACAACCAATATCTGTCCCAGCTTTGATCAGCCCTGCAGATTTACCCTCCTTTTGCAGAAGAAAAGAGAGTTGTGGTACATATACACTGGGACAGAGGTGGCCTCTGTGCAGGGACTGTCACAGATGGTGCAGCTCAGAGCAGTTGCTGTAATTCAGGTTGGGTTTATGGAGCCTGAGAATCAGCAGATTTGTCCTGACATTGCACCTTTCCTCAGCCAGAAGTGGAGCAGAGAAAATTGCCTCTACCTTAACTGGAGAAGAATTTTCTGAAGCTGTCCCAGAGGGCACTGAATTAGCTATGCTATCTATTCTGTAGAAAAGACAGCTGCAAAGCAGATGTAAGGACTTCAGTAATCAAAATAAAGCTTTTAAACTACTTTTATTGTATAGTCAGATGTGCAAACAATGTGATTGGTGTAATAACTGCAGAACTTAAATATCTGCCTTGTGTTAACTTTTGAAGGCATTGATCAGGAAGGTGGGCAGGTGACCACAACTGGTTGAGTTAGCTAGGTAAAAATCTGGTCAAAATAAAGCTTTTAAACTATTTTTTTTTTTTTTTTTTTTTTTTGTATACTCAGGTGTGCAAACAATGTGATTTATCTAATAAATGCAGAACTTAAATATCTGCCTTGTGTTACTTTTGAAGGCATTGGTCAGGAAGGTGGGCAGGTGACTGCAGTCTGTAACTGGTTGAGTTAGGTAAAAGTTTGGTAAAAATAAAGCTTTTAAACTACTTTTTTTTATATACTCAGATGTGCAAACAATGTCATTTATCTAATAAGTGCAGAACTAAATATCTGCCTTGTGTTACTTTTGAAGGCATTAATCAGGAAGGTGGGCAGGTGACTGCAGTCTGCAACTGGTTGAGTTAATTAGGAAAAAATTTGGTCCCAGATGGAAGAGAGAAGGGGTGGCTCAGAGTAAATATAACCCAATCTCTCACCCCCCATCATGTTCCCATCCATAAATGGTAGATGCAAGCAGTATTTACAAAGGAGGCCTTTAATTCCTTTTGGAATTCTTTGCTGCACCAAAAAAGCATTGCTACTTTTTTACATTATTTAAGTAGCTACTTTTATTAATAAGTGCATAATACTGTTTATTGGAAGCCCTGCTTCCTTGTGCATCCTAGCATGGAGGTTTCATGGAAATAACTGAGCCAGTTAAATACCCTGGAATTTTCCAAAAGTGTTTCACAGAACTGGCTTCGCATTCAGAAGATGGTGGCTCATTAGGACTACAACACAGACAATAATGAGGAAATTATTTCACCCTCTATTCACTTTCAAAATTGAGAGCAAATAATGTTTTCCATCTGTTCTGGGACTTCACCAAGCTGCTGGATCAGAGAAACAGAAGTGAGAAGTTTGATGTCTTTGCAGTTTTTTGTATAGTGTAATGTGAGGAAGAGCACATTAAGTCAGGAAATCAGTAGAATATACAGAACACTTGCCTTGCAGGCTGTAGTGGAAATAAATGTTTCTGGCTTGTCTTCTCACATGGGATATCTATTTCTAAGTGGGTGAGAGGGACAACTTCTAAAATGTAGATTTTGCAGTAAACTGCTGTGTACCAAACTTTGTCTGTACTTTGGTTGAACCTGCAGATATAGAAAGTACACTTTGAAGTCCCTTTTTTACAGCTTAAAAATTGGGTGGCTTCTTGAGTACATAGAAAGTATGTGGGAACTTTTGAATGCTGATAGTATGGCCCAAAATATTTGATTTTTGGGGGTGTAGGGGGTGGATCTGAACTGGATGTCAGGCAGGAATGTTCATGCTTGTAAAGCAAGGTTGAAGGTTTTCACACAGCTGTGTCTTGAAATCAGTGCTTATTGAAGATTAGTAGAATTAATCCTCTGTAGAAAATAACTTTTAGAGTTATGAGTCCTTTTAGAGAGCAGACTGTATGGAGGGGCCAAGTGAAATGGATGCATCTATCAGGATTTTCATCTGAAATCCATATTGCATGGACATACTGTCCCAGGTGTCTGGATAGCCATGGCCTATATTGCATTGTATATCACAACTGAAACACCAGTGTACTTAGGGAAATATTTTCTAGCCACCCACAGCATTTCAGGCTTCTGTGACCTTATTACCACCTCTTTCTTCGTGAAAGCTGGTGATGAAAGTGCACTCAATAGATCTCTTACCATTACCCAACCTGTTTCCTGTGATCTTTTTAAAAGAGTTAGGGAGAATTCCTAGCTGGGAAATGAATCTTAGGGTTAATGCAGTCTATCTTATCTCAGATCCCACTGGGGGAATAGGCTTTCTGTAATTCAGCTGCAGGTTATCCCTTCTTTGTGCAGACAAGATGGATGGGAAGATGGAACTGTTCATTAAAAAAAAAAAAAAAAGACTGGGGTGGGTTGTTGAAAGACATGAAAAAGTTTTCTTCCAGTTGAGTACATGAGCAGAAAGATTTGGGTTTAATAAATGGGACCTTTTTAGAAATGATCACTTTTTATTTAAAGCATTAGATTCAGAGAGGTCTGGAATCCACATTACTGAAAGTGATAAAACCACGTTGTCAGGGGTTGAATGTAAAACCAGGTTTTGCCTCATTGCTCAGTCATTACATCTGTTAGCTATCTCCTGATTAAATAAAAGCTCTTTCAGGTTTAGTAACTTTGCTCTGCATATTGTGGCATCATTGTGCATGTAATGGTTTTAATAAATTTCATTTATAGAACTAAACAGAAAAGCAATTGCTGGCAGAAGGGGCTCTGACTGCAAGATGTTAACTCTTTGGCTACTCATTGGCAGCCAGTAGAGATGCTGAACCTCACCTACAGCACTGCAGGGAACTGCAAATAATTATTGCTGGTTTAGCTTTGTTTTTAGTTGCAAAACAAAGATTAACCCTAAAGTACCTGTGCTGATCATACACAGTTCTCCTTGCTTTCCTTTTACAGTTGTGGTAGGAGTAGAGAAGTTTTTATAAAGGTAGAATCTCTTTGAGAAAGTAAGTTTGATCTAAATATTAATCTAAGTTTGTCTTTTTCCCCCCAAAATATCAAAGAAATAATCAGATGTATAAAACCTATGGAAGATAAGAGCAATCTGAAAGGACCTCATACCAGTAGGCCTGTGCTCTAGAGTTTAGACCTGACCTGGAGCTGCCTGTAAGCCTGTAGATTTTTCCCATCTGTGCTTTAATTTATTTTCAGGCAGGAAAATGTGTCTCTAGATCAAAAAAAAAAAAAAGCATTTTTGGTAGTAAAAGGCAATTTTTGTGTGAGCCTGGTGGATGGCTATTAAGTCTACTTTGTGCAAGCCTACAAGAGGATTTGTTTTGTGTTAACTTTGAGATGCTTGGCTCTAAATTCAGGCTGAAACAGGGCAGATGTTTAAGTCTGGAGGTTGCCAGTTGAAATTTTTTATGTTGGCCAAAGGCTTAGTGTCATGTTCATGGATTAAATTATAATATTGTGTGGGCTGCAGATAGACAGGAATATATCCACTAGAGCAGAATCATCATTTAAGGGGAGCTTCCTCATTTTGTCACAGCAGGAAATTGCAAGATAGGAGTAACTTTTATTCTTAGGTGTCATTCTGTGCTGACTTTGTATAGCTATAGTGCTAGGAAAAGCCTTGGGATTAGGCCCATTCTGTGTGTGTTAAAAACCTGACTATTTTACCTGAGTATTCCTTCAAAAACTTTGGAGAGAGGTAAAACACAAATTGCTTAGAAATTTATTTATAGGGAAGATAAAGAGAGGAAGCAACGGGAGTGTGTGCACAGGACTTGAGTTCTTTTTTGTCTCAGGTTCAAGGAACAGGATCTGCACAAGAGAGAGATCTTCAGGCTTGCATCTCCTTACTCCTTTCACATTTCTTCTTTGCCTTCCTTTGTGTCTTGCATTTTCAGGGAAAATACTTATTTCAAGTAAAATCTGCCTCATATATTTGAAAGGGAAATTTTCCCCTTGCCTGGTTTGATTATGTGCATGGAAAACATGGATTGCTTTGGACTGGGACACAAATTCTGTGCTTGGGCCAAACCCTGGACCAATAATATGATGCTGAAGCTTAAGTGCTGCATGGTACCTCCATGGGGAATGGTGCAAACACTACTTTGCTTTCATTATCACTCCTCTTTTACACCTTGCTCCCACTAAAGATAAGTGGGTGGCTCACTTACCTTTAGTTAAGATTTTGGCATGTGAGATGGTGAAATGACTCTGCAAGGTGAGCCAGCTCCTTGGAGAGTTCTCTGGTGGGAACTGCTGAGTTAAAATCTTAGGGAATTAAGGATTTTTTTTTTTTTCACTGAATGAAATTTGCTTCAATATATTTGGGGAGGAGAGCATCGTGCTCAACAAAAAGTTACCTCTCTGTTGATAGAGGAATTGGATTTGATGGAAGGGCTAAAAATGGGCTAGAAATGAGCAAGCCAATTGTCCTTCCACTGACATCTGTGGGCTTTGGGTGAAACCAAAGCAGCTGAGTGTGGGTCAGGCTTGGGGGGGGGGGGGCTTGGGGAGGAATAGCAACAGAACTCAGAAGAGATGTACTTTATCCTCTCTGTGGTCAATCTTGAATTCTTTGCACCTGCTCTCTTCTCAGAGCTCCTAGATTGCTAAAATACCCTACTTAATAGCCTAACTCATTTTCTAAGTGTGGAAATCACCCTCCTATCTTTTAAAAACCAGGAGGTTAAAACTCGTTTTACTGAGTTGCACACTAGAAAATAGCATTTGTTCTACTCTGATCAAAGTCAGACTTGGAGATGACTACTTAATTTAATTTTGTTGCTTCAAAATTATTTAGTTTTTAGAAATTTGGTGTGTATAATCAAAGATCTCTTAAATAGACACTTTTCTCACTCTTTTGGGAAAAGATACATCTTGGATTCTAGTTTGCATATCAGAGAAAAAAACATGAGAACAAAACATTTGCTTAGGAAGAGGAAAAAATTCACCTCTTTCCCCAGTTTGTGTTATGTATATCAAGGTTTGTTTCTCCTTTTACTGGTTTCTGCCTGCTTTTCAGTCAAAGGTAATTTTGCTACTGCTTTTGTGACAAAACAGATCCTTTTATGGCAAATCTGACTGAAACCTGCAAGTTTTGACTAAGCCATAATACTAATTGAGATAATGCTTCATTGATTAGATACTTTGGCAAATATAGGATGTTTTCATGATTTTTCCACTCCAGTTCATTCTAAATCAAACATTCAGTTTCTAGATTTCAGTTATTTCATACAGGTAATTAAATATAAATATAAAAGGAATGCTGGACCACTGGATGGGTCTTGCAGACTAAGCAGTAGTTGGTTTTCCTCTTTTTCTCACAGTGGGAAGTCTGGAAAGCAGCAGTAAATAACTGGTGACTGCTATGGATTTTAGGAAACCAGGAGGTGCACAAGAGAGACATTATTCCAGCTGTGAGAGGCAGTCAGTAAAGTTATTTGAAGGGGAGTTTCTTTAAACTCTGAGTCTCCTTTGACTTCCACTCCTGTAGGTGCCAAGTCTACTGCTCTGATCCCTGGAAATCACCCCAGTAACTGCACTGCCCATAAGGGTCCAGGCTGGGGAAATGCAGTTTGGAGGCTGAGCCAACACTTCTGGATTTTGTGTCTGAGTAAAAGAAAATGTAAGAAGTGGTTGGAAGAGCCTACTCTCTGAATTTGTACTCATTTATCTTCAGGGCATGCCCAGCTTTATAAAATGCAGGAAGGGGGGCTTTAATTTACAATTTTTTAAGGATGTGGATAAGCCAAAGATGCTTTCAGGAAGTGGTAGAAGGAGGCATGGGGGAAAGGAATGGAAAAAGAGCAGGGTAGCAATGCAGAGACCTTGTGCAAAGCACAGTACTTGGGATGCCTGGATCTGAATTGACTTGAATCCAGTCTGAATGTGGAAAGGCTTTGACCTTTTCAGCAGTTCCAAGCAGAGCAGCACTGTGACAGGGGTACCCAGAGAAGATTAGTGGTGGCAAAGAGACACACTTTGCCTATGGGCAGGGTCAGTAGGCCAGCAAAGTCAGCCCAAAGCTTGTCAAGACTGATTAGGTGTCAAACCCAGCTCTTGGGTGCTATTTATTGCACCTTTTAAACTATTTTATGGTCTGTGTTTCTTGTGTTAGTGATGCGAAGAGCAACAAGGTTGATGTGAAATGTTTTATTTCATGATCCTGCTATCCTGACAAGGGTAATAACAGCTTTGATTTGAAGATGCTGATTCTGAAACCAAATCTCACGTGCTTGATGTTTTTACTGGATGAGCACCAGGTTAAGAAAGCAGGGATGAGCACTATGTTTTATTTCTTTTCTTTTTGTGGGTCCTCCTTTGCTGTTCTCACATTGTCCTCTTGTCAGTGCCACCTACTTACTGTAGTGTTATCTTGCTTTGGCCAGGAGGGATGTTAGTTTTTTAAGTCAGTCAGGAATGGATTGAGCTGGAAGGTTGAAATCAATGGAATTAAATTATTCTCTCTGGTTTTGGATTGTACTAAACGCAAGAAAACAATAAATTATAAAATAATGTAATAAAACTAAGCCAGCAGAGATTGAAGCTTGGTCCTGAAAGTCTGGAGTCAATGCATAAACCAACCATAGTATATTTTTCAGTGTCTTCCATAAAATTGTTACCACATTGCAAAGCATTCAAGGTCCAAAAGGCTTTTCAGTGCTGAGCTGCAGATGGATAAAAACTTCAGTTCTGCTGAAGAGCTGCCACAGACCATGGGGAGTTGGAGCAATTCTAAAGTTTGGGTCCTGCTGCCCTCAGCTGATATCTTGGCAAAGCTTGGTCAGATGAAGCAGGTAATATCCACACCATGCACTTCTGTGTTTCTCTTCCACATGACAAATGGCTGTATTTTTTGTTCCACTATTTATGAAATGGGGGTAGTATTTTGGAAAGGAAAGAAAAAATAGGCCATCCAATATTAGGTGCTAGTCTCAGTTGCCAGTAGCTCTCCATTAATTTGTGGCACATGCAACTTAAAAAATTCATATCCTTCTGTTTAATGTTTGCAGTGAGTGTATTGATCAGAATTGCTCTGACAGAGAAATTGTGAACATCCAAGTTAAACAGTTATTTAAGAGCATATGTAAACATGCTAACCAACAGCTTCTGCATAAAAGATTTTAGGTTTTCAGTCAATCAGAAATGGAACATAAATCTGCAATGTCATGCTGCTGGGAAGATGGAAAACAGTGAGCAGGGATTTATAAACAGAGGAATAATCAGCATGATATATTCCATTCCATTATTATATTCCATCCCTAAATGTGTTAAGAAATTGTCTGGATGTGGTGCTTGGGGACATGGTTTAATGGTGGGTCACCAGAAATAGGGTTAGGATGAGGTTGGACTTGATGATCCTGAAGGTCTCTCCCAGCCTGAGGAATTCCATGATTGTACAATCTTGCCTGGCTCCCCATTGGTGAAGCTTCAGCAGAGAATTCCATATTCTGTGGTCCACTATTTCAAGAAAATGTGGTCTGATCAGAAATCTGGAGAAGAGCAGTGGCATAAATAAGAAACCTACTGAAAAGGTCTGAATCTAAAGTCCTTAGGCTATGGAAAGGCGTGGTAGAAGCCCTCAGAAATGCAGACAAGCTGCCACAAATACTTTTAAAAAATATGTATGCAGATAGAAAATAAGGGGGTAAAAGCAGCAGGGGTTAAAATTTGCTAAAGATTTCTGATGCTGCAGATAACAAAGCTCTGACCTCTGAAGCCCCTGACATCCTGGGTGCTCTTCAAACATTTAGGGACAGAGGGAGGACATGAAGCACTTCACAGCTTTTTCTAATAATGAGCATTTCTACTACTGACCACAGGAGTGTAGTTGAATCAGAATATAAGTTAAATTTGTCAGATGTAACTGATAATTACTTTAATGTTCTTTTCTAGTATATTATAGCAGACTCAAAAACTCTGAAATTACTTCCCCAGGATTTGTGAATCTTTGAACATGCAGTTAGGAGACACTTAGGTTTTGGTGGAAAGGAGACCACAGCATCTACAGTTACAGCTTCTATTCCTTCCCTAGGATCTGTGTACCCTTCCTTTACAATACAGTTTCTACCTTCAAACCTTTTTTTTTTTTTCATGTTTTCTATTTCTGTTTTCCATTTTATAGGGGAGCTGTAGGTAATGAACACATTTAAGTGATACAGAATAAGCATTGCTATGATATTTCATGCTGCTCTTCAGGTTCTTTTTTTTAAGTCTGGCATCATCCCTGTGTTTCAGATTAATGTATATTTTATGTGAGTGAACATTTTTATAGCCTTTTTGTAGTCTTTAAAGAGCTACATTTCTCCATGTCAAGATGGCTATGATCTTCAATTGTGTGTGTTGCCTTCAATGACAGGGGAAACTGGAAGAGAATTAACATACACATATTAAAAATATTTGCATATTAAAAATATTTACTTGGAATTTATAGAAGTGCTGAGATTAAGATGAGAATGGATTATATAAACCCTATTTTGTGTTCAGTGTTACTGAGAAGACCTGTGAGAAGATACCTTCATCTGCTTGGTATGCAAGAGTAAAGGAGCCAGAAGGTAGTGCTGAGAGAGTATGGTCTAGAGAGTAATTCCATAATTCATAAAAAAAATTAAGTTTTTGATCTGAAGAAATTTTTCTCTCTGTTTTTGGGGGGGTTTCAAAGGAAGTTAGCACAATCCACTTATTAATTACCTTTTGAAAAGCTTGCAGAGAATTCAGGTGGCTTTTTCCTCTGTTTTGGGTGTGTTTGTGCCAATGCTGGTTTTCTCTCCTCCTGGTTACACACTGTTACCAGTGCATAACATCTACCCCAGTGCCTATTATTTAAACCAAATAAATGAGCTGTCCTCATGCAGTATTTTGTATTAAAAAGAAAACGTTTAAGAACTGCCCTCTAAATACCTGCCCAAGAAGTTGTGTTGCTTGGTTTTAGGCTTAGTAGGAAATCAGTTCCCTCCTGCCAGCTCCAGCTCAGGAACCCTGAGAAGTTCCTAGGGCTCCTGAGTTCTGTGTTTGGAGGTGTCAGCATTCAGTTTGTCAGACACTGCAGTGTTTTAAAGTAACATCAAACTTCCTGGATTTTCTTTTGGACTCCATGATCTCTCGAGGTCCCTTCCAACCCCTAACACTGTGATTTCTGTGAATATCTTGAACCAGCATTGGTTTCTCTGCATATAAGAACTTGATTATTTATATCTAAATTAATTTGCAAGCCAGGTGACAGATGACAGTGGCCTGACACTCACTGCCCTGAGGTTTCCAAAAAACATCTTCATTGCCTTATACCTGATCTAGGACTTTGCAGGAGACACCCCCCCTCCCCATGTAAGATAGCAGTAGGTTTGTACAAATTTTTTGCTCCTTCAAATTGCTTTTTCTGGCTGCTGCGAAGCTTCCAGGGAGCAGATATTACAGTGGAGAAGCTTTTTTTTCTGTGTTTCTGGACTTGGTGGCTCTGGGCTCCTTGGGGAACCTCCTGAAGCTGCTGCATGTCTGACTGATCATTTCACAGCTGCAATCTGGGGGAGACACTCGGAAGCTTGGTGAGGACAAAGCTGATATCTGGGAGATATCAGGAATTAGAAGGAAGATTTAAGGAATTAGAGAAGTTTCAGGGGAAAATCAGGGTGCTCAGTAACTTCACAGTTGTTTGGTTGGTTGGGCTTTTTTGAATCTGTTCAGTATTTACCACTTTCTTGCAGTGTCGTGAACTAGAATTTGGGTGTTTTGAGCAATCACAGCATGTAGAGAGCAGCCAGGATCAAACATTTTATGCCATAATTAGACTCTCCTGCTCTCTGGCATGTTTGCAGATTAGCTTTTATTCAAATTAAGGATGGGAAGACTATTTCTGCTGCCTGGTTCCTGCATTTCCTTTGCACCATGCACTGCTCAAAGACCTTCATAGCCATGTAACCTACTGAGGGTGATAACCAGTAATCTCTTCAGATCTCTGAAGCATGAAACCACTACTACTTCCTTCTCTTTCTATTTAATAGCTTTAATGACAAACTTCAGCACTTATTTGAGAAGCCAAGAGACTGAACGAGGGAGGTGCTTTCCGAACTAAAAAATTCTGAAAAACCCCTCTCTGATCCCCTTATTTTCAGCTGTAACACAACTTGCCAAACTACTGGTTTCTTTGTGCTCCTTGAAAATAAATTTTCTGGGAAGTCATGCAACATTGTTGACAGAAGATGAGATGCAAATCCCTAGGTACTTTACAAATGCCTCCCTTTCTGCCCCACCCTTCCAAGTTTGGTGAAATTTTATCATTGCTTTGATAAAAAGTTGATTTTGCTTGAGAGTAAATTTTATTTTCTTTCTGTGGGAATGACATTTGAAGTGAATTAAATAGCAGAAAGTGGAACATGAGTCTAATTAGCCAACGTATTTTTTTAGTACCTGATCCAAAACACCAGCATTTGTTTTCAGCCCTTAAAAATAAAAGGGAAACACAAAGGACTGAGTGTGGTTCCAGGGCAGGGAGGATCAATGCAAATGGTTTGCAATGTGCTGTCAAATGTTTCTTAATGGGGGGACACAATGGTTGGAAGGATCAAACTGAATTTATTTGGCTGAATTTATTTGCCTTTCAGTAGGTGATAGTATTTCAGAGAGAAACACCTAATTGGGAGTGTACAGTAAAAGTGACACAGTAAAACTGTCTGGCCTGGGTGTTAATTGCTCTGTCTGAATGAGTACAGCAGAATTATTTATTGGAATCCAGCAATCAAACCAGCTGCCCACTCTTTCAAAGTGGGGCCATTTCAATTACCAGCCATGGCCCCCAGAGGGGCAGTAAGGAGAAAGAAGCAATAGATGTGTGCAGGTATTCAAGGAAAAAACTGTAAAGGAGAGAATACACCTGGAAAAGATGTGAGAGGACTTAGGTTTTGTGGGACTTTCAGTGGTCTTCAGGGTGGTTTCCTGTGTCTTTTGTTGCAGAGTTTATGAAGATGACTTGACAGGTGCTCCATTAGTAATAGCAGCAGACAGCTTTATGGCCTTGTGGGTAAAAATCAAACTCATAAAGCCTAATCAATCTTGGGTCAGCCTTAGTTACTGAAATAAGGGCTCAGATTCTCCCTCTGGTTCTTTGAGGGCAGGGAAGTGAGGTTACTTCTCCTGTTTCTCAGCCACGTAGTGTTTGGATGGTGGTGTGTGCTGTTCACCTTGAGTTTGAGATGATTCCTTGCTAATATTTATATTTATTATTGCTTGGGTGGGAATGAGAGGGGGAGAAGTAATGTGCAGGACCTTCTATAAGGGTAGGAGGCTCAAATTCCTTCCTTTTCCCACTGTAAATTTCCCAAATGCAAGATAAGAATCTGTGTTACTGCATGAATTTTTAGCCTTCTAAGGAAGTGGAAAAAAAGACAAAAGTTTACAGTTTTTGAGGTATGTTTTGTCAATGTGAATGAAAAAAAAAAATCTCCATCCTGTACCATCCCTGAGCAATGTATTAGTGCAGCCTCGTGTCTTAATCAAATATTGTACCAAAAATGTTTTTATTTGCATGAAATATCCACTGTTGTCCATCTCTGTTAATTGGTTAGAAACTTTGCATAAGGAAAAGTTAAAAGAAAGTGCAAAACAAACTCAACAGTAATTTGAGTTGTAATTTCACAGTCTAAATGAAGACTAAAATATCAACATAAAAGGGTCCAGGACAAAAATCCAAAATCATTGTGTCTGGGTAGTGGTTCCCAGCTTAGGTCTCATGCCCAAAGGTCTGATGGTGGTGATGAAAAGACAACTTCTTGTTTCTCCTCAGAGTACCAGAGGTGGGACTGTGGTTGGAGGTTGATTTCCACCACTTCACTCCCCCAGTTCCACATTTTTTCCCCATTAAAGGTTTTCCCTTGCTTCAAGAGGTGAAGGCTCCATCCATGTGACAGTTTTAAGTCACTTAAATCATTATTAAACTCTGATTTCCCAAGGACCTGTAACTTTTAAGCTACTGAAATGGCAGATGAGAAGTTAATGACTTGGAGGATATAATATTTGTTAATATTGTTTTTCCTTGGATTTTTCCAGAGTGCTAAATGTGATAAATATAAGGAGGTTTGCATTTTCTTCTTAAAAGAAGCTAAGCTTTAATTGTGAGTTAGACATAGAATCCTTTGTTATACAGGCTTGTTCTGAGTGAGTTTAAATATCAGATGGTCTGGAGCAGCATGAAGTGGGCTTAAGAGCATCTTTATTGTGATGAAATTCAATTTGAACTGTTCCTTATCAGGCTTGACTTGATTGTTTTCCTGTAATTTCTTCAAACCTTGCAATCAATCAAATCAATGGCTTAAAAAACTCAACAAATAGTATTTGAGCCATCAAAATATTACCATGAATTTGGAGGAGAAGAGGAGCCATTTAGAAACTTTGGACTGGATGGATGAAACATCTTCCTTTTCTGCTGAAGTGGACCTGAATGGAGGGGGCCTAAATGGCTACATTAAAACACAGATTGGTTGGAAAAAAATTATATTATTGGATGCAAGGCCTTGGCTTGGCAAAATCATGAAGAACTTGGCTTGAAGTCAGTTGTGTCTGGGATCAGGAAACTTATTTGTTACTCTGCAGAGCTGGGGAGAAGCTGATATTTAATTTTAACAAAAGTTTCTTCAGTAAAAGGGAATGAAAAATCCTGTAAAAACATAAAGCAGACACATCAATATTCCCCTGTGTTATCTTACTGTGAGGCACAAGTGACAAGAGTCAAACAGCTTTATCTTATCAGTATTTGCTGTAAGTTGATATTTATCCTTAACCTAACAGTAGCACTAATAAATTCAGCATACAAAAGACTGTAGGTTTGTTGTATCAAATTCTCATTTCAGTTTATCAGTCTGGAAATGATAATAGAAAAGGCAAAATTGAGGATGTTGGGTATTTGTTTTGTTGTTTGGGGTTTTTTTAATGTTGGGCTTCTGAGTTACATTTTCAGCTAGCTGGACAGCCAGGAAGAATAAAAATAGTCTTTTATTTTAAAAAACTGCTATTCTTGCAAGAGTTCTTGTAATGTGACTTCAGAATCTATGACTTGAAAGCACTTGCAGTGCAGAACTTTCCAAGAAGATTGTATTATACATGGGTTTGGGTAGAAGAAAAAAATTGATTTATCATATCAAATGCTCTGTTCCTTAAAGTCTTTTTTTCATGATTTTCATGTTGCTGTCACTGGAGTCTTCCAATCTGTCTCATAAGCTGTGACAAAGCTTTACACAGCTACCACCTATTTTTTTCAGGAGAAAACCCATCTATTTCTTTTTGGGGTTTCAAAATAGTAACATAGGTCTTACTGTGCATGGACTTATGCAGATGATTAGCAGAGGAAGAGAAAATGAAGTGTTAATATATCCAGTGGCTTGAAGTACCTTGGAAGCTTTTCATGGACAGAGTTATGTTCTTTCTGCCAATTTTCTCTTCACAAATTAATTGTATTCTGATTTCATGAAAGTGCTTTGGTAGATATTAAAGTAACTTAGAAGGTCTCCTGTAGAAATAGTTCTTGAATTTTTACTTACATTTGTATATTTTAAGGAGTAGGTGTCTTTTAATGATTCCTCTTTGGTTAATTATTCTGCTTAGCTTTTGCTAATTAGCTGAAGAATAGTGGCTTTCCCTTAATGGATATATTCTTCTTATTCTGATTTAGCCCTCTTCTTTTGAATCTACTTTTTAATCTAAATGGGGAGTATAATAAAAGATCAGGGAATCAAAAGGGATTATTGCTGGTGCATTTCAGAAATAGGCATCACATGAAGGAGTGGCTATTATTATATGTGCAGAATTTTATTCACTCAGGAAGAAAAAAAAGGAGAAACAAAGCCTGCTTTAGTTTGGGTTAAATTAGCAATATGTTTATAGCTGTGTTTTAATGATAAAAATATAGACTCCTAAAAATTTGGGTTGGAAAGAATAATTGGTCTTACTATTGGTCTACTTGGGAACTATGAGAAGGTGATCCGTCTGTATCATTTCTTTTGCAGTTCACTTGCTGGCAAGAATAAGAAAAATGTCCTTTTCTCTATTATAGTAGGATTTGAGTAGACTGATTCTGTGAGTCTGAAGTTTTTACTTTGTTAATATAGCTTGCTAGAGAAAAGAGAGTGTTTCCACCTTCATTTTTTTAATTTATTCTGTGTTCTAGGGAGAACTTTTCTCCTAGCTAAAGAGTTAAGTAGCTAATGCTGTGTAAAGCCCAGAAATTTTAAACTGAAACTCTTCTGAAACTCTCATGGGCACAAAAAAAGCCCTTAAAAAGGCAGATATATTTCCTTGCCTGTGAAAAGGTATTGTTTGTGTCAGTCAGAAATTTTAAATATCTCTCATGAAACTCACTCCCTCTGCTTGTTCCCAAAAGGCTTAACTTTTCCTCCCTGCCCATCCTCACTCCTCAGAGTGTGGCAGCTCTGTGTGAATGAGGGCTGGTTAATTGCTGTCCTCTGATGGAGGATGGGATGGATGTCCCCAGATGGCTGATCCTTAGACAAAAAAGGTTAAGCCTGACCAGTCCCACTGTCCTTGATATATTCCATAGGCTTTTACCCTTCATCCTGAGTGCCACAAAGAATTGCAGTGGGATTTTTTTGAGAGTTTCAAGAAAGCCTGCATTAGATAGGAGGGGGGAACTTTGTCTAAGGATGATTTTTTTTTTTTTTTTTTTTTAACCCTGCAGGTATGTAACAAAATGTGAGATCAGAATGGCAAAAGGTGGGGGGGGAAGGAGTGGGTGTGATTCCTTCCTTACTGGTTATCAAGTGCTGTGATACTATGACTGTCCCATGTAATGACCACATGCTGGAAAATTCTCTTTCTGCTTTTTGCCTGTTCTGAGACTTAGTCCCAGAGCTTCCAAGCCTCTTTCTTGACTTGTACTGCATAAAATCCACTATAATGGCTTCAACTCACAAGGCTGAGGTTCAGTCATTGAGTGCCTTTACACATAAAGGTCTCCAGAGTTCTCATTCCTGATACACTAATTAAAGTTTAGAGAAGTTGGAAAACATACGATGTAGAAAAAAAAAAGTAATTATTTTTAAAACCTAAAAGACAGTGAGTAATGGGTGCTGTTCTGATCTAGCAGTTTATTCCAGCTATCTGAAGCAGGAATTTTAACTTAGACCAATTATTCCTACATACATTCAACACTGAATACTTTCAAGAAAAATTAAATAAAGTGAAACAAGGAGACAAATTAAAGATTCACTAAATTCCCATGATCCTTCTGCTCTGTGGCTGCAAATTGTACCCCCAGGCCCTGGGTACAGGAGTCACCAGGATTTTTGGGTAATACCAGAAGTTGGTTTTCACCATCACAGAGGTTTCTTCTGCCTCTTCAGCTGCCTCATGAAAAGCATTAGAAAAACAGCAGAGAAGGATCACAAAAAAAGAGTTCTTGTTGCCAGTCTCATGGATGCTGCCAGAACACAGTGCTAAGTGCCTGGAAATGCTATCAGTTTCATTTGCCTTTGCACACATTTTGAATGATGAGATTGTGTTTTTTTGTTTGTTGAGCCACACCTGAATTGTTTCCTTCCTTTGCTCCCTCTTCATCAGCCCAGCCCAGCAGTAATTAAGCTGCAGAGGCCCTTTCTGAAGGCAGGGGAGCTTAAATCTCAGTAATTTGATCTGCTCTGTTTACTGATCTCTGCTGTTAGGCGAGTTGAAAGTGAAATGTTTTAATTAAAACGATTGGCAATAAGTTGGTATAATGTCATAATTTGCACTGGGCCTCTTCTAGAAAATGACTTAACCTCTGCCTCTGTTGCTAAGGCAACTAATGGACATAATTGGAACTGGGTGGATGGAGGCAGCAAGTGGAGGGCCTAAAGCTTTTGTAAATTGCTGGGGTATGATAATGCTGAAAGATTAAAATGTGATATTAGTAAAATATATCCCAGAGTCTCTTCCATGCTTTAGGTTCACTCTTCACATTTGATCTCCTGGCACTGTTTCTTGTCTGAAAACCTTCCAGGTTGGACTCTAAGATCTTATGGTGTCATACTTGCTCCTGTTCATTAATGCAGAAGGGAATGTGTAGTAACTTGGGATATAATCTGGAGATGGCAATGGCTGCTCTACTGGGATTTAGAATAATGTGTTTGATAGAATCTTATCACAAATCTATATTGAATCAGCAAAGGGTTAAGAATTAGATCATACATTATAAAGTAGTCTGAATTGCATTTTTAGAAAAAAAAATATGAAAAGCACTTTTTTACTTTTTTTTACTACTTTGTTACTTTCACTTGCTGAATCTTAATGTTCATAACAAACCAGGGTCCTATAGTAAAATGGAATATTTTCCTGGAAGAGATCTTAATAGGTGCCCTTGATGTGTTTCCTGCCACTGCTACCCACGTGCAATCTGATAGAGTCTAAATGTTATTTGCAAGACCCCATACTTTGTAATTTGCACTATTTCTCTCCAGTGAGAGGAACATAAAGTTGTGTGTTTAGGATGCTGTTTCTCTGTTCAAAAGTGTTCAGAACTGGAGTCCAATGAAACGACCAAATTCTTACTGAGAAGAAAGATAAGGTGCACTTTGTGCACTTTCCTGCTGATCTGATCCATCTCTTATATTTAAGCTCTTAGAGATAAAAATCAACAGGCTGTAATCACACAGCATGACAGAGCAAAATGCTGCTCACAGAAGTGAAGGCTTAAGGGTGTGCAATCACCTGCATGGAGCCAACAATCCAGTCATTTGAGTCCCCTCTTCTGTAGCACCTTGTGCCTGCCTTGGCTATAGCTGTGTGATCTACCCTGAAGGGCAAGGCTGGGAGTTATCATACAATCCCAGAATCACTGGGGTTGGAAAGGACCTCTGGGATCATCAAGTCCAACCCTTGAACCAGAAAAGTACAAAGATTGGTGTCTACAGAGCCATTGTGCTGTCTCCTCAGTAGGGGATCAGGGGTCAGCTACTGCCACCACCTGTGACTCCTTGAATGCTTCCATCAGTGCTGCCTCCATACAATCCTGAACATCCATGGGACTGACTCCAGGACAATGTTCCTGTCCTTGAACAGGCAGGGGTCACCAGTATTGAGGCCATGCTTCTGAGGATGGAGCTGTGCAGGGCAGGATGGAGGATCACCACCTCCCTGAGGTTGTGCTCTGTGGTGAACTTGGCACCAACAGAGGAGCCTCAAAGAGGAGATACAAGGACTCCCTGAAACAACCCCTCAGCTTTGGCCATACTGACTGCCATCAGTGGTCCACTCCTCCAGCTGGGAGACATGGAGGCACAGCATCCATACCAGAGAATTGCTGAATGGTCCTTTTCAACATATGAAGCTCACTCTGTATTCACTGAGAATGCCTGATATGAAATTCAGGTGTCAGAGGCACTTAGCTGCAATTATATCCCTTAATGTTATATATTTTAAATAGTACTCCTGGATGTGATAGTGCCTGTAAAACTGAAGCCACTTAAAACCCTGCATGAATGTTCCTGTTTGGCCTGTAGGAACCTTGTCATTTCCTGTTAAACTGTGCTGAGCTGGAGAAAATGTAGGCATCTATTCCTGTATAAAATTTTCCTGTGCTGTGCACTTAAAAAATAATGGCTGTTCAACATGAATATTTTGGAAAAACAAGGCAGAATGCTGATATTTGGTGGCTATGACTTGCCCCTCGTTGTCTTCTCTTCACCTTATCAAAAAGAGTGAAGACATCTCTGTGCTACTTTTTCCCCTTTGAGTATAGAAATTCTGCATTTAGAAGAGTCCTGTTCATAAGGTGAAATGGCAAGGTTTGATTTCATGAGTTTCAAAAAGGAAGAAGCTGAATTTCTGTCCAGAGCTGTTGAGGAACACCAGTGATCAGAACAATTTGTGGTTTTTTTGCTGATGAACTGAATTGTAACTTGAAAACTTATTTAGTGCTGTTGGTATGATCTGTGGCTAGAACTACATTTTTTTTTTTCTTTCATTTGGAAGAGAGAAAGGTACAGAAAGGCTTGGGAAGAAGGATGTAATAGTCTAGAACAATCTGTTTAAGATGAGCTCTGTGGGCATAAAGTATAAGCAGCCAGAGAGAACAGGGGAAAGTTTCCTAATTTTTCCTGCAAGATTTAACCTGCCTTTGCAGGAGAAACATAGTCAGACTTTGAATATTCCAGTCTGGGCTTCTTATTGATTACCACTAAAAATCATTACTGTCTAGACCTGTCTTTCTGATTTTTTTCCCACCTCTTAATTAATTAAAACAGTATTTGAGTGGTTTATATCATCACAGTTATACTGTTATATGTACAGTTATACTGTTCATAGCTTTAAAAATTTAGCTTTTAAAATTGATGAAAAGGATCTTTTTTTGGTTGTTTTTAATAGCAGGAGGGTTACAAAGAAGATTTTACCCATTTTTCTGTGATGCAGCTGGGCACAGATGAGTTATAACCATAGGTGTCAATAACAAACTGTTGTGCAGAAAGCCACAGTGCAAAGTTTTATGTGTATTGAAATCAGGAAGAAATACTTTAAGAAAATACTGGCTGGAACTATTTTATCCTTCAGTTGTTTATTACCCTACTTGGGCAAAGCTCACAGGAAACTATGGAGGAACAAATTATAGCTTAGAAATACCCAAAATGTTATGGTTTATTGAGCACATTATTCAGGGGATTTTCCAGGCTAAAAGCAAAAGTATGGGAAATTGGTTCTTTTATCTCTAAGAAATTTCAAACCTTATGGTTTTGGTAGCTTAAGATGTGATGCTTGACTAACCCTTAGGCTGACAAAAAAAAACCTGTCACCATTGTGTGACAAGTTCACCCACTCCAAGTCTTGGGTAGTGTTTGGAAGGAAACCATAGCTGAGAGTAGATGGGCTAGTAGGTACCTGGCTGTTCATTATTTTTTAAAGTTTGCAGGTGTTTTAAGTTTGTTAGGGGTATAAAATAATTAAGAGTCCTGTGGGAAATACTTTAAAGAGCAGAAAACAGGCAGGGCAGACCAAAGAGCATGGCAAATAATTCAATTACATTGCTTTTCAAGTTATCACCCATTTAGCAGTGTGACATAAGTAACATTGTGGAAGCACAAGCTGTGAAATTTTTTTTACTCTTACTTTTAGGGACTAACTGGAAGGGATTCAATCAGTCTTTCATTTTTTCTTTCTTATTTTAATTACAGAAAATACCTAGTAATGTGGTCACCAGCAGAGCAGACTGACTCAAGGTCTCAGGAAAAACCCAAACCAAAGTGATCCCATATCTCTAAAGTGATGAAGATGGCTTTGCTGAATTACATTCTATTGTCACTTCTTAAGAGATTGCTGTATCAAAATTGATTCTTTTAAGCTAAACTACTTTGCAGATTTAAGAGAGGACACTTCTCAAACTTGTAATACTGGGCATAAAGGTAAATCCTTCCAGCCAGGTGCATTCCTAAGCTGTCATTCCTGAGAATAGTTGCAGTCTCCCAGTCAGTCTGGAGAATTTGTTGTATGGGGGAAATCCATTTCTGACCTCTTGGAGAATTAACTGCAGGGTGGGTGGATAAGAAACAATATCTTGTAGCTTGCTGAGGACAGGGCAGAGGTATTTATGTATTATGTACTGATGATTATTTTCAATAATGCATTCCCCTGGCACACCCTCTGAATTTGTGGCTGCTGCTGTTGTATTGGAATTGTCTGGTTTGGAAAATAAATCCATTACGTCACGTGCTGGAAGAGAGTATCTCCACAAGGAGTTTTGGTCCAGAAAGGACCTCAGAAAATGAGGAATGGTCTTAAAATGGAAGTGGCTCAAAAAGATGCCTGAGATTAATTTCAGCACTTGGTAAAATTGTATGGAGGTGCTTGTAGTGCAGGGCCACTCGTACAAAAATTCTTTTACTAGAATGACTGTGAGTCATCTCGGGCTGCAGGCAGTCATAATAACATTAAACCCCTCTTATCTAACTAAAAATGCAGCTTGAAAAGACAATTACCAGATGGCTCCTGATAAAATCAAAGGCAAGTCTGGAAAACCTGGACAAAATTACAGGAAACTTATGGTTATGGAAGGACTGGTGTATGACTTCTTCCAGAGGCTGCCTAGCAGTTCCAGCAGATGAATGTGCCAGGCTTTCAGGAATACCTTCCATGGACTTTACTGGATGGTCATCCTGCTTCTCATCCCCCAGAAAGCTGGAACAGTTTCCTAGTAGGATGCTCATACAGAGGTGATGAGTGTCATAGAATCCCTTCTGGAGCTGGTAGTGCTGTTGACCAAGGAATCACATCCAGGCTGTCACTTCTGTCATGTTCTGTTTCTAGATTTGCATTATTTTTTAAATTATGATAAGAGCTCTTAGGCTGAGGATGGGCAGAGCTCCCAGTTGGTGTTCAGCACCAAAGGATTCTTCTCCATCAGGAGGATTTGAAGCTTTCTCCTCCTCTGGGTTCCTGAGTCACTTCGCCACTTACCAGGTACCTTCTCCACCTTCATTCCATATCAGGTTTCCCTCACAAAAGCTGGTGTCAGACAGAAGAACACCTTTCCCCAAGAATGTAGCACAAAGATCATACAGAGAACAAGTCCCCAGTAAAGGGGGCAGGCCTCCCACATGATTTTCTTGTTTTCAGTAATCTTTAAGACCTAAAAGTAAATCCATGTGACCACAGGAATATGGAGAAGAGGGGAGGAGAAAGGAAACTTGGAGACTCAGGAGTCAAACAGTGTCAAGAAGAGTAAGATGTGGGCCACTTATATTTGAAAGGCTACAAAGCCAACATTAACTGAGAACAATAGGAAAAAATGTCTTTAATAGGCTAAAAGGATGGGCTCAGCAAGAAGATAATGTAAAAGAAAATGCATCAGGCTTTGTTAGTGAGTTATAAATAACTGAGTGGTTGTCATCCTGGCAGAGAAAACTACAAAACTGTCCCTTTCAGGCTGTGAGCAGAATAAAAATAAGAAGACAGGAACAAATGTCAAATATGTGGCCAAAGAATTGAGAATGCTCTAACCTGCCAGTGTGCCATCCCTTAGTGTGTCTGGAGACAGAGTGGAAGCACTTATCTGGGAAGCTTCTGACTTTAATCATGCAATCTTAGCTGCTCATGCTGAGCGAGGCACAGAAACCAAGCCCATGTAGATTTTCCTTAAGGAGATTTTCCCTGTGTATTCATGGAGCTTTTTTTGACTACATAGTCTGCAGTTTATGCTTTAGTCACTTCTACAAGAAAGGAAAAAATGTAAGAGCCAGAAAGATGAGTGTAAAGAGTGTGAATTAAGCAGCCAGTGATTTCATGTCCCTTCTTTTGGTACAAGGTGTATGTACAGAGTTTCTGCAGGATTTCTCAGAAATTGCACCTGTGAATAGTAAGGCATTAGTGGTGGTGCTCATAGTGAGGGCTGTCTTTGGTAATGCACGCAGAGAATTCCCCAAGCACTTGACAAAGATCAAGCCAGGATGACTCAGGCCATTTTTCTTTTCCTTGATTTGTGTCTTGTCATTTTGCATTAAGGCTGAGTAATGGCTCTGGCTTGGGACTGCCTTGGTCAGGTAGAGAGGTCACCTGTCCCCAGAAACTAAAGGTAACATCTCTGTTCACTGAGGACACAAGGACTGATCCTCATTTACCTTGAAAAAACAGACAGTAGCATCTTCAGGGACAAGTCTCATGATGAGGGAGCCCTTTCACTCTCCTGTCTTTCTAGCTCATGCTTTTTGGGGATATATTTTTGATATAGAGATATCAAGTGAGGTGCAGAGATGTAAAACAACTTTCCTAAGTCACCTCGGGTAGCTATAATGTAGTTAGGCAGAAGCTGGGGGGGTCCAGGGGCAAGGATTGAGCAACGCTGTAGGAAAAAGAACTTGAAGCATTCAATAGAAATATAAACTTTGACTTTATGAAAGTACATATTGGGGAATGGCAAAATACATTAGAGCTTTTCTGTCAAGGTAGGTGATAGTGTTGTGAGATGACTTTTTATATTAGGTATAGAGTCTAAACAGCTTTTCCCTTTTTTTTTTTTTTTTTTCTTCCCCCTCCAATAAAAGCATTGATTTAATCACTCAAAGGACAGGATTTTCCCTTGCAGTTCTCCTGCTGTTGCTCCTGTGCTTTTACACCTGTACACTCCAATCTTGCTGGTATGGCACGCTCACACTTTTTTTTCAGTAAAGGACCCAATAATTCGCTTGTACTGAGTCTGCTGTCAAACAGCCCTGCAGTAGCTGCCCCTCATCAGATACTCCAATTTTTGCCAGCCTCTCTCCTCTCCTCTCCTCTCCCTCCCTTTCTTTTTTTCCCCAAAATCACTTTCACTGTTAGACTTGGTGATGGACCCTGTTAATAAATCATTGCAAAAATCAGCCAATTTTCAGCATCTTTTGTGCAGCACTCTGGAGTTAGTGTGATAACCTGTGTTATGGAAATAACCTTTTACATTCCATATCATACAAATGCATCCAGAGGCTAAAGCTGTCTTAGTGCTCTTTTAATGTGTCACACTTGTTTTCTGCAATTATTCTTAAGTGATAAGTTTAAAAAAACTCCAAATATAGATGGGGATTGTAACTGTAGTTTCTCATATGCTACTGACATTCCAAGAGTTTCAGAGTCAGGGGGGCTGGATGTATACGACAGGAATAGTAAATGCTATAAAATCAGGTTTTAAAAGTAGATTATCATTATAGTGACCTTATTCTTAAAATATTCTTAAAAATATTCTTAAAAACCCATTCCATTCAGTTAGGTACTATCGTGTCATCTAAATGTTGGAGGATCAAAAGAAATAGCTAAGATTTCTTCAAATGCCTGTTTAAATAGAACTTAGTTCTACAGTGACAGGATACTTGTAGCTGAGGTTGCTTTTCACACGAATCAATACAGTATTTTAGAGCAGAGCATTTGAGCATTTTTAGTCTGTCTCAGTTACAAAAAAAAAGGTATTTTTTTCTCAACAACTCTGTGAATTAATTAATGCCATTTATTCTCCTGATTCTAACCAAAGGTTGTCAGCTTCTCTTAGCCTGTGTATTGATCTGTAATATAACCTTCCATTTCCTGCATCTGCTATTAAGTGGAATAAAATTCATAATGATTGCACTCCTGAGCAGCTGTTCACCTATTCAGTGTTGTCACCAGGGAAAGTTGCTAATACTCCAGGAGAACTCTGCTGCTATATCCATGTCTTTGGTTGTTCAATTAACATTTGTAATGTGGAAGAATAGAAGATAGTATTTAATATGTCAGCCAGCCTTAAAACAACTCTGCTTCCATTTTCTGATGCCAAAACCTAATACAATGTTTATGTCCATTAGAGTTAAAATACTTTCCTTATTAGCTGCCTAAGTGCATTTTTCCAGCAATAATAATGAAGGGCATTCAGTAAACTAAAACTAATTAATCTCCTCAGTCTCCTTTTTGTATTTATCTGATGCCAAAAGCAATATAGGTTTTTTTTCTCTAAAGCAGATTAAAACTAAGCTGTGGATGGTGCCTCCCTCCTAAACAAAACCTGCAAAATTATCAATTTCCTCAACTCCTGTTATCTCTCCTTTCAGAAAGCTGCTGCTCATTACAACCTAGGGTTTTGTTTTCTGCCAGCAAAGGTGAGGAACTGTTTGCTTTCCTCCTCCTAGAATGCAAGTGAGCTGCAGTGATCCCCAGCCCAGGACCTCCCCATTCATTAAAAAAAAAAAAAAGATTCATTTGTGATTCCTAAGTAGTGTAAAAGAGACTCTGCTCCAGCCCTCCCATAAGGACAATGCTGGGACATCTCTATGGTCCCAGAGGCTTCTTCTCCACAAGCAATAAGTTAAAAAAAAACAACCCATTTCTTCTTAGTGCATCAGAATTTATTGAGAACTGGTGGAATAGAAGAAAGAGACCAGAGCACCCAGTAGTCTGTCATGAAAAATTGCCAGATATTTCTCTGACCATTTGACTTGAAGGCCAATTAACTTGAGCTTCTTTGATCCAATTCAGATTTTTAAAAGTTGCATGGGGATCCCTAACATAGAGCAAAAATTCCTACCTCAAGGCAGTGTCTGCACTGCTGGGATCCCTCAAAAGGAATAAGGATGTTTAGCCATGATGCTTAAAGTATATGGGGATTTACCTAGAATGCTGAGTATTAAGTTTATGTTGAATTACAATTATTTAATTTTTTGGATTGCTGATGAAAGGATGAACAGTATCATTGGCTTGATTGTCTAGATATGGATTTATGCTATTTTTTCTGAATGATTCTGTATTAATACACCAATATTTACATGTATTGGCTAGGTATCAGTTAATGTGCAATTCACTGATGGCAAATGTTTTAATGACATAAATAATGATTAACAAAAACCTGTGCTTTTTCTGCCTCCCTCTTTTCATCCTTTAACCAATGACTTCTATATCATTCCACTGTTCTCTTTTGGAATTAATTTGGAGTGCAAAATTTGAGTCAAAGGAAAACATTTAAAGCTAATTTTTTTTTCTTTTTTTTTTTTCTGTACCAATATTTTAAGTTTTTAACTATGGAATATTTCGATTGTTTGGCACCCCTAGCTTTGACACAAAGGACTAAACTGAACTATCCCTTTCTTGTTCTTTTTTGCACAAAAGCTAATTTTTTGATTTCCAATCTAATTCCATGAGCTCTCCCAGCCTCCAGTCAATTTTTGTGGGGTATTCTGAGCCAAATAAAACATTTTCATTTAATAACCTTCAATTCCTGAAGCAAAGAACCTCAAGTAAAATGTATGCTTCAGAAATGGAATTACTTTCTGTCTGGGTCTCGCTGAAATATTCTCATTTTTTGAAGAGACTTTTATGGGTTTTTGGGATTTTTTGCCTGCTATAGAGCTTTTCCAAGGTTAAATGAATGTGTTTTTCCTGTTTTACTTTAGGGAATAAAGATGTGTCCATTAAAAATTAAAAGTTCAGAATGAATGTTGTAATCAATTTGAAACTTGAATGCACCTTCTTAGAAAGAAGAATGGTTTAGAAGTTCTGACAAATTCTCTAAGGTTGCAGTAAAAGAATAAAATGGAAAAAAACCCAAACAAACAAGAAATTTTTCCTTAAGTTACCCTATGGAATAAATCCTATGAAAATACCATGAGATAGGAAAATAGAACTGGATGTTGTGATACATAATATTTATCTTTAAGACAAACTCACTGACCACAGATGGTTTATTACTTCATTGGTTATCTGATGGAAAGAAAAAGTGTTGATTTAAGTAGTTTTGTCAGTCTGCTTTTGTCTCTTGTTCTCTGAAAGGGAGTGTGTCTTCACTTTTCTCATTAAATCTTTTAAAGACAACTCAGATTTTATAATTTTCCTTAGAGATTTCTCAAGGAGTGAGCCTACCCCAGGAAGCTGAATGTTGGCAAATACCCTAAAAGATTCCTCCAGATGTTCTAGAGGATTTTAATCCTCTCTACACTACTCTTATGAGCTGGACTCTATTTTGTATCTCTGCACAAGTACAGAGAATTTCCATTATTTGTACTTTCCTAGGCCATAATCCTTCTCTGTAAGAAAATTCACTCTCTCTAGTTCTGTACTATATTTAATTTTGGACTCCCATATGGCGAAAAGAGGAGGATGTTACTGGGCAGTATTGTGCAAAGGCACAACCTTTTATCTGTATAGTGGCTGAGGTATTTTTCTCCTTCCCTCATTTCTCCTTGACCACTACCAGATATCATACTTTAACACTCAAGAAGTTATTTATCCTCCTCTTGTTGTCTTTTTTTTGCTTCCAGGCTTATGGTGCACAAGTTACACTGGAAAAGAATTGTACTGAGGTCTGGGTGCTGTCTGTCATGGTGAACCTTGATTTATTTATGAATTAAAAGAGGTGAGGACAATGTTTCATATTTAGTTTTGATTTCTTTTGGTGTTGTCTCCTAGTGCCACGATCTTTGTTAAGTGTGAGGGTATGGGTTGCTTTCAACACGTGCTGTAGAATGCTAAAATATAGCCTAACATCTTCCTTCCTTCCAAAGCACTTTAAGCAAATCAGCCCTCTAATTATTGATTTATAAAAGGAATGGAATTAATACAGCTACCATCCCCTTTGGCGGTAAGAGTATTTAATAGTGAACTATGCTTAAATTTCATAAAAGCCTCCTCAGCAAATCAGTAGAAAAATATTGATCTTGAAAGAAGTACGTGAATTCTAATTGTGTTTGGTCTTTCCACTGGAGGACCATTACTTTATTTAGCTGGAGTTCATTCTTTAATTTTATAGCCTTCGTGTGTCCTATGAAGACTGCCTTTCTGGTTGAGCAAGGTTTGTAGCCATCCAGTTTTGCTGATCTTTTCTTTTTAAGAAAATATATTGACATGGGAGAGCTAAGGAGAGGCTTTTAAGATCGAGTTACCATCACCAAAAGTCTCAGCAACATGTAACTGGGGTTCCTGGTATGAAACTGTCTGTTAAATGAATAAGTCAGATGCCAAGTACAATAATTGCTTCTTGCTGCACTTCAGACTAACAAATCAATTTATTCTGATTAGAAACCACCATCTTCCTAACATACACTGTAATTACATATATATTTTAATCTTGCTAAACCACATACATCTGTAGGCTAACCCTGCTACTTTCACAAGTGGATTTTGATTGGGTTAAATGGAACAGTCTCAGCTACTTCATAAGTTTTGAACTATCTGGTCCTATGTTAGAAGAGTTTGGAAAAGAGAGAGAGGAAAGATGCTCTGTTACACTATTCTGCAGCATTCAGAGGCAGAGGGAAAAAATGGGAAATCTGAATGTGTAACAGTGCTTTTGTAATTGATAGTTTTGAAAATAGCACATAAAAAAAATCTCTTCTTTGTTTAATTTGAAAATTCAACGCAAGAGCTAAGTGTTAAAAAAAAATTTAAACTGTTAAAAAAGTTAAACTGTTGCTTTGAAAAGCCACATAGCTTTTGATAGAAACCTCTGTTCCTGTCTGAAAAACTCAAAGCATCTTTACAGAATGTAAAGCAGGAAAGTTTCAATAATGAGGGGATACTCCAATTTACAGATGTTCATTTCTTCATCTTCCCTTCATTGTATGTTTGGTTCAAGTCAAAGTTTTTTCTGTTTCCTGTGGTTAATTATAGTTAATATATAGTTGTGCTTTGTTGTATACCAAGCCATAAAGCCTTTTGGAAGAAACAGTATTGTCATCAGAGAGAAATGGGTGACTAAAGTGTTGGGTGGCAGTCGCACACACTGCTCCCAAAAAGTAGAGTAACTGCAGGTTGGTCTCTTTCCCCAAGCAGCAAGAGAACAGGAGAGGAGGAAATGGCTTCATGATATGCAGGGGAGGTTTAGATCAGGTAATAGGAAAAATCTCTTCACTGAAAGTGTTGTCAAGCATTGGAACAGGTTTCCTAAGGAAGTTGTGGACTCATCATCCCTGGAGGCATTTACAAGGCATGGAGAAACTGCTGCTTAGGGACAGTTTCCTGGTCATCTTGGCAGTGTTAGATTTGCTGTTGGACTTGATGATAGAACAGTTTGTGCTGGAAGGGACTTTCAAAGCTCATCCAGTCCCCCTGCAACTACCTGGAACATCTGCAACTCCCTCAGGTTGTTCTGTTCCCCATTCAATCTGACCTTGGATGTTTCCAAGGATGCAGCATCTTCCACCTCCCTCTGTTCCTGTGTTTCACCAGCCTCACCATAGACAATAAAAAATGGATCTTTTCCAACATAAACTATTCCATGATTATATAGACACGACTGACAAGTTACTCAGGAACTTCTGCTGTGGTGTGCTAGAAATTTACTTTTTTGGAACTTGTTTCTATCTGTATTTCCTACTACGTTTGCATTTCCTAAAAAATGCCTTGCAGCCAAATTTAAACAAACTGACAACAATGAGCAGTTGTTGGGCTGAGTTCCAGTTCTTCAGTTTAACACTTAATTGATGTTTTCCTGACTAAGGACTGAATAATCTCTGTGTACATAGTGAAGAAATACTTTCCACAAATCCAAATTATACTGGATAATTGAGGTGCATAAAAGCTCAGCCTAATGAACAAGTTACTGCAGGGTAAAGATTACTCAAATTACTCTTCATTAAAATTCAGCAGGGGTTTTGTAACAGATTTAGCAACAGTTAGAATCTCATTTTGCATAGAAAATTCTGGAAAAGTGACTTCAACTGCCGTAGGAAAAATCTTTATATCAGATGGAAAGAAGACTTTTGCAATAAAAAGTTAATAATTCAGCATCAGTCAGTACTTTCGTAGCAAACCTACTCAGAAAAGAAAGTTAGAGAAGGAGAGAATATCTGGATATTTTATTCATTGAACTGGAGGAAAACAGTTTGGCTCATTACTAGAAATAACAGCTAGAAAAGAATAATGTGTAGCTGATGCTGCAACTGCTCTTTCTGGCATTTGCCCTTACTTTTCTCTGCTTATCATTTCAATTGCAAGTCTGAAACACAATTTGGAGACTCAGTGAAGTGTAATAAAATGAAAATGGAAGACAGGATTTTTTTTTTTTCCTTGCTTGCCAGTCATAAATACTGCAGTTGTTTCAGCTGGGATCCTCATGTCACGAAACTGCAATCTTTATGGGAATGTGTTTCCATTTTTAATATCCACAGCTAATATTGTGATCCTATTATGTTGAACAGCACATAATATAAATCTTGCCTTGAAAAACACGAAAAATTGATGAACAAAGCAACAAGTGAGGCAAAATATACTTGTTTGAAAGAGGAACAATTGACACATTAGGAGAAAAGTGGTTTTGCCAGAGCCACACTGGAGGGTTTGATGACAGAAATTGATTCTCTCTTTCCTCTAGCAGCAAAAGTAGTTGCCACTCTGTTGTGTTTGTCTTCTTCTCTCCACTGCTGGTTTTCAGATTTGTATTTTGTACTCAGATAATTTGCCTGACCGTGAACTATTATTCCTGTTTAGGAGGTGTAGTAAAGCTTTGATTGCTAAATGAAGTTATTGGAGGCATGAGTGGGTACTGAAAAGAGCACATGAATGGGCATTTTCTTACAAGTGTTTGTTTGAAAAATTCCCACTGTGTGTCACTACGAAAAAATGAGCAGGGTTTACTCCTAAAAAGAGACATTGCAGTGACCAAAAGAGCCATTGAGAAAAATGAGGGAATGCCTCATGGATTTAGGTGGGGATTTTTTTGTGGTTTTGTTTTTTTGTTTGTGTTTTTTTTTAAGTTATTATGTTTGCATATCTTAGGTTTTGCCCCTTGCACAGCATCTTTTCAAAACCAAAAGCCTCAGGCAGAAGGAACACAGAAACATACAAATGGGTGGCTTTAGGATGCTGATGGGAATACTGCCAGCAAGGTAAAAAGAAATATTTAAAAAGTGCCAAACATGCAAACCTGTCATCCTTTGGCTTAATGGGCACTTACAAATGTGCTACTTGGAAGAGATGTTCTTCCACAATATGATTGTGGTTATAAAACAAACAGCATGGTCAATAATATGATCTAATCTGATTGAAGAGGTCAGTTAGAAAATTATTACCCACTTTACAACCCATTAACATCAAACCTACATTACAGGAATGTATGTGATAGATTAAAAACTTGCTTACTTAAAGCAAGAAGGTCTAAATAAACTCCATTATAAATGTTTTTTTATATTTGAAGCAAAAAGAATTACCCCCTTGGTGACTGGAATGAGATGGGGAGAGTCAGAGCAAGTTGCTGAGTTTGGCTTTCTAATCTCTGCCTGGATCCTATTTAGTAGATGTCTGGGGAAGTGGAAAAGACATTTTTGGATTATTAGCTTCTGCTTTGTGATTGACACACTGAGGAGGCTGCAAGAAAGCAATTCAAGGGAAATTGAAGCTGTTGAATGGAGTTACTGGAACTGGGGAAGAAAAAAAAAAATGCTTTGCTTGATACGGAGCAAATTATTTGCTGTATCAGGAAAGACCCAATGACCCTTCTAATCTTGTATCCTGCCCACAATGTTGATTTATACCAGACACTTCAAATGAAGATATAAATCCCCATAATACATTTACCTGTAATTATATCATAGTGTGCTAGGAGGGTATGTTCTTCCTTGACACCAGCTCCTGATCAACATATGCCCTGTAACACATGCATTTGAAAGCTCCTCTCTTTATGCCCAGCTGGTGAAATTGCAGATGCTTCTGGACGGATAAAACCATGGTGTGGAAAGCCACTCAGGGTCTCTGAAAGTCTCAATGTTAGCTGACACATTCTCTAGTTATGGCACAAGGTTGGGGGAAAAGTCTCTTTGGCTCAGCAGTGCCCCTAATAAAATGTTGCATCACAAGAAGAGGGGAACTCAGGAGAGAAAGATTGACTTCCAGCTCTCATTTCCTGAGGAATTATGTAGGATCTCCTGGGTTTTGTGTCATCTGCTGGATAAGATTTTATCCAATGCAAAGTGTGATGTGATAAGCTCACATCTTGTCTCAGCCAGCTTATCTAGAAATCAACATTCCTTTTAGGTAAATTGCTGATATTCCAGGTAGCATTCTGCTTATTTCCCTGTGTGATTTTTGAGTAAACTTCGAGGGAGAAGCTCACCTGTATTTGCCTCCAAGTTCCTTGGGGATTAGGGTGAGCTGGAAGGCAAACCTGAAGGTTTGGTCCTCTTGGTATCTAATGCAAAAATATCTTGGGCCACCACATGGACCTTCACCTGTAGTTAATGTTCCAGCTGGGGACAGATGTTTCAGGTACCAGTGCTGGAAACATTCTGTGTAATTCCCTCTTGATTTTTGAGCCTCTCCATCAGCAGGATGGAGCCCAAACCTGACAGGTTTTGCTGGAGATGATAACTTCCATACCTGCTCTGGGGGCTCCACAACTTCTGTAGGATGTCCAAGAACTCAAGAGTGACTTGTGAGGATGGATCATTGTGTAAATGTGAGACTGCTGCAATTGATGAAGAGATAATTGAATTGATGAAGAGATAATCAAGTCTGGGCTAGAACAGCCCTACAGAAGTACCCAAAACCCTTCTACATCAGAGCAGTGGCCACACACGAGGTCATGGTGGGCAATGTGCACACTTCAACACCATTTTCCCTGTCTGCAGGCTGGAAGCAGCTCTTTAGTTCAGTTCCTTCTGTACTCTGGTGCTTCTGGCCCCACATCAGGTTGCTGTAGTTCTGCCTTCACTATTGGGTGGTCTGTTGAGGTTTACTCTGCAAGCAATTTGAACGTTTCCAGGCTGGCCAAGGTTATGTGCTTCAGGTCTATTTTCATTTGGCACAGAGCCTGTGGAGCTTAGGGACAATCTTTATGCCATCGTTCCCCTGTGTCACTCTAACTCCAAGGCTTTTACAGGTGACCTGACCACTTGCCAGGAAATAGTCATTTATCTCCTCAGTGGCTGCTGCATGTCAGTGGAATGTGCTTTTTGGCTGCCTGAGGAGGAATTGAGGTCCATCAGGATCAGACTTGAGAGTGATGCAAGGCCTGGGAGCTGGATCATATCCCTCAGCCATATCCATCAGCCATATCCATCTTAACATGGGTGAGAGCCAAAAAGGGACAGGGGTGACCCCCTCTGTGCAGCTGCAGGAGCTGGGAAGTCACATCCACACAAGAAGCCCCTGAGTCCTTCATACAAAATCCATTGTTGTGTGTTCACTGCTTCAGTCTTGTGGTTTCCAAGCTGGGTTTTTTTGGGCTTTGTTTTCAGTGATAGGAGGGAGGAAGAAAACCTTCTGTATTTCTGTTAGTTCTTATTCTTCAGCACTATATCCATCACCTTCTGCTTCCTCTGACTGGCTGCCTGTGCCAGACCAAACCATGAGCCCTGGCCAACCTTTCAGATTCTCTTTCCATGAGCATCTCTTTCATCCTTGGCTTGTGCCAACAGATATAGCTATAAATGAGATTTTTTTTTTTTCTGCTAGCTGAGGTAAGAACAACAGTGCAAAGCTATAGCACTGGTAAAAGTAAACACAAGAAGTAGGAGCACCTTTCAGCCATGAAACTTGTGGTTTCAGCTGCTGCAAAAAATGTCAGTGCTGAAAATAAGAATTACTGACAGATTTTAACACAGGAAAATAATAGTGCTGGTGTTAAGGCTGTATCAGCAGTATTGTAGAAACAGTCAAAACAGGGGTGCTGATGGCTTCCATCTGCCCCAAAGAAAAAGAGAATGGAAAGAGGAGGAAAAGAAGGTGCATCTCAGAGCAACAGAGGTGACTTAGCTCTTGAAAAAGGTTTTGGTATTGGGCAGGGTGGGAAATAAGAGCTTTGAAGCACCAAATAAATGAGGGGAATTGTGCAAAGGTTAAATTGCTCTACACTTGATGGTAATTGAAAACAAGTTCCTTTACAATGTGTTGTGTTTGCTTAAGAACGTGGTAAAATGGAATGGTTTCTGAACAAATTGTTTAGTCACTGATCCTCTATTTGCACATCTGGGTCTCTTTTATTAACTACTGAACTTTAATAAAACTTGCTAGTGCTTCTGTTTCTTCTGAACACAAACCACACAGCAGAAAAAAAATTCCTTCCATACTTTGGGACTTTTTTTAGTTATAAAGCTGGGATCTCATATCAGAGAAGGAAAAAAATGACAGATGGGTTATCCTGGCTGATACCTACAGTTTTCTTTCCTTAAGGGTCAGTTTGCATCACAAAAGCTTTGGCTTTTACTCAGTGTCAAAAAGGGAAAAGATTGAAGTCCAGCCACCATGTGTGGGGGACAGGAGTGTCCCTGGTGACAAGAGGAAGAATTCCTTGCTGGCAGAGCTGGCTGTTCTGGATGTTATTTTGGTTTTACTTAAGTAAATGGCTTGAAGATTTGGAAAGGAGAGTGCCATCCAATGTGACCAAATTCCTTTGTGTGTTCTTATGGATGGATTTGCTCATCAGTAGGTGGAATGTGAGTAGAAATAAGATGAAATGGTGAAAAGGGCTGATGGTGCAGGAGGAAAATCATGGGGTTGTGCTGCTGAACCTGTTGAAACCTTGTGCTGTACAAAAGACATGTGAACTGAGTTTGCTGGGAATATTTAACAGACTACTTTTTGTGGGATTAATATAGATTCCATAAAGTTCATTTTCTGTAACCACCTTGACCTTGGCACTTGAAGGATTGAGGTCATTCTCACATTCTTTTCTGGAAATTGGAAGTATCTTGGGTTTAATGTGATCCAAAACAGGTAAAACTAACATGTCCAACAAGCTTGTTAGTACAAAAACACGTTAAGATCAGCCTCCAGTTCTTTGAGTTCATTTTATTCTATGGGGATGATTCAGCAAAATCAAGTTTATATCTGTATATCCAGAGAATTTCAAAACCAATCAATTCATACGTATTTAGAAAAGGTTTAAAATAATGTTTTAAAAGGTTTAAAATAGTTCCCTTTATGCATTAGAACTACAATTTTGTATCTGTCCCTTCAGGTCAAATGAGCTTTCTTTGGGTACAGCAATTCTGGAGCCCACAGTTGTGGGATTTCAGCCAGGTCTGGGCATGCTTACCAAGAGAGCATTTCTTATTTGCATTTTGGTAAAGCATGGGTTTTTCTTTTGGCTTCCTCAGTAACTTTAAACTATTTATCTTGTGGCTAAGACACTGCTGCTGCAAGCAGGCCAATCAGCATTGATATTTAAAAGGAATGGAAAAATTTAACATAGGCATAACGTGTATATTTGATTAAAATCCTGACGTTTTGCTAAGTATTCTTTTAGGCAAATTCCTAATTAGCTTTTTTCCTTTGCAAATTGCCTTCTGTTGCAGTGGACAGTGGGCAGCATTTACCAGCAGCCCAGCAAGTTATTGCCTGTGAAAACCCAGACATTTAGTGTGGTGCAAATTGTAAGGACAAGCTATTAGCACTCTGCTGCTTCCAGCAAGAATAGCTCCCTAATTCAGTTTAGGAAAATATGGTGATACTTTTAGTGCCAATAATCACATCTGGAGACTTTCAGAAACAACAATTATGGTGTGTCATTTCTGCTACCCCCGTGGCAAAGCCTTTAGGCACTGAAATTGCTTTGGGAAACCAATAGATAGAGTATTGCTAATGTTAGTGGATCACTTATCTCCTGGATCATTTGTCTGTTTGCTGCTTTGCTCAGTTTCTGTTGTTCAGCCAAGACAAAGCAGCTCTTTTTATGAAAAGGAAATGAAAATCCATAACTGGGGTAAGATGGAAACCACAAAGCTTTGGACAGAAACAGCAGACACATGGCCTTGGAGCAGCTATGAATAAATGAATAGGTTGTAGTAAGCTGTGGTACCTGAGAGCATACTCATGGCCAGAGTTTCCCATGAGTGACACCTGGCACCTGCTGATGGGACAAGTAAGGCCTAAAGCATCCAAGCAATCTGTCAGATTGTAACTGAAGAAAGCTCTTAGGAAGTCTCAAAAATTCAGCTTTTCTGGGTGTGTCACTCAAAAAACAACTTGAGATAATTCTGAGGGAGGGGGAGCTGACACTGGGGCACAGGTACATCCCCTCCCAGTTCCCTTGGAGCACTGCATGCCAGGTGTTGAGCAGGTACAGGGATGGGTGACTTTTGGCCACTGTCTGTGTGCATGTTCTGTGAGTTCTCAGCTGTGTAAGCTGCTAATGGCAACCTGCTGCGACAGCAATCTGAGCTGAGAAAGGCACTTTGATTGCTGATTTGCTCAGCCTGGTTTTAGCTGAGGAGGCAGCCAAGAGAAGACAAGGGTTTGCAGGAGATGAGGAGCTCCCACGGGACTCTTTGCAGTTCGTGTATTGGCATCTGTGGATAGCAGAGGCATGCAAACCCTGACTGGCTGAAGATGTGGGAGGACAAGAAATGCCAGAATAACTTTGCTGGGAGCATAAGCAGACCTAATTCCAGGTGTGCAGGAAAAGATATTTTGTGTGAAGTGCTACATGAGAGGGATGTGCAGACAGGGACCCTCCTAAGCTTGGAGTCCTCTGTTTCATACATGTGGGATTTTCTGATTGCCCCGAAGTTCTTATCTCCTTTCTTTGTTTCTGAAGCACCCATCTCATGATGGGGCTTTCTCCTGCCATGTTAACAGGACTGGTTAACCATCTTGGGTAAGTTCTTAGAGGTGAACAAACTTGAGAAAGTGTCTAATGTAAGAATTTTTTCAAACTCCACTATGATTTCTTTTCAGAAGAGGAATTATTCTAAGATATTACTAGAATTGAGATCAGAGCAGTGACTCTCCCTCCACTGACACTTGACAACCTTGTTTTTACTGTGGTTTCTGAAACCTCACCCCTGGGCATTTAAATTGCAGACAAATGTGGTTTAGACTTGTGCTGAAGATCTGTAGGTGATGGCTGAAGACGTTTTTGCTGAAAGCTCAATTACACTAAAACCCAAGAGACCTGCACCTCACTACAGCTTTAGAGTTTTGCTGCCCCCTGGGAGCAAAACCCAAGGCTGAGGATTTGTCAGCAGGTGTGGGACATGTGGCTGTGTGAAATGGTCAAAGTTCTGAACACATATTCTGAATTACAGCCATAATCAGCAGCTATGCTTCATGGGGAGATTTCACTCCCTTTTCCTGATGATAGGAGTAATTTTATGCCTGGCTTTTGTGGCAGATTAGGGTGAAGACAACTATGAAAATGTATTGAAGAAGGCAGTGTGTATTCTTTGTTTCAGGCATTCATTTATGAGGGATAAAAAGTCAGGCACACATCCAGAGGAAGAAAGGATGATATCTTGAGTTAGTGATAAGGTAAAATTGCCCAGGCAGGTTAAGAAAAATCTTAATTAGTTCAAAGTAAGGTTACAAAAGACCTAATTAGCAGATAGATTAACTGAGTGTAAAGAAGACAGATAAAGTGTTGTGGCAAGTGGGCTTTGCAAGGAGAGGGGAAAGGGAAGAGTGACCCAGGCTGAACTTTCCTCTTGCTTTACCTTTTGCCCTGTGCTGTGGTTCTCTGAATCCTCTATTTGAAATGGTACTGTGTACAAAATGGGGTGTCAAACCAATACACAGATTTCAGCTCAGTTAATTTGTATCAGCAATCCCTGTGTGCACAGCAAAATCCAGGTTTTCATGGGAATTCAACTTCCTCATGTTTCACCTGCCCCAGTTTCAACTGTGGAAAGCAAGGATGTTAAAAACATCAATGCTTTGACTTGTACTTTTTGTTAGATGTTTAAGATAAATTTAATGATATTCAAAGTACTGAAGATGAATGTTTTGAGGTAGAACACATGTCTCTTTGTGTCTTTTATATATTTGGATTACATAATTAAAAAACATGCAATGTTATACAATATAATACAAGCAAAGAAAAGTGTTGTCTGGCACAATTAGGAATTTTCAAATGGTAGGTAGCAGTTCAAATGCTTGCTTCTAATATCCACATGCTCTTAATGTCATTTAGATAGTGAATGATCTAGGCTTACCTTGGGAATTAAGGATGTTGCCACTTTTTCCATGCGTGCAGCACAGCCATGGATGGAATTCCATGGAACAACCAGTTGGTGTGTACAGCCTTTGGAGACTTGGCATACAATATTCTATTGTAAAATTTGCTTTATGACACTTGTATAAGTATTGCTGCATGCTCTACAGATTGGAGAACACTCCATTTCCCCAGAAATTTCCTTTTTTTGACAGTCCCCTGTACCTACTCTCCTCTGAGCAAGCTGCCAGCTGGCCAGTAGCTGCTAGGCAAGCATTGGCTGCCTCTGGGGAAAATCAGGGGGAATTCAGTCATTCAGAATATTTTGGCACAGTGAAGTGCTGATCCCCTGGGGAATGGTCGTGTGTTTAGATACAGTGGTGTTATTCTACCAGTTAAGTACCAAAGAGCCAGGTGTTCCAATGTAGACTTCAAGGGAAGCCTCTCAAACTAAATTATATCAAGAGAGCAAGTTGAGAGTGAAAGGGAAAATACATAATTGAAGAAAGCATGCTAAATATTGTGTTAAATGTTACAGCACTGGTGTGACACAAGGTTTTTTGCACATCTTCTTGTCAGGTTCCTGAATTTGGTTAAAAGTGAACTAGAAAAAGCCTGTCTCACATTTAGTCCTTCCCTCCTCAGCATGTTCCCTACAGGAATGCTCTTAGTGATCATGTTCCCAAACTGAATGCTAAAATAATGACATCCCAACATGTTGTAACAGAAATTTGATATTGCAGTGGGAGTTGGTCATCTCATGCTGGGATTTATCTGAATTACTAATTTTATTTTATTTTTTTAAATAATATATATGTATATATACATTAGAGAATCGATACCCTGAGCCATGCTTGTTGATAGTTTCTCTTTCAATGCTCATGTTACATCTCAGAAAGATGTAATTTCTTCTTTGGGAAAGAAATAAATACATGAAATTATTTCTGTTTTCCAAGTATCTGACATCAACAGGGAGACCTTTTTTACCTTTTCAAAATAGTTTGCAGGTTAAATCTGAATGGTCTAATGTATGAGCTCTGTACTCTCCACATATTGAACTGGTTCTTCTGCAGTTATAAGAAGTCCATAAAATCTTAGCCAAGTGGAAATAGGATTGTCAAGTTTCACCTGAAAAAATGATGTAGTCATGTAGTGATGAATTAATCAGGCCAGCGAGTAAGAAAGAGAACTGTGGAGCTTTTTCTGAAGAAGTTTCCTCCCTCTTCTTTATCCAATGGGAATATGGAAGCTGTGTTAGGAATGATAGGAAGGGAAGAGAACTCTGTGTTTAAACCTGAGGAGATGCTTTTTTATTTGGTTTCATTTGTTCTATTCCATTTAAAATTAGACTCTCCTGAGGTCATAGGAATAAGGGAATATTTTTTGGATTTATTTTTATTTCTTATGCAAGATAAAACCCACATGTAGTAGCTGCATATCTTCCATCTACATTGGACCCTCTTGCTACAGGGATTTCTGCATGGGACATCTGGAAGGCGAAGCCCTGGTGCTGGCAGGAGGTCACCTGCTTGAGAAGTCCTGGTAAGAGGTGCTGGAGGTCAGACATCAGCTTCCCACACATCACATGAAGAGAAACTGGAGCTCCCCACTCATTTCAAGGTTATTAGCTGTGTCTGAAATACCTGGTAGTTTGTACAGGAACAAAAAAATCATGTGCAGATGGTGGTGGAGTTTTATTTTTTTTTTTTGGTTTTTGTACCAAAATATTGGTGTGTCTTTTCACTTGGAAACCTCACTAACTTCAGTCTTGATGTTCCAGGTGAAATCTGAAGGAGATTTTCTAATGGATGCACGAATACTTGAAGAAAAAGCTCCACAGAAATTTCTAGGGGAAGTCTGGATTACTTGTTGTAAGGAGTATTTTTTGGCTAGTCAGAGATCCTTAACATTACCCTGTGCTTTATGCACACAGATTCTTCTGTATAGAGAAAACCCAAAGCTGAATGTTCTGGAAGATCACCCTCATCTGTCTTTGTCCCCTTTATGCTTGCACAACAAAAGCTTAAGAGTACATTAAGAATAAATGGCAGTAATGTACTGATGGGAATACTTTCATTCCAAGTGGACAATACAGGCTGGATTAAACCTAATACATAAGAGTATGAACCCTGCTGATTAATCCTTGGGTTCTCTATCTCCAGTCTAACATTGTCTGCACTTTACAGCCTTGGAAGGTAGTTTAAAAGTGATGGTAGCTCTTATGCAATAAAGATTTATCAAAAGGTTTTATTTGGAGGTTGGGAAGTGACAAGTAACTGGATGTATTGAGGTTTGAAATAACTTTCTGGCATTTCTGGCTAAGAAACTGCAGTAGGGAGAAAGGCTGTCTGTAAAGTTTTGGGAACAGGGGGAAAAAGCTGGGCCAAGAAAAATCAGCTTTATCCCTTTTTTTTTTGATTTGCTGAGGAATTTCTTCCAGAGTCTGTGAGCTTGTTAGTTTCTGGTTTGGGTTTTTTTTTCTTTCCTTTCTTTTCCTCTTAGAATTTTTCAGTGTTTATTTCTTTTTCTGAGGATATTGTATTTTGGGATAGTTGCTAACAACTTGTGTTCATCTGTAGAAACACTGTTGGCTACCAATTGGCTTTGCTTTTTACCATTGCCATTTTCAATGCTGACAATCTGTTGTCTTACAAAGATAAATTAATTTTATTTTTTTTTTAAAAAAAGAAAATTAGCTTATTGAACCTACCAGCATTTGATAATTGATGACTGTATTTTTTCATATTCTGTGTAGTTATTCACATAGTAGCTACAGTTTTCATTACCCTTTTGGATCCTAAGCTGCTATTCATAGAAAAGACAAGAATCTGTACAAGAAAACACGTGGACTTGATTAATATCCTTAATTACACTGCTCTGAACCAAAGGGTAATATTTCTTGCTGGCTCCCGTTAATAATCAGTTATGCCTCAAAGCCCTTGGATCAATAACCTTTTTTTATTATTTTCTTTAAATTTTTTTTATTTGGGGCAGGGGCACACTGTGTGTATTGTATAAGTCTGAAAGCATTAGGATAAAGAAGGCTGCAAATGTTAACTAAAATCCTTCAGAAATTTGCTATTGATTTACTGAAAGTTTGTCAAACCGAAGGGGTTTAAGCAGCTCAGCAGTTGGCAGACTTTTAGCAGACTGTTTCTTAGAGGGTCCCAGCCCATTTTGCTGAGTACAAGGACATTAAAAAGGGAAATATTTTATATGGGCACCTGTTTTCCAGGTAAGGCACAAGCCAATTCCTCCTTTATTCTGGAGCAGTCAGCAGTGAAAGCAGCTGAGGCTCTCAGGAGCAGACTTAACTATTTTATAACTATTGTAGCTTTTATTAAATTTTTTTATTAAATAGTTTTTATTAACTATTATACAACTGACCTTTAGGTTCAGCACTCCAGGCTGGGGCAGTGGGATCTTTGTGCCAGGGGAGGTTTAGGTTGGACATTAGAAAGAATTTCTTTACTGAGAGGGTGATCAGACATTGGAATGGGCTGCCCAGGGAAGGGGTGGATTCTCCATCCCTGGAGATATTTAAAAAGAGCCTGGATGTGGCACTCAGTGCCATGGGCTGGGAACTGCAGCGGGAGTGGATCAAGGGTTGGACTTGATGATCTCTGAGGTCCCTTCCAACCCAGCCAGTTCTATGATTCTGTGATTCTATATGGGCAGAATTGAAGCTGTCTGTCCTTTGGCTTCACCTCTATATTCCAGGTTAAATGAGTGGCAGTCAGCAGCCTTTTCTCTATGTTTTGGGGTGGTTTTTGCTGCCCCTGGCTGTGCCAGGGCTCTTCTTGTTTGCCTTTAGAGTTTTGTCCTTAGAGCCTCAACACCCACGGCAAAGCAAATTTTAACCATGGTGTGGCCTTCTTTTCTTTAAAGCCAAGGTGATGGGGGATTGACCTCCTAAAGGTTTCCATTCACCTGCAGAATTCTGAGTACTGTGCTGGGCATCTGCAAGTTTGAAACTGTCCCAGTGTGGGAATATTTCACTGCACTTTCAGTCCATACTTGTAAATACAACCCAACAACAGCCACAGTACTGATAACACCCAGGCTGCCCCCTGCACCCCACAGCATTAAATCAGAAAGGCAAAACCTCGTGTTGCTGTTAGTTTTGTGGATAATGGGGGAAAAAGAAATCCCTGAAGTGCAAGTGATAGGATGTGGATAACAGATTTTAATTGCTGCTTTCTCAGACTGCCTGCAGTCTGGTTAAAAGAGATTTTCCTGCTGATTAGCATGAAAGAAGACAACGCTTTAAATATTGATGTCTATGTGAAGACTTTTTAAAGTGCCCAGATGGACCTCTCCAATTGTGTTTCTCTGATAATGTTTGTTGTGTTTTTTCTTATTGGCAGACCCTGGGTTCCAGACAGGGACTCCATCCCTCCTGGCCATCCCCAGGCAGTGTGGCTGTCTGAAATTTTTTTTCCTGGGTTCACGTATGTCACACACATAAAAACAGGATCTAGAGATCTATAGATATTTTTCTTTTTCCTTTTTTGTTTTTCTTTTTTCCTTTTTTCTTCTTTTCATTTTTTCATTTCTTCTCTTTTTCTTTTTTCTTTTTTCTTTTTTCTTTTTTTTCTTTTTTTTCTTTTTTTCATTTTTTCATTTTTCATTTTTTCATTTTTCATTTTTCATTTTTCATTTTTTCATTTCTTCTTTTCCCTTTTCCCTTTTTCCCTTTTTCCCTTTTTCCCTTTTTCCCTTTTTCCCTTTTTCCCTTTTTCCCTTTTTCCCTTTTTCCCTTTTCCCTTTTTCCCTTTTTCCCTTTTTCCCTTTTTCCCTTTTTCCCTTTTTCCCTTTTTCCCTTTTTCCCTTTTTCCCTTTTTCCCTTTTTCCCTTTTCCCCTTTTCCCCTTTTCCCCTTTTCCCCTTTTCCCCTTTTCCCCTTTTCCCCTTTTCCCCTTTTCCCCTTTTCCCCTTTTCCTCCCCTTTCCCTTTTTTTTTTCTTTTTCCTTTCTGCTCAGACTCCTATCAGTTGATGACACATTCCACTTGAGCCAGGACAAAAGCTTTTTATTTTTAAACCACAAAGACACCCAACAACTGACTTTTTCAAAGCAACTGATACAAAAACAATGATGAAAATATGGAGTTTATTTTTTCAGTTTTATAATTTTGTCATTTTTTCTAAAGCCATTTCAACTGAAAACGTAGACCAATTCTCATATTTTATTTTCTTTTTTCCTTTTTTTTTTTTTTTTTTTTAAGTTTTAAACTTGTGTTCACAACCATGTTGCCAGCCCAGGACTGTTCTCTGTGTACACTTTATCCATCTTTCCTTCTCTCAAACTGCTCAGCTCTCTAACCCTGTGAATTCAGCAAGACAGTCATCATCTTGATGTAAAGACATTTTAACTAAGTTCAAAGGGTTAACACACAGGACAAGAGGAAAGCTATTTCTGTATCTGAGACTTCAGGAGGAATGATTTACCATCAACAGAAGAGCATATCTCAAAAGTCATCTTTTTATCTGTCTCTGCCTGCAGAAAAATTTATGGTGACCCAAGAATATCTATAATGGTGCAATTTACACAGCACCTTTTGGTTGATGAGGAATAGCAGCCTCCAAGTGGCTAAAGGGATTAGGAGTTTGAGCTTTGTTTTCAAAAATAATATACTTACAGAATTGACTTTTTTTTCCTGTTTCAATCATTTCACCAGGGCATTTATTATGTGTGTGTCACAACCCAGAACAATAACCCAACTGGAGGCCTTATCAATCAGCTGGCTACATTTTAATGCTCTTTTGGTTTCGCCGTTTTTGGTGTCTGAAATGATTTTGACAGCTTTGTGTTGTTGCTTCACACAGCTTGCAGTTGAAAGTTTGCTGGATGAATCATGTGAGTCTGGTATCATTGGCAAAACTCAGGGCAAAGAAAAAGTGTCATTTCAAAAATATCAGGAATAAACGCAGAATTTAAAAAAATTGATATTTTACTCAGACTTCAGGTCATAAATGGCCAGGTTTTCTGAGTGAGGAGCACTTCTAGGATACCTAAATGTTCAGTATATTATTTCTATCCTTTATTCAAAATTCAGGTCATGTGTTTTGGATAGAAAAACCTAAGTCCTGATCCCGTGCAGTTAGTACAGATAAGGTTGCTTGAAATGTGAATTGTTTACAAAAACTGACACCCTTCTTCAAACACTTCTGTAAAGGTTTCTGAGTTGTTAACAGGGAAACTTTTGATCAAAACAAGAGAGGGCACTTGGGAGTTTTTTGATGGCCTGGTAGTAGGACACTCACCTATCAGTGAGAAGCCCCAGTCCCATCAGAAACTCTTTCTCCAGGCAAGAAGCCCAGCACAGCTTTCCTACCAGTGTGGGGGAATATTTTCATCACAGTTTTGGGATTGGAGGAGGAGAAAAATACGATTGGTTTAAGACTCTGCTTTTGTGGTAGCGTTTCTCTTTTTTTTTTTTTTTTTTTCTTTTTAGGGTGCTGCTTGGCTCTATTTTTTGGTTTTTTTCTTTTAATCCATAAATACCAGCTTTTTAGTCTCCTCATAGTATGAAAGAATATACTGGTGTTCCCAGTGAAATGTACTTCAAGGATAAGAGGTGAAGTGTTCATCTATGTCCACCTACCTCTGATACAGTAGTCATACTTTATTGCCAAGGTTTCATAAAAAAGCCATCATACTCTGTATTCCAGCATTAATTTTTGTTGTTTTCCTTGCTGTAACATCCAACAATTTAGAGTCCCCTCAGGTGATGCATCTTTCAGAAAGGCAATTGTACAGACCAGTTATTATATCCTCTGTGACCTTTTGATTTATCATTGCAAATGACCTGCATCAGCCTCTGCCTAAGGCAGGCAGTTCCTTTGTGGTTTCAAATGTCAGTATCTGTTTTCATTCTGCATCTATTTTGCATGTAGCTGTTTGTCAGCTTAGAATAAAGCATCATTTTGACATTTCTTTTGATAGAGATGGCAACGATCTTGTTAATTCCAATGGGGAAATGGTTGTCCTTTTCCCCCCGTTTTTCCTTTGTTTCCCCCTCAAATTATTATTATTTTTTATTCATTCATTTTCTATTTTCTTGCCAAATGTAACAATTTTTCTATAGATCCCTCTGTTACTAATGTGTAAATTCACCTGTCTGGAGAACACCAGAGGAAAATGCATCCAAACACACAGGTAGAAAGTCCAAGTCTGTGGTGCTCTCTTTCCCCTTCCCTCTTTGCTGTATGCTCCTTGTATTTAATTTCATTTTTGCTTTCTGAATATATTGATTTTGTTCACAGTTGTGATTTTTTTCACCTGGATTACTAAACCTCCCATTGATTCCTTCTTTTCAATGTGGAGGTTTTAAAATGCAGCAGGAGATTTTTAAATGTAGTGCAGAGGAACACTTTGTAGGTGCCATTTTTACCTGATCCACTTGAGTAAATCAAAACAGCATTTCTTATTTGTTTACTGGTCTCCTAAAACCAAAACCACCCCACAAACAAAAAAAAAACTGAAAAAAACCCCTACCACCAGTTCACAATAATCCCACAGAACTCAACTTGCCCTTGGAGCCCCAGGAAGACTTTTTTTATTCCTGAATCTGTGGTCTTAGAAACTTCAACTATTGATTTCTAAAGCTGCTTTTTACTCTTTTTTTCCCTTTTTGTGGGGTGTGTGTGTTGGGTATGTTCTTGAAAAATAATAACTATTATGCCTCTCTTCTATAGCAAAACATTTTTGTAACTTAAAATGTGGGAATATTTACACAAAGTGTTTTCTGGATGCCTAATTGGTAATTAACTAAAACTCTTTTATCACCAATGAGACTTGCATGCCTTTTTGTGGAGAAAATGCTGCAAACTTTAAAAGGTTTGGGGGTTTCAGTTGCTTTGGAGAAAAACTCAGAGCAGGTTAAAAAGCAGTGTTTAAAGGTCTTTAAAGTTTTCAAATTAAATTGATTACAAGGAAATGATATGCCAGAGGAAAAAACAAGAGATGAAAAGAAGTGTCCTGGATGGCAAGAGAAGATGAATGCTTTATGTTTTCCTCACCTTAGACTGTCCATGACAAAGTATGATTGTCTAATATCTCAAGATGAGGAGGCTAATACAAGGCCATAAATCACAGTGAGCAGGTTTTCAGGTAATAAACCAGTCTGCCTTCTTCCTAATAGGCCCCAAGTTAGGACCCTGACAGGTTAAAGACATGGGCAGCATCCCCATCCTTTTGGCTGGCAATGACTTTTGCATATTTTGCACCCACAGATTGTCTGGGGGGACAGCCCAGACCCCAACATATTGCAAATAAAGCAGATATTTAGCCTGCTTCTTAGTTATATATAAAGATTGATAAGAAAACTATTGAACATGAGATGTTTCTGTAGAATTTGTTTAAACTTTTATCATCCAGATAAGTCTGGAGCTCAGTTTCTGGGAAAAGCCCCATCCAGCCTGGCCTTGAACACTTCCAGGGATGGGGCAGCCAAAAAATTCCCTGGGCAACCTGTGCCAGGGGCTCACCACCCTCACAGAAAGTTTATTCCCAATGTCCAACCTAAATCTCATCTCTTCCAGACAGATTTGTGACTCTGACCAAGCCAAGCTGCCTCTTCAAGAGAGGCTTGTGTGATATATAAGAGCACACAGAAGCAAAATGTTTAATTTTGCTTACAAAATGTTCACCTAAGGTTTTTCTTTCCATAGTTAAAATTGGAAAGGATCCAGACAGGGAACAGCAGGATGCAAAAGTATCAGAGAAATATTTTCGTACTCTATGAATGCTGAGCTGCATAACTATGGAAGAGGTTAAGCTGTCCCATACTGTCTTAAAAAATACAGCAATAGCAGGAGAAAATTAATAGCCATATTTTAAGCAAAACCAAAAAGCTTTTGTGATGACAGTATGTTCAGAAGAGGTTTAAATATCAGGTATTTTGTAATTTTTCACCAGTGGAATTTAGTCAAGCTGGCAGGAATCTGTGGAAGCAAAACCAAAAGCACAAGGGTAGTTGCTAAGGAGAAGCTTTAATTCTAGTAGCTATATTTACTCTATATTTTTTCTAGTGTTAGAATACAGAACACAAGAATAAACACAAGCAGTTGAAAAAAAAAAATTATTTCCCTTTTTTGTTAAGCTATACATAAAAATTCAGTTCAATGGAAACATCTTTGCTTTCTTACAACCGCATTAGAAAACTGAGCAAGAAAAAAACTTAATTCTGGCACAGTTTTATTTTTTATCCCCCTTTTTTTTTTTGATAATAAGACAAAATGCCACTGATTCACTTCAAGTTAATTCTCCTTATAAAGGAAGGTTTATTTAGGTACAATAGGCTCAAAAAATTCTGTTTAATGTTGCTCCTTCAGCAAGGCTGCCTTAAGTTTTGAAATAATTATCTGATGGTGAACACCACCACCTCTTAAAACTCATACATTTTATAGGGTGTAGACCATCTTTCTGAAAGAAATCCTGTGCTCTACCTGGGCTGAAATAGTCTGAAGGCTTGATCAGTATTAACAGGATAATTTGAGCTAAAACAGCAGGGAACTCGAATTCACCTCTGAACCCCACTTGGTTTGCTGTGTGGAGTGAGTGAATCCTTTTTCAGACTAGGAAATCTAATTCCAAATTTTATATATTTGCTTATGAAGAGCATTCAAGTTAAAGGAAGAAAGTAGGGGACTTGCAAATTGCAGGATTTAATTTATTTGAAAATGATAATTAATTTATCTGAAATGATAATGTGAGAATCGTGTGAAAAATGCCTGCTTCCAGACAATTCCCCATTTAAATGGCACTTAAAATTACATTTTTTTCACAGATGAGATCCCTGCTTTAGACTCTGAGAATGCAATCCCTATGAAACATATTTGGGGTAAAGGAAAAGCAGGAAAAGTTGGCTTTATCAGGAGTAGTTCCAGTGAGTGCATGTGTAAAACAAATACTGCTAGGACAGAAAATGACTTTGTATTCTACTCATGATCATATTTCCTGTTGTCAGTTGTACAAAAACAGTGCATCAAACATCCAAATGAGTTGAAATGTTTTGCTGATTACTGCAGCAGATGGTACATCTCAATTAGGGAAAAATATTTTCTCTTGGCTTTTTATACTTTGAAATTAAATTCAGTTTGAGTGGAGGATCAAACATAACAAAACAAAGGATTTGTTCTGTTCTTTTATGATCAGGCTGGGTACTGCATAAAATAATGATGTTACATTAAGGTAGTAACCATAAATGGCAAACAAAGCTGCTTGGTCTGTTTAATTTTTTGTCCCACTGTGAGATCAATAAAATAATGTAACAAACTGTGTTATGATCTGGAACCTGGTCACTGAAATTAATTTAGTTTGATTTGCACAGAATGGGATGTGAAAGGATGATGGAAAACACATCAATCCTGCAGGAGAACCAACAGGTTGTTCAAGAGGTGCTGGTGTCTGCCCCTGGCTCACATGTAGAAGGGATTGCTTGAGCACCACAAGATGTGGTTTATTTTGCCTCTAATTTTGGGTTTTATACCTCACTGGTCCAGGAAAAGCTCAGTGATAAATATTAACTCCCTGTGTTTGCTTATTTGGCACAAAAACCAGTCCCAGGGCCACAAAACTGAATTGAGGATGGATGCTTGCTTTTGTTTCATTCAATCCCAAGCTGCTCCCTTGGAGAAGAGAGTTTTCTATAAATTTCTATAAATAGGAATAAGATCTTTAGGTCAGTGGTGTGGTGTTTCACTGCAAACCACAGGCTGGCAGAGGAAGCAGAATTCTAGAAACTGATTTGGCTTAATCCTCTCAGCCAAGTAACTTGAGGATGTGATGTTAACTGCTACAATTAGCACTGATTATGCACTAGTGATGGGGATAGCCTTAGATTTGTGAGAAAAAGGTATTAAATCATCTTTGGCTTCACAGCTCCCACTGAAGAAGTGGAAACAAAAATGTGTTGCTGAGACTGAGATGTTTGCTTAGAAAAAGATGGACTTTTGTGACACTCCTTTCACTTGGAATAAATATTTAGTAAAATAGTAGCAATAGTGCTTCCATGCTGGTGCTTGGTTTATTTTGGAAAAAAAGAGTAGGATTTTGAGGAATTCTAAAGAAAATGCATCCTTCTGCAAATTCTTTGTCAATGGCCTATAAATTACAGCAAAAAGGAGTTTTGCTTTAAATTGAAGATGAAGCTGACCTTTCAAATAACCACAAATGGACGAAAATGTTTTTCTTGGTCGTTTTCTACCTGCATGCTAAATGTTTGGTAAGATCTGCATTTCTCATTCTAAATATTTAATTTTAGACTTCCTGCTGTTATCAGGCAGTACCTTTCTGCCAGCTGCAGTTCTGCTTTGGGCTAAACTGTTTTCACTGATATCTTTTTCTCAGCTTTTTCTGTGTCAGGGCATTTTCAGCCATCAGGAACATTGCATATAATTACTATAATAAATCAGTATTGATCTCAGCCACGTTAGGGAGCACAGTTTGCTGTTTCTGGCTGTGAAACATGGTCTGAAGATTTCAGATATCTACAACTTTCATTATCTTTGGAGTGGTACAAAATAATTGAACAATAGAATTTTGAAGTTCAAATCCAAATGACTCAGTTGTTCCTTGGAGAAAGACACCACAATTCTTCCACAAATCTTCTCTGTTTGCCAACAGAGTCTTTATCAGAGGGTTCTGGTCACTTGGACAACTCTTTTCCTTGTTCAGCATTAAAGACAATGAATACTGATTACCATGTGAGTAAAATCATTGTTGTCTTAGGATATGAACTTAACAGAAGCTAAAATATAGTGACCTTTTTCCTCCCTAGAACTGGTTGAATTGACAAGCACACTTAAGTTCAGGAAAAAGTTATTATGAAAGTCAATACTGGTCAGGACAGCAGCCAAAACTTTCCTCTCAACCATTTCCTTTGACAATCAAGGAGAGTACTCATGGACTTCTTCCATCACCTTTACATCTACTGGCCCCTTTCTATTTTTCCTTTTCCCTTTTCCAATAAAACCATGCTATTCCAGCATGTTGCCATTGTTAATTTGCCCAAAACACACCTATTTTTTTGCATGAAATCAGTTATCAAGTAGGAAGAAGGTTCAAGAAATAACAGAACAGCCTGATGTTAGCTGAAAAATGCTCACGTTCAGTTTTATTTTTAATTTTAGGAAGTTCAACTTCTCTCTCACTTATTTTACTTAAAACTTTCTTGATGTTTGAAGGACTTTCCTTTGTTGCTTGATCTCAGCTAAGCCAGGGAACCTAAATATCTGTCCTTTACAGTCTCCTGTATATTGGCTTTGATTGGTGGTGTTGCTTACACTGTCAATTAATAACAGATCCTGCTGCTGCTCTGCTCTTTACTCCTCTCAGCCCTTCCCTGCTGAATAATGATGATAGGAGGGGCAAGGTCTGCTTCCTCCAAGGATTGCAAACCACTTCACATCCATGACTTCTTCAGCAATACTCTCTGATATTTAGGAATGTAAAGCTTGATTCAGAAGCAGTGCAGTGTCAAAAGAACACAAATCCAAAAAGTAAAATGGGCCTTTTTATGCTGCCCTCCAAAGCAAAAAAAAAAATCAGTAGCTTTTAACTGGGTTCAGTGACACTTCTAATGCTGTAGGACTGAAAGAAAAGAGTAACTTGTGCCTCCTGGCTTTACTCAGCAGTCCACTGAGGTCTTTCAGTGAGCCCTGGAGATGGATCTTGGTCAATAAGCTGTGTCAAAAAGAAGGAATAAAACAGAGGTCTAAATCTTCATTACCCTTGGATTTAAGGTTAGGCGTGATTGGAATTAAATTTCTGGTCCCCTCTTTGATTTCTCTGAGGAAGTCTTTGTGTGTTTCTCATTTTTTAAAAAGTTACTTCTGTACTAATAGCCAACAACAGAAATGACCTTTACTTGTCCTCAGAGAGTGAAATTTGGCCCATCTGTCCAGACTTGGCTGTCTGTCCTCCAAGTTTCTGAACACTTGCTGGCTGCCAGCTGCCTCTCCTCCAAGGCTGCCGTGTCCAGCCTGGTACAGAGGGCAGGGAATGGGGCTGTGCAGAGCTGTTCAGGAAAAAGAAAACACAACCTCAGTGTCCTCCTGATACATGGTGAGACCTGGAACATCACCATGTACAAGTAGTCTGGGAGGTGAACAATCCCATGCATTGTAAATAATGACAATGCCACTTCTTTTTTGCCAACGTTCAGTACAAGATTAAACTCAAAAATTTAAATATATTTGGTTTGTTGCATGCCTTTTTCATCCACTATACATTTGGATGTTTCTATATAAGATTAAATATCAAGGCTTTCCTTGGAAGCATTTTTACCTATCCTTAAAACTAGTTCTTTCTAAATTCACCCAAGCCTACTCATCCAAATTGGCTGTAGCTGCTGCTGTAACTACTTGGCCTTTGTAATTACAGGAGGTCTTTAAAGCAGAGATTATTAAATGTAAAAAGCTGATATTTAATGTGTGTGGGTGTGCAGACTGAGCAGAAAGCACAGAAGGTAAGTTGATATTTAAATCTGTGTGTTTGTAAAGAGGAAGCACAACGTATAGAAGGTAAAAGAACTGGAAGCTGTTCAGATGCTTGCATGTGCTTTCTGCTTCCTCTCTGCTGCTTAAGTGCTTCCAACTACCAAGAAAGTTCATGTTAGCTAAATGTACATGAAAAGATGTTTGTGTCCCAGGAGAGTAGTGGAATTAGTACAGGAGAAAGAAAAAAGTGTAGAATAAAAAAAGGGTATGTTTAGGGAATGGTGCTGGCAGAAGGAGACCTTAAATAAGCTTCCATTTTATCTTCTTCATTGTAAATTTGTATACAGTTTTCTTTTGTAAAGGTGGCTGAGCTAAAGATTTCCTAATGCTGTCTTTTGACTGTGTTTCAGATTTCTGCTTCCAGTGCATCATTGTGTTGGCTAAATGCAAGAAATGTGCTTTTCCCTTCTTCTTGACTAAAACTGCAGAGCCTTTAGACCCTGATGTTGTTTTAGGTAAGCTCATTTTCTGTGGCAGGTAAATGAAACCATTATCTTCCTCCTTGTCACACTTATTTACAATCCTTTTTTAGGTAGTTTCTTCTTTCATTTTATAGTCCTATATACAATCTGAAGCTGCTATTTAATACTGGAAGCCTAATGGGAAACAAGGTAAAGGTTTGGAAAAAAGTCTTAGAAGAGTCACACTGCAAAATATTGATGGCAATCCTGTTTGCAGCATTAAAAAAAGAAAAAAAGACAAAGCCCCCAGCCTGCCTGTTGTGCACCTGGCCTGCTGAGCAAAGTTCCCCTCCCTTTCCAGCTGGTTCAGAGTTATTCCAAATTTTCTGTCTGTTGGTTTTCTGTGTGGCTGTTACTGAGCAACAACAGATACATACAGTTTTTTGCTTGATTTTTCCCCCCTAATACTTCCTTTGCTGTGACTCATACCAGATTTACAATATAAATTATATTATAATTATAATTATATATTTATAATATAAATCTGGTATCTATAATAGAAGTATCTATAATAGAAAAATAGTTTTCTGATTTGTTTCTTCAATCTTCAGTTTGAAGTAGAAAACATTTTAAAAATTGAAAGTCCATAATTCACAATATAAAGTAATAAATAATTCATCAGTATCCATAGCTTACAAAGTCTAGGAAAAATTAAGAAATCAAGAAGAGATTAAAAATCTGAAAAAGCTTTATAGATTTCATAAATGTTTTTTAATCTTTATTCAGTTAGTATGTTTGATAGTTCCTTTGTGCATGAGTCTACTTTTCCTTTAATAAAGACCATGGTTTTGGCAGATATTAAATTTATTGTTTAAAAATACCAACACCCATGATAGACTTTTACATAGGCAATTGTTCCAAAGACATCACACAGGCTAGTAAAAAAATATTGCTTTGCAAATCAAAAATTAAATAATTTTTTATTTGCTTCTTTTAAATGTGTATCTGAATCTCTTCCTCATTTTATTTATGTCAATTTTATTAGAAATTAAGCAATTAATATTGTGATAGAATGGGATTTGAATTTGGATGGGTCTTGGGACAGAACATAAAGAATTATTTTTTTTAAAAAATGATAAAAATTATCCATTTTTCGACTCCTGCCAATACCTGTGTATATACTCAGTACCCTACTAAGTTGGTTTATATATTTTTTTATTGCAGCACACTACAGCTGTTTGTATTTGTATTCCTGTTATGCTGACAACACTAGGAAAACTCAGAATGACTCAAGACTGAAATATTAACATCCAGTTGCTTTTGTTCAGTGGTCACTCAGAGGAAAGGAAGTTCTGTCTGCCTTAGGTTAAGCTCAGAAACTGAGAAAACAGAATCCTGAGAGACCAACTGTGGGAAGATTTGATTTGTTGGATGTTTTTTTTTTCAGTAAAACATCCATTTTGCTTAAGGAAAAAATAGCATTATTTGGGGGAGAAGAGTCTGTGAGCCACCTGCCTCCCTCCTCCTTCCTATGAGAATCTCAACACTAAAAAAATCAGAGAATCCCAGAATGCCAGAGGTTGGAGCAGGTTGAACAGGATGGTCCAGGCAGGTTTTGAATATCATCAGAGACTTCAGGAAAAAAAAAAAAAAATAAGGAGCACCATGGCAGATTTATGGGATTTGGATGTTTAAAGCCTGGCCTATTGACAGAAAGCTAAGGACAGAATTGTTAATAACTATTTGTGACAGAGAAACATTAAAAATTAAGAATGCTTTCTCTGCTTGCAAAGGGCAGGAGGTTGCAAGCTGGAATAATGTATGGTCATGGAGAGAGGATAAATTTAGGCTGAACATCAAGAAAAGCTTCCTGACAGAGAAAGTTATGTTAGACAATGGAACTGAACCTCAAGATGAGAGACAGGAATCTTTTAGGTTCAAATATTTAAAAGCAGTGGAGAAAAATGTCAGGAAAAGTTACTCCAGGGAACCATGTAGGGCTATTGCACGATTGGATATTAACCTAATACATCTCCTTCATTCCCACCTTTTATAATTCCACGGCTCATTAGCCAGCACCTTCTTTCCACTGCCCTCTGGTACTTCCAAGAAAACTTTGAGGCTATTTGTAAAAACCAAATTTCTTACAGATCATTTGTAGCTTCCATTCTGTAGCAGAATGCTATCCAGGAACTCATGAGGTCACCTCTCTACCCAGACTTCAGCTCTTTCTCTTGTTTTTCTTTGGCTCTGACAAAGATGCTTTCACTCCCAGGAGCACTGGTTATAAATATTTATTTCTTTCTCAAAACAGGGAAGTTCAACCCTAATTAGAATAAGCTTACAAGGTACTGAGTTGAGGCTTTTAGAAGAGAAATGTGGGCATTCTTCTTTTGGGCATTTAAGACCCAAGCTGTTTAGCAGGTGCCTTGGTTTCATGAGGATGTGAAACCTAGTGGAAAATTCTGAAAAAGGAACACTAATTCTTAGAAAATTTAGATTTCTTTAAAGTTTATGAACCCCTTGATCAGAGATGAGTGGGGAGCAGGATTTTTGAGCTCCAAGTCCATTCAAGTATGAGGCTCTTGTTCACTTGTTTCACCAAGGCAGTTAATTTGCAGCCTTTTCTGAGGTGTCAGGGCTGTCAGCTGTGAGAAGCAGGATTAGCAAGCAAGTCAGAAAGAACGTTTTCCCCAGCCTGTCTCATGTGTTGTCAGTGGCCTTTCAGCAGAGCTCCCTCCCATCCAGCTGCTCTGTGACATCCTGGCGTGCACTAGAAATCCCTGCAGATTTTTGCTGGATAAATTGCTGGGAAATGGTTCAATCCAGGCTGGTGTCAGCTTTGCACTTTTAACTGTTTTGTTGCCTTAAAGGTTAGGCATTTGGTTTGAAATTGATATATTTCTTTAGCTGGTGCAAAAAAACCTGTGGTGTAATATTTTTCCAAGCAGCAGCAGCAATGTACTGTGCTTACTGGTCAGTAATAAGGTATTGCTTCCATCTGGAATTTAAGTAAATGTAGAATTCAAAGAACACAGCTCTTTTCCAGGTGTTCTTCTGGAATGGTTGTGTTTGGATAATACAAGGATTTCCACCTAGAAAGAGATTAGAAGAGGGGTTATTCACTTCTAACCTCAGTCACATCTATTTAATGAAGTGCTCACAGGTTATCTGGAGATTTGGATGAGGACTGAGGCTAAATTTTGGCTTTTTCTCTGCCTGTGGAGTCTGGTTTGTGACAACTAAGTATTTCTTCACTGATCTCTATCTGAGACACACAGCAAATGGGAGCCATAATCTCAATGTTGTAGAAAATTGCAGTTTAAAAACAAAAAGCTCAAGAAATGCCTTCATCTCCCCTAATCAGTATTGAGATTAAAATGTCAGATAAAATCCTTTGGGTACTTTGTTGTAGCTGAACTTCAAGACAAACATTTAAGAATATCTTTCAGATATTTCTCACAACACTTTACAGCTACACAGTTAGGAGAAACAAGTCACTTACTAGAAACCAAGCATTACTGCTGTCAAACAGAATTATTTTCTATATAAAATGAACATATTGGCAATTTGAATAAGTGAGCATTTTTTTTTTAAGTTCCCCTGTCAAAAAATTAGTATAAACTGTGATCAATTTTTTTTAAAGGCAAATTGGATAATCCTTACCACGTACTAATTCTAATTCTTATCTGCCTCCATAGTACAATGGTTAATAAAAGCCATGTAATTAAATTAAATTAAATATTACCTGCTTGGTAATATGGATAACAAGATGTGAAAATCACTACATTGCCCAAAAAAAAGAGCAAAATTGTTCTTTCCCTGCACTTACTATTGATTTGCACCATTAAAATACTGTATATGTTAAATCAATGCAACTGAAGAGTCAGAAGTTGGGGAATAGTTTTAAAGGTCTCCTTTAGGTATCCTTTATGGTATCCTTCTGGAAACAGAGGAGTATGAATCTTCCCTGATGTTCTCTTTCCACATTTTTCACAATTCCTGTTTTATGAGAAAAATAAGAAAACCTAGACCTTTGGCCCCATGCTGTACTATAAGCTTGGGACATCTGCTTTATGGTCCAGAATTGATTGTTATCTGTGTGTTATCTCTTTCAGGTTAAATATTATTTTCTTATTTATGGCTTCATGATTCTTTCTGGGGTTTTAGTCATTTACATTAACAGGCAAGGGAATGATCATTATAAGATAATTTGAACAAATCAGCTTTAAAACAAAATTATATAGAGCTTGCTAGTGGCAATGTCTCTCTTCCTTTCAACTTTTTTTATTTATTTTTATTTTAATGTTACTCCTTCAGCCAACTGGATTAATTTTTTGCATTTAACTATTTCAAATTATCTTTTTTCTGCCACCCCTATGTGAGATGAGAGCATGATGGTTTCATGATAAGCTATTTTGCAGTGACTCTGATACTGCTCCTCCTGTGTTCTCAGCAGGAGATGAGACATTAACCAGCACCTGCCCTTTGCAGCTCACTGATAAGGGACCAGGCACACATTTAAAAACAACTTTACACTAACACAGGTGCTGGGAATCACTGCTCATACTCATTAATAGGTGTAGTATTAATTTTAGTAGAGGGTATGAGGAAGAATAGTTCTTTTTTTTTTTTTGATAGGAAGTGATTGATTCCTGTTTATCTGCTGCATTTGGGGAAAAAATAGATTAGAGTCTTTAAGCTGTGGCATCACTAGATTGGACAGAGAGCTGACATTTTTTTTCAGAATTTTTTCATAATTTATCAATAAATTTGTTTCTTTTAATACTTTTACCAAACATTGCACTGACAGAGTCTTGGGGCACTGAAGCTGTAAGTGTGATTTTAAGTGGCTTGCCCACACTTTGAATATCAGCAGGTAATTTGTTTTCAGCAAAAATGTCCCATTCCTTCAAAACTCAGCTCTGCCCAAGAGGTGAATGAGTTCCCAGGAGTTCTCTTTAGGTCTGTTCCTCATTTATGTTCCTGGCCAGATTTCTGAGCTGCACCTGCTCCTACCCAACTTTCATGGTTTGTATCTGCCTCTGACCACCAGCTATCCAAAATCTGAATCCCAAGTCCTCCCCATTCCTTTTTCAGCCAATATAATCACCTTGGAAAATGGAAAACTGTCCAGGACCTCACTAGGGATTTTATTTTTTCCAGTGTTACATGGAGGGTGCACAGAAGCTGTAGATGGATGTACACAACAAACAGAACTCAAGGAGAAAAAACACTTACTTTGTGCTCCTCATTGGCATGGATTTAATTTGGTGGTGATTTTTCCTTGACAGTGTTGATGAGAAGCTAATTACCATGAGTTATAAATAAAATACCTCTTATTTAAAGTCTGCAGAGAGCAGGCTGCAGGATGAAGTTGTCTTTTTTAAAAAACAAGCAGCCTGTTCTTTTTGTTTTCATGGAAGGATCAATTTCAGTGCATAGAAAACACAGGTTTTGCCCTCCTGAATCAACTTATTGGCCTGTTTATTGGCTGTATTTGGGAATACATGTTTTAAAGCAGGTCAGCAGAATTAATCTGTAATCAAACTCCTAGGGGAAAAAAAAATCCTAAGTAAAATATGTTGAAGAAAGTGAATTTGCTTTAAGCAAGCTTCTAAACAAAATCTCCTTTTGTAGGGCAAAAGGCAGGGCTATTTTATATCTGAATAAACAGCCTCTGAATTTTATTGAGGTAGACTTCTAGGTGTTTGGCAAAATCTTGGCTTTTCATGCCCTGTTGCTTTGACCTTGTTAGTGCAAACTCCTTGACATACAGATGCACACATTGCATTTAGTAATGACATCTGCAGCTTGGTTTAGAAATTGGTTTGAATTATAAAAAAACACATCTCAAACACCCAAACAGAACCCAAAAAACCCACCCCAAAACCCAGAAAACTTTATCAAACTGCAAATATGAGACTATGCAAATCTCTTAACACAATTAACCTGCATATCAGTCAGTAGTGCTAGTGGAAGAATTAAAAACTGTTTTTAATTTAAAAAGCCTGCTTTAATTTTAATCAATGTTAAAGTGTGGGTTGGATGGGGGGAAAATATTTAATCTGAACACATTATGAAGTTGTCTTTGGCAGCCACCTTATTGCTGCAAGCATGCACTTGGTTTACTGCTGAGAAAATATAAGGTGACATTCTTTTTGGATGGATTATCTTAATGAGTAGAAAGCCTAGAAGAGACAAGGAGAAGACATAAAGTATTTAGTTGCTGAGAAGGGAAAAAATTTACTCTTTAGGTTGTCACTAATTTCATGCCTGGGCTTCTCCCTGGGTTTGGTGGTGGGTTTTTTTTTTTTTTTCTTTTTTTTTTTTTTTTTTGGTTGGGTTGTTGGGGTTTTTCTTTGGTTTTTGGGGTTTTTTGGGTTTTTTTGTTTTTTGGTTTTTGTTTGTTTGTTTGGTTTGGTTTTTTGGTTTGTTTTTTTTGTTGTTGTTGTGGGAACTTAGCTCAGCATCACCCATGGGCTGTCAGTTACCATGTGTTGCACCTCTTCTTTTTCATCTTCCCTCTGCTTCCTTTTTCTGGGAACTGAGGGAAACTGGGGAGAGGAGGCAGAAGCAGGCTGAAAAATATCATTCACCAAACTTAGATTAGAAAGTCTATTAAAGAATGAGTAAGGGCTGTTTTGGTTTCTGCTACAGTTTCACAGAGTGCCAGAAAGCTCCTACTGATTGATGATTTTGATTTTAGTTTTCAGAGGAGTCCAAAACCCAGTGACAAGCTAAAACCATGTGCTGGACTGGAGTTTAACTTAGGTTTCCCCAGAATTATGAACCCTGTTTTGCATTATTAACTGGCAAGTCTTATTCTTGTTTAAGAAAACACAATCAAACCAACCTGAACTTAAATCTTGCATTTTAGTTCTGCCCACTGCAAGCACTGAATCTGCTCAAAGTCACAAACATAAAAGCTCCCATAAACATCTCTGGAAAACCTTCCAGCAGAATCCTCAGCAAATTGATGGACTCACCCCATCTGAGACCATCCGAACCAGAAATTCAGTTCTAAAAACCCTGGCCCAGAACTGGATTGCTACTGAATTGCTACCATGCAGTTGGCAGCTCAGCTGAGCAAAAATTAGCCAAATATCACATTGCTTCATCCAGTAACATCATCACAAACAGTTATTACAGGAATATTAATCTCTTTTAGAAAGCATTTAAGTACTGAAATGTCTTTAAAGCCATGTCTGGGTCCCTCTCTGTCCATCATCATCTCCTTACACTGAGTACTCTGGCCAGGCAACTCTTCCTTTGCTTAGAGCTTGCCCAGTTCATAACTGGCTCCATGTCATTTAAATAGGTTTAAGTAGCTCTTAAAGATTAACAGGTAGCAAAATATTTCTAATTTTTTTCCTTGGGAACTTGATATTTTGTTCAACTTTAACTCTACCACCCATCCTCATTTCAATAATCCTCTGTGCTAATTTTCTCTCAATTAATTTTTAAAAAACTTTTAAAAAATTTGTCTGGAATTTACAAGATTCTGTTCCTGTTGAAGGTCTATAATCAGTTGTATCCCAGTAAAAATTTTCTGATGTAATATCCTGTAGTTGTATTTTTCAGTTGAACTGTATTTTAGGAATAGAATCTTGTCAATTTTTGTGATGTTTTGTCTTCTTTCTGAATAAAAATAACAAGAATTCCCTTACTGTTTTCAATCAACGCTGCAAAAATCTGATATGCTCCAAAACATTTTGGGGCAGTTTAAATGCTGAATTCATAAACTAATGAAGTGGAACATTCATGATGTGTAAAAAGATATTCCTGAGGACAGGATGAGAAATCTGTGTGCTTCTTCCACCCCTCTTCTGGTTTTGGAGAAAGAAGGAGATTCTTGTCTGCAAGTTTGTTTGGTATAAGGCAAAATTGCCATAAAGGAATAATTTTTTTTTCCTTTTAAACTTTTATTTAATTCATTATTTACATTAGTGTCTCTACTTGGCAGTTTTTCAGTAGGACTGGCACCATATAATGCTTTATTGCTTTCTATCCAGAGAGCACCATATTCTCAGATAAATTAGAGGTCATTTGCTTCCAGCCAGTTTGGTTTCTATAATTTTTGTTGCTGTTCAGCAGATTTCTGAGCTGATTCCCACATCCATATTGGCTCATTGGCACTTCTAAGCTGAGCTCATTAAAGCTCTGAAGTCTTCTCAGAAAGCCTGGTGGTGACAGGGTGTTGATTAAATTTGTTAACTGGAGAAGGAAATCGAGTCAGCTTTGGGTTATGGGATCTACAAGTGAGCTACAGAACTTGTTTGCATTCCATTTCATTCTGCAGAGAAAGTTTTTGTCTGTGTTTCCTCCTTCACAGTATGTGGTTACCAAACATTCGTATTTCCAGACAGGCATCTCAAGCAGTCAAATGGTGGATGCCTTAAATAATGTATCTATATATCTATATATATATGTAAGGTTGGTTTTTTTCTTGTGCATGGCAGAACTGTTTTTTTCCTATGACTTTACTGTCACTGTTTTCAGTGGCTTGCTAAGTGGAAGAGGGGAAAGAAACAACACATGCCCTGGGAAATATCACCTTCTTGTATCAGCATCTATCAACTAATTTTTATTACTGGCTTCTAAACGTCTTTTTTGTTGCTTTTCAGTATTCTATTCTATCTCACCCTGAGAATGTGTGCCTTTACACATACTGTTATAATCTTTGACAATACCAGCTATTTCACTACCACTAGCACTCCAATATTAATTTTTTGTTAGGTAGGAAATACAAACAACCTGCTGAATAGGTTCATGTTGTCAAGTGATGGGAGGCACATTACTGTCACAGAAAAATTTTGAATAGATAAGAGGGCTAGAACTTTTGTTCCCACAAAAGATGCCCAAATAAGAATGGGTTTAATACTTCAGTAGGTTTGTATTTTTCCTTATCACAGTTAGAAGGTAATGAAGGCTTTTTTTTTATTTCTGTGCATCAAGGTATCTCTAAAGATTGTAGCAGAGGGAATATTATCACCTTCTGAGGCACTGAAACCACCTTGGTCACAGGTAGAATTTTTTCAGTGTTTACATGGAAAGCCAAGACTTGAGCTTTCCACATCTCATGGAACTTAATAAGTAACGGAGCCAATACAAGAGCCTGACACATCCCTTGGCTCAACGTGGAAGGTAGGGAGAGCTGGATCCTCATCTGGAGCAATGATCACCAGTTCCAGTGGATCTGGTGCTCTTTTGAAGCTCCAGGTCTATTTTTAAAAATCTGAAGCTCTCAAAAGCTTGAGAAGCAGACTGGAAGTTTTGGGGGAAATGGCTTCCATCCTTGCCTCTGCTGGGATGTCCCATGGTGATGCAGGGGTAACTTTCAGTCTCATTTATTTCACTTGCAGCATTCAAGAGAATCAGAGGGTCAACAGACCCCATGTGGTCCTTGTCTTTGTTATTTCAATCTCTGTATATTTAATTTTCATCTGAAAGACATGAGTTTTCTGCTAAATTGATAGCTACTGAAAAAAATAGAGAAAAAATCCTGATGATAGCCAGCTACAGAATTTTCATATTAAGAGGATTCTTGTTAAGAGCACAGTGTAAGCACTACTGTGAAAATTAAACTAAACTCCATGTATATCTCTAGAATATATGAGGTCTCTTGCTCCTCTTGTGTGCAGAACACTATCAATCCAAAATTGCATAAAATGAATAAACAACCAGGATGAGTCTGCCAAAACTTATGTTTTTCAAAGGCCTGGGCCTCTAAAATGGAGACATGTTTTTAATTAGCCATGTGATGACAAGATTAAGAAGTCAGGCACTTATTTTTACTTACTGTAGTGCCCCAGCTGCTCCAGACAAAAGTATAAAACCAGCTTTTGAGAAGGGAGGGGGGGGAAAAGTGGGAATAATAATTAGAATTTTATTCCCCTAGTTATAGCTGAATGGGTACATCAGAACAGAGATCATTCGTGGGAGTAAATTGCTATAGATCTGTTAGGCTAAGTGAAATAAAGGTAATTTAAAATTGCTGAGAATCCAACTACTATGGTGAAAAACACAAGGAAAGGTCATTTTTTTCATCAGGGAAGGATGTGATGGGGTAAAGCTATGACTATAAAATGCTTCAAGTCAGTGTGTGGATGGATTAACTTTACAAAATTTTCCCTTTAGGGACATTTTTTGAGAATGAACCTTGGTTTGCAACAGTTGCATGCCATATGTAAAGAATTTGGGGATCACTGGATGAAAGGTGATATGGAGAGGCAGATTTTACTTTAAATATCAATACAGTATCAGTTGCTTGCTCTTGCATCTCAAATTTAGATCTTGAGTGACATTTTTCAAAACTATATATTTAGAAATTTCTTTTTTTTTTTTTTTCCACAGATAACTCTTTGAAACACCCATGCAAATATCTGATTATTTGCTGACAACCCTGAAGTTCAGATTCTACATCTTAGCCCTGTGCATGCACCCTTTTTTCTTTATCTCTGCTGGAAAACTGTTCTAAATTATTTTGTTTGGCTGGGTCAGGAAGTATTTTTCCATTTGGCTACTCTTTATTCCTGCTTTTCATTTACAGAGTCATTTTGTAGTTAGGCACTAGGCAGCTGCTCTTCTAATGTGTGGACTGGCTTGGCAAATAATTTTATTATGTCTGCAGTGCACCAGGTTGCATTATAAAGTTTCAGACAAGGCTATCTCCTTCCTCTCTCATTCATAGCTTTTTTTTTTAGCTAATTTTTTAGCAATTAAACGTGGTAGCTGACTTTCTGCATATCTTGATAGATGCAAAGAGGAATAGCATCTTTGGCTAAGAAGGGTAGAGTTTCAAGATGAGTTGAAGCCAACTTCATTGCAGTCTGCTCCTCTTGACTTTCATCATCCCTCTTTCTTCTCCTCCTCCTCAGAGAAACTTCAGCTGAACCAGTTCCCTAAACCCAGTTCTTGGCAATCATAGCAAAAAGGAATGAATAGGAGGGAGGAGGAAGGAACCAGCAGAGTCAGGACTTGGGTCATACCAAGCCAGGACCAGAATGGTGCCCTCAGTGGTCTGTACTCACCAGGCTGAGTATTTTTTGTCTGGGGGAGGTGATTTTCATGAGCACTTTTCATCTCCTCATCTCTGGTGGCACATTAGGGATTAATGGCAGTGCTTGCTCTGCCTTTCTCCAGGCTTTGAATGTTGCAGGATTCTGAGCAATTTGGAAGGCAATAAAGTAAAGCACAGGAGTACAGGGTTTTGTTAAATTTTCCATGTCCATGTTGAAGAAAGATTGAAATGCCCAGCAAGGCGTTTTTAGCAAGTATGAGAGCAAATGTATTTTGTGACACTATTTGTGTTTTTACAAATATTTTAGGAAAAAAATCCCTTTCTGTTCTTTGTTGGGAAGAGCTATAAGTAACTGATATCCATAAAAAGGGGGGGTTCTGTAGCCCTTTGCAAGGGGGTTTGCCTGCATAGCCTCTATTTGTTCACACTTTGTAGGTTTGTGGATATTAACATATCATCCTTAACCCAATTTAATGAATCTTTTTCCATCTGGAAATTAAGAAGGGAGCATGTAAGGGGAATGTATTCCTATGAGGGCCTAATTAATGCATTAATTGTTCTTGCCTGGTCATTTCCCCTCTCTTAATTCTTTCACAACTTTGAAAAGACTGTTTTTGGCTTTTCCACTGGCAGGGACAGAAGTTTTTTTTCTTTGCAGGTTTCAGAAGTGCTGTAAGATACTGAGTTGAAGCATTTATTATACTGGAACACGTTCTGTTCATCAGAAGTGATTTAACACTGGTGTTTGTTTGTTGTCTCTCAGAAGATGAGATGCCCACTCTGAGGTTACACAGCCAGCTCTGTTTGGCAGAATTCTGCTGTGCTTGAGTTCCAGGGACTGTGTGATCATGCCCTGGAACAAGAGACCTGAGCCAGCCTGAGAACCAATCTTTTTTACTTGGCAAGTTTTTTGTTTAATCAGGTTCTTGAGCTGAGCATATCACAGGATCGTGGCCTTTAGTGGCAGCCCAAGGTAGGAGCAAAGAACTGGGATAAAGAGGGTAAGGCCAGACTTTGCATAGTACTTTGGAATGATGGTTGTTGATTAGGATGATTTTACAATTAACTTCCTAATTACTACTTCCAAGGTTTCTTTTTTTTTTTGCAAATGAACCATATTGATCACTGTAACACTGTCATTTTTTCGTTTCTTTTATTAACTTGAGTTAATGTGAATTTAATTAAAAGTAAGAAAGATGCAGATGATTGCTGTGAAATTTCCCTACAACAGTGGCTCTATGACTGCTTTCCCTGGAGTCCTACATTTTCCTTGTGCTCTTTTCTTGCCTAAATCCACATATTCAGAAGGGTCTCTCCCTCTCTCTCTTTTTCTATTTTTTTTTTTTTTTTAATTTTCATTCTTTTTGTATTATTCCATCCAGGCTGTTTGTATATTTGGTCAAAGGCTATAGCTGAAATTTGTGAATTTTTCCTTTAGTAGTTCCAGTGCTCTGAAAATCCCTGAAAGGAAGCAGGGATGGAGTGCCTCCCTTTGGTTTTTTATTCCTTTTTTTTTTTTCTATTCCATAGTCAGCTCTCCAGAATTGGGCTGAAAAGCAATTTCATGTTTCCTTGCATTTCTCTGCCAGCACTACCTTGGGCTCTGACTAATGCTAACCAGGGTAATTGTCTGTGACTTCCCTCCTCTGATTTTCATTTCCACTCCATCTACAAAATGGAATTCTCCAACTGACAGCAATTAGGAGTATGATAAATGAGATAGATGGGAGACAGTATAGAGGGTAAAAAAAAAATCTAGTAAACCAGCTAGTAAACTAATCAACCACTGCTAAATCAAGTGCACAACAGGTCTGAACTTTCTTCAAATTAAAATAATTGAGGATTCTGGTTTTGTGCTTGCACATCCTATGCTTTGATCTTTATTTTTGGAAGTCAGTGTTTGAACTCACCTCAGTCACTTCAGGCATTTGAAATGCTCAGCACTGAGTTTTCTTTGCCCTTCTGCACAGAAGAAGCAAGGCCAGGCTGGTGGTTTTTTTGCCAAACAGGTGGAAACAAATTCCATGTACACATGTAGGGATGGATGGATGGAAAATCCTGGGAAGATTCTTGGGTGTTTTCCTAAAAAACAACATCCACATTAAGTCATATTCTTATTGTAGTAGGGATAGTGGCTTTCTGCCTGAATCCCAGGAACAGAGAGCTGTGCACTTCAGAGGAAAAGGAGGTCAAAAGGCCAGGATAGCTGGGAGGGTCTCCTGGTACCTTCAGGGTCCCCTCAGCTTCAGCTGCTTCTAGAAAGTGATGCACAGATCCCCAAGGGTCAGGCAACACCTCTCTTGCTTTCATATGAGCTGAGTTTTAATATTTTCCTTACCTATTGAATAGGAATATGTATTTTTATCAGTATAGTTGTTGGCCTCTGAGCTTTGCTGCTACCTCCTTCTGGCTGCAAATGTGGAGGAATCAAGAGAAGCAGCAGCACAGCTCAGGCAGAGAGAAAATTTTCTGAAAAGTTTATGTATATACTGTAAGTACAAAAATGATGGAATTTGATGATTTTGCAGAAATACTGGGAATTTGAGTATAAGCTATACACACTGAAGGAATAGCAGTAAATCATGGAGAAAGCAAGTAATGCAAAGGACGTTCTTTTGGGGAAAAAAAAAGTTAACCTAATCTTTTTTGTGCAGATATTTCTTTTGGAAGGAAGTAGAATACAAGAAATAAGTGAAAAATTGTCTGAAATCTAATGTCCATTTTTTGTTTAAGCGTGTGATTTTCTTTTTTTTTCAAATTTCCCTGAAAGGCTTTCAAAATGTTCTCTTATTTGTTTCTTTTCCATTTTTCACTGGATTACACAGGTTACAGGTGCAGTAATTTCATTGTTACTAATCCCTTAATTAAGCAACCTCATACTGAATTTACCTGCATATCTTCCTGATATATCCCCATATATATATTCTATATATTTCTTCCTCTAAAGGCAAGTGCATGATTTCAGAACTATGTGTGCTCTGTTGTTATTTAAAAATAAATGTAGATAAAAAAAATACATTAGGAAGTGTAAACCCACAAACTCCTTATTGTTAAGATTTGTATCTTAAAAATAAAACATATCCTAGAGTAAACTGTGGAAATATTTGGAAATGGTTGAAACATTCTAAATCAATGGGGGTGGCTTCACGAAATTTAAAATAGAAAAAAGAAATATGTTTTGTGGAATATTTTGGGATTTTGATTTTGTCATTTAAATAGCAAATTAAATGGCAATTAGTGTCAATGGTACTATTTTGTACAAAGTTCCAAACAACATGAAAGTATACTTGAAAAAAATCAATGTATTTTTGTAATTCTGCTCTCAGCTCCATATAAAAATTTTAAAAATTAAAAAGGAAAAAAAATAGACTTCTTAGATTGACATGCAAAATGCAGATTCCATTTCTTGAGTGGTTTTATTTTTAATTTTACTCATTTCCCACCCCTAATCTTTAGGCAATATTAGCTACCATGGTGCCTGCCAGTTTGGACTCTCTTCTAAACTCTGCTGCAAGTGAATTAAGTTTTTGGGAAACAATTATAAATAGTAATGTGTAGTTTCCATCTGCTTAAACTGTGCTGTGATTATCTAAGGAGGCCAAATGCTGCTCTCAGAGCCACACTATAAAACTTTGTGAGCAGGATACAAAAAGTATAATACATATTATACATTAAATACAGTGTAATACATTAAATACAGTATAATACATTAAATACTGCAGGCTCTCCCTCTTTCTGCACACACACATTTCACCTCTGTATCAGAGTGTAGCAGCCATAAAATAAAATTCTGTATTTTATAGTCTCAGAGATACAAAGGACCAACTGTGCTACAGGTGTAGTTTAAACCTACATCTTAGTTTTGTCCTTTTAGCACCCTGCATGTTAGAAGAATTATCAGTTCCCACAGAGCTAAAAGTAGCAGAAGGATCCTAAAAAATGTTGTTGCTTTTAGTCTGTGTTAATAGGAGACACAGAAAGTCAGAGTATATGAAATTCGACTCTTCATTTCACTCCAGGAAGAAATAAGAGTTTTGGGAAAGAAAAAAGAAAATAATTATACAGGATTTTATTTAGTTACCCATTTTATGGGGAGAAAAAAAAAAAAAAAAGATTAGTTTTATGCCAATAATCAAGCAATTAACTTTTGCTTTTTTATGGACCATGTCTACTAATGTCTGCTTTTCTGATTTTATTTATATTTTTACTTATTTCCAGGCTGGAAAGCTTATCCTGTTGCACTGTAAACACCCACTGAACCTTCTGAAGAGATTTCTCATCTGGGCTGTTTTGCTGGTGAGTTGCTCAAGGTCTGATGCTATAAAGATAATAGAATTAGCAGATCTAGCAGGCCTCATTATTTTTAATTATTATTACTGCTGCTCACACACTACATGTAATTCAGTAAAGCTGGAGTGGAGTGAGGGGGGGAACCTGACAATTCTGCATTTCAAAATGGGCTATCATAGAGGCTGTTGTCAGATCCTCCTGTGAATTATGTGCTTTTGAGATTTATCATTCTAGTAGTGTTCTGGATGAATCTCAGAAGCTCAACAAAGCAAAGACAAAAAGGGGAACGTGGACCATAAAGAGGTCAGAATCCAAGTACCTTCAGCTCACATTTTGGTTCATTTATCAAAGCAAAATCAATTGTTATTATTAGCCTATCACCACCATCCTTCCAGTGAGCTGGCTTCATTTTAATCAATATTTCTAATTAGACCACATCAAATACAGTTTTAAATTGCTAGCTCATTGTAGGCTAAATTTATATGTATATTTGTACCATGGTTTTCATTCTATCTTTACTGGTATAATAATTTCTTTACAAAGAAGTATTAAGCAGGGATGTTTCAAACAGCATCAAAGCAGTTGTACACCAGAGTTGATAACTGACAACCTACTATGTTGAGGTGGTTTTTTGTCTATTATTTGGGGTTTTTTGTCTTTTATTTGTATCAGCTGTGTTCTTTCAATAGCTCTGACACTGCCATTGAGTTTCCAGGTCACAAGATCACCATGTGCCATGGTTTCCATTGGCTCCTT